>NC_139957.1:2384180-2649180 GCF_963454915.1 Gymnoscopelus microlampas
CCTGGTCGTGGGGCATGCGTGTGGACACGTGGTAGATGACCTCGGTGGTGGACGTGGCGTAGTACGGCGTGCTCAGACCCGTGCTGCGGTTCCTCTGCAGACCGCCCATGAAGCCACAGTGACTGGTCAGGTCCACCTACAGGACCACACACACACACACACACACACACACACACACACACACACACACACACACACACACACACACACACACACACACACACACAATGACACCAGTGTCAGAAATGATCGCACCGTCCATGGGTTCAATACCAGCTGGACCATTGTTCTCAACCTTTTCAGGCTGTGACCCCCCCCAAAATAATCATAATTATGTGAACTGGGGAGCCCCTCCCCCCACCCTGACAAGCACTTGGAATTATAGGAGTTGAGGCATTACATTTAGTGTTCCACAGCAGGTAAACATCTTTTATACACTCTCTCTCTTCTTTCCCCCGACACGGTCGAGGCAGAAGGCCGTCACCCTAGAGCCTAGGGTCTGCCTGACGTTTCTTCCAGTTAAGGGGGAGTTTTTCGTTGCCACTGTCGCAAAATTGCTTGCTCAGGGTGGGATGTCGGGTCTCTTCTCTACATGTAAAGTGTCTTGAGACAACTTGTTGTGATTTGACACTTTAATAAAATTGAATTGAATTAAACACTTTTTGCCTCTTTCTTAGGTAATATTTGACAATGTTTGACATTTTTTCATAGTATAATTTGCTGTTTACTTTTCACGCAACGACAAATTCCTTTCAGAGGTATTCAAAAAAGTCTTAAAAAGTCTTAAATTGTAACTTTAGAAATGTGTAGACACCCTGTATACACTTATACTGCTGGTTTGTTTACTGTTGAGTGAGAAAACACTGTTGCAAATTAAGCTAATCATCATGGGGACCCCCCACATTCATTTGGGGGGTCCCACACCACAGGTTGAGGTACTGCAGCTAAAAACCGCTGGGGCCACCGTACATGAACGAGCGAAAACGGTTTCGACCAATGGGTCGCGCACGGGGCTGCGCACCGAGGTGACGCAAAACGCGTCACAAAAGCCCCAAATAGGCCACGCCCATCACAATTTCCAACCCGGAAGAAGGGGTGATTTCGCCTCATGCGCTGGGTGAGCAACTCAATGCAAGTGGATTAGAGGGGATTTCCGGTTCTCTCTCTATTATTTTTAACTATGGCTGGGGGAGACCCGGGTTGCATGACTTTGCCCCCCCCCCTTCTCAGCCCCCAGGTTCAAGAAAATAAAAAGCAAACCCTGCTGTAAAAAAAAGAAATGGAATGGAAAGAAAAAATAACAAATTTTGCATTCCGAAGTGTACACATAAAATTACATAATTACGTAAAATACGTAAAATTGAGACATAGGATTCAATTGCAGCCAAAAATGGCCCCTTAAATCAGCAGGAACCAATGGAGAGGGTGTGTCCTTACCTCCCACCCCAGACCAGAGACGAAGTCCTCGTAAGCCTGGCTGCCGGCCGTGTTGGTCAGTATGGAGTGTTTGTCCTCTTGACCCTCGGCCACGTAGAACACCGCTATCTTATGAGTCTCACGGCTGGAGAGGAGAGAGGAGAGGTGAAAAACCAGGGAGAGAAGGTGAAACCAGGCCTCGGGTCTTAATGGGTTAAATTGCAGTGTTTTTTTCGACCCTTTTCATATCAAGGTCCATTATTTATTTCGGCATTTGAGCCACGGAACCACCGTTTGATGAGATTTAGACTCTCAGACCCAAGGCTTAGAATATTCTGTTGTCGTGGGATACGATTTTGTCCACAATTCCATGTATTGATGTTGGTACTAATAGGAGAGATAACAGGCAAACACTGATCAAAATAACAATTCTTTAATCAAGTAATGCACATGTTTAACAATAATTTAACTCTTGAGAGCGTAAAATGTAACCAAATGGACCCTTACGGGTCCATTTGGTTTCATTTTACGCTCTCAAGAGTTAAAGATCTATAATAGTTAATTTGGTTACATTGTACACTCTCAAGAGTTAAAGATCTATAAGGGTCCATTTGGTTTCATTTTACACTCTCAACAGTTAAAGATCTATAAGAGGTCCATTTGGTTTCATTTTACACTCTCAAGAGTTAAAGATCTATAAGGGTCCATTTGGTTACATTTTACGCTCTCAAGAGTTAAAGATCTATAAGAGGTCCATTTGGTTACATTTTACGCTCTCAAGAGTTAAAGGTCTATAAGGGTCCATTTGGTTTCATTTTACACTCTCAAGAGTTAAAGGTCTACAAGAGGTCCATTTGGTTACCAACTCTCCATCATTTAGCTGGGGGCCACCTGGAACCCCCTCAAGGACCACTGGTGGTCCCCGGACCACTGGTTGAGAACCACTGCTCTAACACTTTTAGTTGGATCAAATAGGCTCTATTCACAGCAGCCATATCATGAAGACATTCACAGGTGTTACAAATGATACTAATGAAGGCTCTGTTCCATTCTGGTCAAACAGAGTCAGGGTGCTGATATTGTGCATGTTGGCTCACTGGAATCACTCTGCTACACCAGTGGGTCTACTGTTGGGGTCCAGGGACCCTCATGGGCTTCCAAATGGCCCCTTACAGGTGTGTAACTCTCAGAGTTATGGGGGTCGTGGAAACCACTGTGCAACACTAAATGGAACAGAGCCTTCATTAGTATCATTGGTAACACCTGTGAAGGAAGTGATAATATGGCTGCTGTGAATAGAGCCTATTTCAGTTCATTGTCCCAAGTGTTTCGGCCTTCAAACACTGTGTTCCTGCAATGTCTCACCACTGCCGGGAGTCCAAGTTCTTCAGCTCTCGCAGTAACTTCTCGTTCTTCCTCAGCAGGTGGAAGTTACACCTGCAAAACACGCACGCACGCACGCACACACACGCACGCACGCACACACACGCACCAACACACACACACACACACACACACATGCACGTTAGGAATGATTATACTGTCTCATAGCTCCGACCGCCCTCTCTTGCCTTCTCAAGCGTACTATAGCAACCGCAGTTTCCCCTAATTGGCCGACTGCCTGTTGTTGTCACAGTTTCCTGGGAAAAGGGACCAATCGGGGCAGTGGCTAATAGGACAGGCTGCAGAGCTGGCAGGAACTCTGAGGGGAGGAGGGGGGGGGTGTCAAGGACAACAAGCCTAAAAAAAAAAAAAAAACTTCACGGAAAGCCCTGCATGGACCGGCGCGTGGTTAAAACTGACTTAACCCCCTTATAAGACCGAGAACACATCTGTGTCATTAACTCACTGAGTGCCAGAATTATTTCTCGCTATTTCTGGCCAGTGAGATTTTTTTTTAAGTGCTCTCGCAGTAACTTCTGGACACGTGAAAGTGGACACATAAAAAAAACTGATACAGTCTTTTTCAGTTATAAGTTAAACAAGGAGTGGATGGAGCTGCAAATCTTCAGATAATGATATCTTGGGTTCTGAATATTTTTACTTATTTTTTACTATTTTTTCAAAAACACGTGAAACACGTGATTGGCACGTTGCACGATAGCGGTAAAACACGTGAAACACGTGAATGGCACTCAATGAGTTAAGATTTCTTTGGCTATTTTTTGAAAATCGGGAAAATGTGTGCAAATCTTTGAATATATATTTTTTTCCAAGCAAACATTTGAACTCAAATCTTTGCTTCTGGGGGTCCCTGGAACAAAATATTTTGAGATGGGGGTCCGCGGCCAAATACATATCATTTTGGAGGTCCTTGACATGAAAAAGTTTGAGAACCACTGCCACCAAAATCCTGATCTTGCGGCCACTAGAAGGTGTGTCCAATAGATGATAATCTTGATGGGCATGACATAACTAACGTGAACGGTGCCATGTCATCTCTCCTCTTCGGTAATGGGCCAAAGACCATGTTGATACATTTCTGTAGTCTACTCCGGGGCACTGCTGGAAACCTTCACAAAAAATATAATTGCTGCCATGCAGGAAAGTGGAGCATTTTTATGTAGTTTAAACCATTAAGACCTGAGGCCGATTCTACAAAATGTCTCCTAAATCCTAATAGTTTTTTGAAAAAAATTATAACTGTAGATCTGCTATTTTTGAATAGCCAAATTGTAAAATAATGCTTTTCAACTCAAATCTAAAAACACTGACACAGATGCGTTCCCGGTCTTAATGGGTTAATTAAATGCATGACATTTTGGGAATAGCTCGATAAACCAATGAACCAATCAAGATGACTGATAGACCGGAAAGCGAGGATCTCGCATGCTTTTAGATGTCATAAAATTGCTTGAAGTCTCATTGAATTAGATGGAATAAGGAGTCAGCAGTATTATTTAGTGAGACAATGCAACATTGGTCATGTTTTCACAAAGAGAGCGTATCTGAAAATAAATGATATTATTTGTTTTTATGGCCTGGGCACAAGATTAGAGCAAGTAGGCTACTAGGTATTCCCAGCACCACATTAAAATGGTCTGAAACCAATGCGTTTAAAGGGATAGTTCACCCAAAAAATAACTTTTTTCTATCGATTAGTCACCGGATATTTTTTTGTTTTTGTCGCATTCCTAAGCCAATAATGTGATGACCACCGGACCGGTAGGCAGCGGTTCCGGTAGGAGACACAAAGGAGACTCTTTGTGTCTGCTACCGGAACCGCTGCCGGTCATCAAATTATTGGCTTAGGAATAAAAATATCCATGAATCAAAATCTCCATGGGGTGACTAATCGATAGAAAAAAAAAGTCATTTTGTGGGTGAACTATCCCTTTAAGTTATCTATTGCATAGTCACACTAACCCACCTATAGGTTATGTTTGCAACATCATGATTTGGGTTAATTTGTGTGTAAATGTTGTATAATCACTGGTAATAGTGTTATAAAGCAATAACAATATTATTGCTTTATAACACTAATACCAGTGATTATAAACAAAATTCACACACATTATCATGGCTGTGATAGGATTTCCACGGCCTCTTGTGTGCTATTGTATAATATCTTATGTGGTATCCACCTCGATGTGGAATTCATCTGAACTATATGGCATCGCAATGCTCAGTGATAAAGTTGGTGGAAATATTGCTTCGATCAAAACTTTCCAAATGCTTTTGCAATTCTCTTTTTTTTTTGATCTTCAAAACACTTCACAGATTCAATCAAGTCATTTTAGATGTCTTTGGGCCATTCAAAAATAGCAGATCTACAAGCTCATAGCGCGGCACCGAGTGCCGCGCTATGAGCTTGTAGATCTACTATTTTTTTTTAAATCGTGAAAATTTGTACAAATCTTTGAATATATATATATCCTACTATAATTCTAGTAACCTCTGTCTGTCCGTCCGTCTGTAGTGGTGAGTGAGTGAGTACGTGAAGCTACCCGGTTCTCCTCAGTGGCTGGACCAATTGCTCTGATTTTGCACACAGCCATTGACCATTACCATCTGAACTTAACTGTGAAGCCCGTTTTTTGATTTCATCAAATCTCAGCTTCTTATTAGCGTTTATGTGTAAAACACTGTCGCCATGGTTACGGGGCTGCCCAGCTATGGGACGAACTGCCTCCCGGGTTGCCAGATCATGTGCGCATATCCCCCCACGGATGCGTCGACCGGGTATGGTCTAGTACAGTATATATAATTTTTTTAAGCGGACATTTGTAACTCAAATCTTTGCTTTTGGGGGTGGTCCCTGGGACAATGTATTCTGAGATGGGGGTCGGCGGATAAATACATATAAGTTTGGGGGTCCTTGACATGAACAAGTTTGAGAACCACTGATATAGAAACATAAGTTTTTCAGAAACCTGTTGGGATATTTTTACAAAAAAATAGCACATCTACAAGCTCATACAAGCTCATGAGCTTGTAGATCTGCTATTTTTGAATGGGGCGCTGCTCCGCAGCCTGTGAAGGATCCAAGCACCACCGAAGAAGAGTACACCCAGAGATCACGTGATCACAAAAAAAGAAAAAGAAATCTAGGCCACCTTTCTTGTTAAAGGATTTATAAAAGTAACATTTTCTCGTCTTTCAGTTGTTTTTCTGCGTTTTTTCAAAAAACAAGCCACATTCAAACGGCCATAGCTCTGGAATGGAGGATCGCAACCGGACACATTTTTTTCCCCCTATACTACCGGACCCCCGTGCGTGTAATAAGACAATCTCCGTGAGGACGGAGGTCACAGAGAATATTCCATGATTTTTCAAAGCAACGGTACAGTAAAATCGCTGTTTTCACTGGCAAGGGGACCGGAGACGGATGAATTAACTAATTCCTGGCAGCGAATGAGGCTGTTGTACGCGATACTAGCGCGGTGTGCGCGCGCGGAGGACGTGTCGGTCACACCCGTTTCTCATCGTTTGCACGTGAGGTCCACAGAGACCCTGAGACATCCTACCGACTGACCAGCCGGACCCCCCCACCCCCCCCCCCCAGAACCACAGATTGGGAAACGTGCGCTCGTGCGCCCAACTCACAATGAGGCGATAATGACTCCTCGTTCTTTTTATCCTCTTCACTTCCAGAGAGACAGGGAGAGAGAGAGAGAGAGAGACAGATGGACGGAAAGGGAGATAAAGAGAGAGAGAAAGAGGGAGAGCGAGCTAGCGATTTGTTCTTTATTAACCCATTAAGACCTGAGGCGAAATTTTTTTCTATGCGTTCCAAAAAATATAGATTTGCACATATTTTCACGATTTTTCAAAAACTAGCAGATCTACGAGCTCGTAGCGCGGCACTCGGTGCCGCGCTACGAGCTTGTAGATCTGCTATTTTTTTGCCAAAGAAATGTCAAATGACAGAGACGCGTTTCCCGGGCTTGAATGGGTTAAACTGATACTCGGTAATGGCCTCATTCTCTCCTCTCAAAGACGACTCCCATTTGCACACCTCGGATGATGATGGGCCGACGAGCATAAAAGGACTGACGCTCGCGCGCACACACACACACACACGCACCCGCGCGCGCTCGCACGCACTAGGATGAATGTCAGCTTCTTAATGCCAGTAATGCCACACATGAATACCTGGAGAGACTGCAGAGGGGAGCACAAAACAACACATAATTAACCCGTCGAGACAGGGAACTTTAACCATTATTTTTGTACTTTGGGCTATTTTTTGAAAAATCGTGGAAATTTGTGCAAATCTTTGAATATATATATATCTTTTTTTTTAAAGGAAACATTTTTTAACTCAAATCTTTGCTTCTTGGGGGGGGCTCCCTAAAACAACATATTTTGAGATGGCGGCCAAATACATATCATTTTGGGCGGTCCTTGACATGAAGAAGTTTGAGAACCACTGATATATAGCAAAATAAGTATTTTCAAAAAGACTTTTAGGATTTAGAAGACATTTGTAGAATCGCCCAGAAGCAAAGATTTGAGTTAAAAATGTTTATAAAAAAAAATATATATATTCAAATATTTGCACAAATTTTCATGATAAAAAAAGAAAATAGCAGATCTACAAGCTCGTAGCGCGGCACTCGGTGCCGCGCTACAAGCTTGTAGATCTGCTATTTTCGAATATAGCCAAATAAATCAAAAAATGACACCGATTCTATTCCCGGTCTAAACGGGTTAAGAGTCTCTCTGTCCTCGCCTAGTTTTCTCTCTCACTCGTCTTCTATACTTCTCTCCCCCCGTCCCTCCCCCGTCCCCGTTTGCTCTGTCCCTCACTCTCTCTCTCTCTCTCTCATCCCTCTCTCCGCCATTCTGCCTCTATCCATCCATCCATCCATCTCTCCGACCACTTCACTCCCTCATCTCTCCGGGCCTGTCATCTAACCGCCGCCTTTTGTCCGTCTCTCTCTCTTTCTCTCTCTGTAACTGCAGTCTTTTATTCTGACTCCAAAATGGGATGGTTTGATCAATACGCTACCGCGCTCATTATTTCACAAGCAAGCGCGCACGCACACGAGCACACACACACACACACACACACACACACACGCACGCACGGACACGCACGCACGGACACAAACACACACACACACACACACACACACACACACACACACACACACACACGCGTCCGGAGAGTGTCTTTTGTGCTTGGTGAAAAGCAGAAGGTGTAATTCCACGGAGGCCAGTTTTCTATGAGGCATTAACTCATTAAGACCTGGAACGCATCAGTGTCACTTAAGATTTCTTTGTCTATTCAAAAATAGCAGATCTACAAGCTCGTATCGCGGCACCGAGTGCCGCGATACGAGCTTGTAGATCTGCTATTTTTGAAAAATCGTGAACATTATTTTTTTCGATTTTTTTTTCTCCCAAAAACGGTTAGGATTTAGATTTCTTTTTTTAGAAGCGGCCTCAGGTCTTAATGGGTTAAGGCTGATGAGTGTCCATTAGCTTGAGTCATTTAACCCATTAGGACCGGGAACGCATCTGTGTCACTTAAGATTTTCTTTGGCTCTTCAAAAATAGCAGATCTACAAAGCTCATGGCTTGTAGATCTGCTATTTAAAAAAAAAAAGAAAATGTGTGCAAATCTTTGAATATGTATGTACATTTTTTTTTTCAAGGGCTTGGAACAAAACATTTTCAAGATGGGGGTCCGCAGCCAAATACATATCATTTTGGGGGTTCTTGACATGAAATGAGTGGTTTGAAAACCACCCGTATACATATTAGCAACATACGTTTTTTCAAAAAACAAACTGTTAGGATTTAGAAGACATTTGTAGAATCCCCCAGAAGCAAAGATTTGAGTTAAAAATCGCTTAAAATAAATATATATATACGGTATATATACTTATTTATAAATAAAAAAATGTGCGCACATTTTTACGATTTTTCAAAAAATCGCTGGCACTGGTGACTACATTATGATATTTTGAATGGCCAAAAAATAAATAAAAAAATGACACAGATGCGTTCCCGGTCTTTAATGGGTTAAAAAGATACCGTGACATTTTGGAAATCAGCCCAGACTTGCGGGCAGCCTGACAAGCCTACACGTGACCCGTGTGAACAAACAAACGCAATGCAACGCAGCGGAGAGTGCCGTCTGTGTGCTTGCCTTTGTTTAGCGATGCGGTGCTTGAGAGAGGCGATAGGGGAAAGTCTATGGTTGGTGTTCAATGCGTCTCCCATGTTTGTCACGTTCACGTTAAACTTACGCATTTTACCAGTGCTTACATACTGAAAACTAGAACTTCTGTGTTTAACCATAGGCTTTGTTGTATTTCAAATAGCGAATATGGCTGTCCTACGAGCTTGCAGGTAGCTCTTATTTTTGCCCAATGTTCGCCTCTCGTGACATGCCCACAATGGGGACGCTAGAGTTCATGTGGTTTAAAGAGGAACGCTACAGAGAGTTATGGAGATGATTTTGGTGAATCATTTTCCTTTTACCCAAGGTTTCATTTCTTCACAACACATTGCGTGCCAATCGTATAGTTCTACGCGAACCTAAATCTAGATCTACGCAAAGTGGTCTTTTTTTTTTTGGTTCCCTCGCAGTGACACATTTCATTGTAGGCCTCTCTCGGAGTGACACATTTCATTGTAGGCCTCTCTCGGAGTGACACATTTCATTGTAGGCCTCTCTCACAGTAGCCTCGGAAACCCATGCATTTTTTTTTTGTTTCAAAAGAAAAAAAGCCTGGGAGAACCTTGCAGGAACGCTGGTCTTAGGACCTTGTTATCTCCTAACCAATCAGAGTGCTCCAAACCCAGGCGCTGGAATCCAGCGCCTGGGTTTGGCTCCGCCCTTCAAGACCATCGATTGGGCTCGTTCTTTCAGTCTACTCTCACAGTGACACATTTCACTGTAGGCCTCTCTCACAGTGACACATTTCATTGTAGGCCTCTCTCACAGTGACACATTTCATTGTAGGCCTCTCTTGCAGTGACACATTTCATTGTAGGCCTCTCTCACAGTGACACATTTCACTGTAGGCCTCTCTCACAGTGACACATTTCACTGTAGGCCTCTCTCACAGTGACACATTTCACTGTAGGCCTCTCTCGCAGTGACACATTTCATTGTAGGCCTCTCTTGCAGTGACACATTTCATTGTAGGCCTCTCTCACAGTGACACATTTCACTGTAGGCCTCTCTCACAGTGACACATTTCATTGTAGGCCTCTCTCACAGTGACACATTTCATTGTAGGCCTCTCTCACAGTGACACATTTCACTGTAGGCCTCTCTCACAGTGACACATTTCACTGTAGGCCTCTCTCGCAGTGACACATTTCACTGTAGGCCTCTCTCGCAGTGACACATTTCATTGTAGGCCTCTCTCGCAGTGACACATTTCATTGTAGGCCTCTCTCGCAGTGACACATTTCACTGTAGGCCTCTCTCGCAGTGACACATTTCACTGTAGGCCTCTCTCGCAGTGACACATTTCACTGTAGGCCTCTCTCGCAGTGACACATTTCACTGTAGGCCTCTCTCGCAGTGACACATTTCATTGTAGGCCTCTCTCGCAGTGACACATTTCACTGTAGGCCTCTCTCGCAGTGACACATTTCACTGTAGGCCTCTCTCGCAGTGACACATTTCACTGTAGGCCTCTCTCGCAGTGACACATTTCATTGTAGGCCTCTCTCGCAGTGACACATTTCACTGTAGGCCTCTCTCACAGTGACACATTTCACTGTAGGCCTCTCTCGCAGTGACACATTTCATTGTAGGCCTCTCTCGCAGTGACACATTTCATTGTAGGCCTCTCTCGCAGTGACACATTTCATTGTAGGCCTCTCTCACAGTGACACATTTCACTGTAGGCCTCTCTCGCAGTGACACATTTCATTGTAGGCCTCTCTCGCAGTGACACATTTCATTGTAGGCCTCTCTTGCAGTGACACATTTCATTGTAGGCCTCTCTCACAGTGACACATTTCACTGTAGGCCTCTCTCACAGTGACACATTTCATTGTAGGCCTCTCTCACAGTGACACATTTCATTGTAGGCCTCTCTCACAGTGACACATTTCACTGTAGGCCTCTCTCACAGTGACACATTTCACTGTAGGCCTCTCTCGCAGTGACACATTTCACTGTAGGCCTCTCTCACAGTGACACATTTCACTGTAGGCCTCTCTCGCAGTGACACATTTCACTGTAGGCCTCTCTCGCAGTGACACATTTCACTGTAGGCCTCTCTCGCAGTGACACATTTCATTGTAGGCCTCTCTCGCAGTGACACATTTCATTGTAGCACACCGGAAACGGAAATGAATGTCAATCGAAGATTTTCGTTCCCATCCGCCGCCGCTCTAAAGCTTCCGCTAATCCGCCATTATCTCGGTGTTGTTTTTCTCCGCGCTGAACGCTGTTTAATAGAAACTGCGACTACTGCAAAATGGAATGTCGCCGATTGAAAATTTCTTCTCTGGGCCACTCACACAGCTACCCTGTGTGTCTACAAACAGTTTAACGCGCGATCATAAGGTATTTAGCGAGGTCTGTGGCGAGGTGAAAAAAACAAAAAAAGAAAAAAATCGCTGGCACTGGTGAGTACATTATGATATTAAACTCTGGCGTGGAATGTGTTAAAATATGCTTTCTTGTTTATACTTGAAAAAGACCGAAAGGGTCGAAACGTCGAATCATCAGCTGTCTTGTTTGAATAAAACCTGGAGCACAAAAGTGAGTTGCGAGCCATATCTTTGTCTCATTATCACTGTTTTTACAGTTTAAGCTCAGCACCAAAGAACGGAGGATGTGCGTTATTATTTTCTCTTAAAATATAGCCATTACATGTGAGTAAGTATTTGTCAACATACGTAGCTAATGTTCTTCGCATGGCACTGTGTAGCAAGACCTTTCCAAATGTACAGTTCCCTTAGAGCAGGTGACTGGACCACAAGAATAGTGTTATTTTCTCCTCCAATACACATGGAGTCGCCAGCCGCTTCTTGTCACCTAACATGCAGTGAGGAGTTTCACCGGCAGTCCTTTGACAGATACAGGTACGTTGGATTGTTCCCCGTTGGATGTGGCCTCCTTTTCCTTTGCGTAGCTACAGTACCATGTGGACTTTTACCTGTGGAAGTTTTTGCGTTATGCAAACTATACCTTCTTATGTGGACCCATTGTTGTGCTGCTATTTTTTTGCACCTCAAGTACATACCTGCTGCTACATGGGCCTACCAATGTGTACCAACCTCTTTTTAAATTCTATTATTTAGAGTAGCCAATCATTTTTTACCCCCCTTTTCTCCTCAATGTAGTCGTCATGCCAATTAACCCATTAAAGCTCCTTACACACCGGGGGCGTTTTTTTCATGCGAATTATACATTTTTTTTTAAAAACCTTATAAAGTCGATGCAAGCTTCCCCGGAGCGAAAAAGCGTCTTTTACATTTTCCGGAACGAGTCCGAATTTTGCGTATATTCGCATAATCGCCGGCGTGCAATGACATTAAGGCCTGAGGTTACGATTCTACAAATGTCTTCTAAATCCTAACAGTTTTTTGAAAAACGTATGTTGCTACTGTATATCAGTGGTTCTCAAACTTTTTCATGTCAAGGACCCCAGCATGTGTATGTATTTGGCCGCGGACCCCCATCTCAAAATGTTTTCCAGAAGCAAAGATTTGAGTTACAAATGTTGGCTTTTAAAAATATATGTTCAAAGATTTGCACACATTTTCTCGATTTTTCAAAAATAGCAGATCTACAAGCTCGTAGCGCGGCACTCGGTGCCGCGCTACGAGCTTGTAGATCTGCTATTTTTGAATAGCCAAAGTGTAAAATAATGCTTTTTAACTCGAAAAATGAACACAGGCCAATATATGTTCGTATAGACGCCCGACAAAGCCGGATGCACCACGGCGGATTCAAACCCACTCTTTGCACCTTATACAGTCTAACCTCATGTACACTACATGCTGCTTTTTATGGTCTGTGTATATATGTAGGTATCTAAGATAGTTTCTTTTTTCCTCCTTGCTCTCCCTCTCTCTGCCCCCTCCCTTTCTCTTCTTTTCCTGAAAGCAACACAATGGAGCTTGCACAAAAAAACGGATTCACACCTGTAAACCTGTGATGTGACAATAAAACTGATTCTGATTCCGTTAACACGTGTTAGGAGTTACTTTAACCCAATAAGACCGGGGACGCATCTATGTGTCATTTTTAGATTTCTTTGGCTATTCAAAAATAGTGCCACGCTATGAGTTTGTAGATCTGCTATTTTTTTTAAAAAATCATGAAAATGTGTGCAAATCTCATATATATTTTTAAAGCGACAATTTTTAACTCAAATCTTTGCTTCTGGGGGATTCTACAAATGTCTTCTAAATCCTAACAGATTTTTGAAAAAAACGTATGTTACTATAATCAGTGGTTCCAACAACGTTTTCATGTTGAAGAACCACCCAAAATGACGCTCATCTCAAAACATGTTCTCCATAGACCCCCCAGAAGATTTGCACACATTTTCATGATCTAAAAAAAATAGCCCAAATGAATCTAAAAATGACACGGATGCGTTCCCGGTCTAAATGGGTTAACACTCAGGATATCACTGTGAACACTACTGTCAGTGGCTGCCTGTCCTATGTTTCACCCGTTTCAATTGAAACGGGCTCTCAACCTCACCCCCAACAAAAAACATTTTTTTTGACTCGCATCCCAGTCCGGGGCCCGCCACCGGCTGGCCGACGTCCAAGAATTTCATGCAAGAAGAGGATGTAGATCTGAATAAATCAGGGCTCAGCTCAAGTGAATCATGTGAGTGAGTTGTTTTAGCTGTCTGTCCATGGCGGAAGTGCAAATAGCCTAATTAATTTAGTTTGAAAATGCATCATTATGGATTGTGGAAGCAAACCAACTTCAGTCCACAAATTATATATATATATATATATATATATATATATATATATATATATATATATATATATATATATATATATATATATATATATATATATATATTTATTTATTTATTTTTGCGGGGGGTGCATATGGGGGCCCCATATGAGCTCTTGAAACGGGCCCCCAGATCATTAAGGCCGCCCCTGACTACTGTATATGCAGTATGTATGTGTCGTACGCTCCCACCTCTTCTCCCAGGAGTTGAGTCCCAGGATGTTGATGAGCAGCCTGCAGTAGTAGAAGGCCGACTGCGGAGTCTGCGTCTCCGGCTCCGTCTGCACTGGGGCTCTCATGTTCAGCCCCTCGCCTCGCTGAAAACAACGGTCAAGCGGTGAAGCTCATTAGAAATCAGCACAATGCACACTTAACCCTTTAAGACCTGAGGCGATTCTTAAAAATGTTTTCTAAATCCTAACAGTTTTTTGAGAGAGAAAAATAAAAAGGTTTTCAAAAAATGTCAAAAATAGCAGATATACAAGCTCATAGCGCGGCACTCGGTGCCGCGCTATGAGCTTGTATATCTGCTATTTTTGAATAGCCAAAGAAATCTAAAGAGACACAGATGCGTTCCAGGTCTTCATGGGTTAAAATGGAAAAAAATACAAATCACCCAGACAGGCATTATTATTTTAGTGTCGACAACTGCATGAAAACCTCAGGGATCCTTGTTAGGGAAGGGGCGTTGAACGTCCTGTGTCCAAACCCAATGTCAGAAGATTACGTAAGGAGTAGACGAATGGCTATTCTGAATAAACAAGAAAAACTAGAGAAGGTGCGCTCTGCAGAGCGCCAACCTCCGCCAGCCGCGGTTGCCACAGTTAACCGCGGTTTGGGTGGATTCGGGTCAATCAAATATAATTATGAATTAATATCGGATAAACCACGGGTGAAATATTGCGGTAAATAAATTAATTACATCTAATATATCTATCCATAAAATAGCTAAATCTCTGCGTGCTTGTGTCTGTGTGAGTGTGTAGAGCAGCCTCTGTGCGATGCGATCACAAAATGCATTGATTTAGCCTATGGAATCTCGGTGCGTCTTTTTTTTAAACCGGTGCTGCGCTGAACATGTTGCGCCGGTGCGCTCTGTATGTTGGATGCCGCATCTATGTTGGATGCCTGTATGTTGGATGCCGCACGGAGTCTGTATGTTGAGTGCAGCAGACCAGTGCGCTCTGTATGTTCAGCGCAGCACCGATTTAAAGAAAAGACGCACCGACATTCCATAGGCTAAATCAAAGCATTTTGTGATCGCATCGCACGGCACAACTAATACTAACGGGGAATACCAGAAAATAATAATATTTTGACATGCGGGAAAAACGATTGGTGCGGATATTTAAATTGGATAGTATAATTATTGCGGTTGGACAACGGGCGGATAATTAATTTGTGGATTCGGGTGACGTGAGAGGCCATCCGCGCATCTCTACTACCCAGGGCTGTGTAAAAGGCCAGTCCAGTCCAGACCAACGCGTCAAAACAGTTGCAGAGACCGTTGCGACGGTCTGAATGACCTCGTTGCAGGTCGGCGCATGTCATCTCATTGCGTCGCACGTGATTCGACACCGTTCCATCGCAAGCAAAACGTTGCAGAGAATATCAATACATTTAACCAATCAGAGCGTGTACAGCTATCTAACAGTCTGCTAAGATGTAAACAACCAAACAATGATAATGTTTTGGGGCGGAGGAGAAAGAAGACCTGCTTATTAACCTTTTGGAATGATTACCATGTTTAAATGACACCAGTTTAACTCATTGACTGCCAACTGACAACTGAAGTTTGAGAGCCACCGCTACAGAGGCCCCTCAACGTGTGATTCCAATTTGGAGTTGATTGGATGTTGCATTCATTCACAATGCATGGCTATTATGGTAATCATGGTAATCTCCGGCCTTCCGGAGATTACCCATCATACGACACGCTGATGGAAGAAAACCTTGCACCCTGAGGTTCCGTCGGCTAGTTTTAGACTTGAACTATCCAACTCTACACACAGCCTGAGGGTCAGGTTTCCCACACATTTTTAACAATGCATTTTCGTAAACTTTTCCATAACTTTTCCAAAGTATTTCACCCCATTTCCAGGACTATAGAAATCATACAGTGCAATAATGAGACTCTTAAACCAGTCTGCCATCAATGCCCCAAGGCGGACTCGAGCGAAGGTGTTACGTGACAAAAAGAACAGATCTACAAGCTAACAACGTATCAAGTAGCACTGCATTTCACCACGTTTTACCTGTCTTTCACGTAACGTTTGACAAAAACTATGTATTTCGTTTCTGTCGGGGAGAAACCTCTCATCTACTGTGTCACACAAAAGCATAAAAAGTAGCAGATCTACAAGCTCGAAACGCGGCGCGAAGCGACGCGTTTCGAGCTTGTAGATCTGCTACTTTTGCCATTTTAGAATTTGAAGCTTGAAAACCAACAGTTTTGAACATTTTCCAAAACATTTTGATTAATTCCAAACCTTTTCCAGGCTTGGAAAACTGTTCTTCTAATTTCAAAATATTTCCAGGAATTCCATGGAGGGTGAAGAGAACGCGTTAAGAGCGTTCAGTGATCAGACACAAGATGCGAGACAGTAGACGTGGAAGCTACAGTGCGGTACATACGTGCAGGACAAACTCCCGCTCGGCGGCACTCTGCTTCAAGATGGCGTTGATGACGTCGTTCTCCTGCTTCTCCGAGACGCACGCCGGGGGAGGGGCCGGGATGTTGAGTGGCATGCCTGGAATAGGACCAATCAGAAGAGCTCAGGATCACCGCTGAAGTCACGGCTTCAATGAATACATGTGTGTGAATGAGAGGAACCCAAGTGGAACAGTGAGGTCACAGGGAGTAGAGGTAAAGAACAGGACTTTAAGTACTTAGGGTCAACATTCCAGAGCAATGGAGAGAGTGGAAAAGAGGTGAAGAAGCGAGTGCAAGCAAATGCAGTCGTCAGGTGTGATGTGTGGGGAAGGTGTACACGACGGTGGTGAGACCAGGCAGCTACGTCAGCGGTGGGCAACTTTGATGATGGAGAGGGCCACTATATGTCCACACTCACTCCAGAGGGCCACATTGCATATACTGTCAGAGGGCAGACACCTTATCTCCGTATTTTAGCTTTTTTCGAAAATTAATCGCCATTCTGTCACACAAAAGTAGCAAAAATAGCAGATCTACCAGCTCAAAACGCATCGCGCTGCGATGCGTTTTGAGCTGGTAGATCTGCTATTTTTGCTACTTTTGATTTGGAATCCTGATTGTTCTTTTGCTATTTTTGAATTGGAATCCTGAAAAGTAACATATTTCATTTCAAATGCATTCAGTTATACTTATGTAAACTTTTTTTTTAACTTGAATGAAATACATTGGACATAAAAAAGAGAATATAATTTGAATACTAGTCATTAACACATTGATTGCCAAGATATTAAACATCTCCGTGGGTTAGCGGAGGGATCTGTGTATCCATAGGAACGACAACGTTCCAACCGCGATCCGCCATTTTGGGGCCTCGGCCCACTGAAAACTAGTGGTTTTCAATGCAAAAAAAAGTTGGAGTTACAGCTGTTTTTCTGAAAATCAATCAAATCAAAGCGGATGGCTTCCTGTTTTTTTGGAACAACGTCACATCCACATTCTACTTCTCTGAATGATGATCGATCATTCCAAAGCTGTGTTAGGTCGCCCCTTGTGGAATTTTCCCCAAAAAATGAAAGAACGCATCAATGCGATCTTGGCAATCAATGTGTTAAGCTACTAATATACACTGAAGTAATTAAAGCAGGTCATGTTTGGAATGCAGCTGAAATCAATAATATATCAGTATTTCGATTCCAGTTGCCCATGTATGGTCTAGGAGTAACAAAGATGGATAGGATCAGGAACGAGTACGTCAGAGGGACAGCGCATGTTAGATGTTTTGGAGATAAAGCCAGAGAGGCCAGACTGAGAGATGGTGTGGACGCGTGCAGAGGAGAGATAGTGAGTATATTGGTAGAAGGATGCTGAGGTTGGAACTGCCAGGCAGGAGGCCTAAAGAGGAAGACCAACGAGGAGATTTATGGATGTAGCAAAAGAGGACATGAAGTTAGTTGGTGTGAAAGAAGAGGAGGCAGAGGACAGACAGGGTGAGATGGAGGCAAGATGATTCGCTGTGGCGACCCCTGAAGGGGCCAGCCGAAAGGAAAAGAAGAAGCCTGATATTTTTTTAATATTTTAAAAACATCATAGTGAAAACAGCAGACCTACAAGCTCACAACGCGCTGCAATGCGACACGTTGTGAGCTTGTAGATTGACTTTTTGAATCTCGCCCCTGACAAATACCCCATATTACAATAAAAAACAAAAAAACTAAACTGAAATTGAAAAACTAAAACAAAAAAACAACCATGGTCAGGATCACTGTGACATCACAGCTTACACAGCATATAAATAGGCTCTATGCACAGCAGCCATATTGGGAATGAATTGGGCCCCTTCCTTACTTCCTTCACAGGTGTTACCAATGATACTAATTAACACATTGAGTGCCAAAAACGGTCCGGACCGTTTTTCATAATCCAAACGAGGTGTGCCAAAAACGGTTATGGCCGTTTTTGAGCAAAAATATGGGGGGAATAGTTTTTTTTTTTTTTTTTTTACCCAATTTTTTTTTTCTTCCTTCACAGCACCAGGAGATATGATTTTACGAAGATTTAGACTCCAATCCACTTCCTGGTTAACTTATGACTTCAAAAGCCTGTATCTCGGCTCCTGTGTACTTTTTGTTTTTACGATGTATTTTCGACTATTTTCAACTGGCTGCAACTATGGAACGGATTACCGAATGTTTTTAATCTTTTTCCCCGGATTGTACGAGACCCCTGTGTGCGTAATGAGGGTATCACCGTGAGGACGGTGATCACTGAAAATGTTTTGTGACTACTTGAAAAAGGTTCAAAAATGGTTAAAAATCCAGGCACTGGAGGTACCCTGTTTTGAAAAACCCCTGCCACTCAATGTGTTAAGGCTCTGTTCCATTTAGTGTGGCACAGTGGTTGTCTTATTTTCAAGGACCCCCATAACTCTGAGAGTGTACAAATGGAACCAAATGGACCCGTACGGGTCCATTTGGTTCCATTTGTACACTCTCAGAGTTACACAGCCACCATAAGGGGTCATTTGGGAACCAAAATGGAGTGTTTCTAGTGAGCCAACATGCACGATATCAGCACCCATGACCAGAATGGAACAGAGCCTTCATTAGTATCATTGGTAACACCTGTGAAGGAAGTAAGAAGACGCCCAATTTCTCTCCAATATGGCTGCTGTGTATAGAGCCTATCGAAGCTGTATGTTAATGACAGAGAAAGTGTGTGTGTGTATGTATGTGTGTGTGTGCGTGCGTACCTGCTCTCTGCAGACACTCTGGACTGGAGTATCCCAGGTACTGCAGCATGTCGTCGAGCGCGTCGTCTCCCTCCCTGAGCGAGTCCCACGAAGGCACCGCCTCCCGACACACGCGCTTCGCCAGCGGCGGCGCCGGGAGCTGCTCCGAGCCCGCCTCCCTTACCTCCAGTCTGTCCTCGCTCTCCTCCTCCTCGTCCTCCTCCTCCTCGTCGTCCTCACGCAGCGGGCCCTCGCCTCCCCTGTTCCTAGGGCTGTCACCATTACAACATTTAAAGGGTAGGGTAAGTGATTTTCGACGGTCAAAATAAGTGTTAAATAGCTCTATATTCTGATAGTAGCCATTGCTATAGAGCAGGGGTCTTCAACGTTTTCAGGCCAAGGACCCCCTAGCTGAGAGAGAGATGAAGCAGGGACCCCCTCTACATATTGTACAAAATTATGTTTCAGATTATACTTTTCTTGTTTACTTGATCTGCTCTTTTTTCCCTCTACACCTATACCTCTTTGCCAAAAATAGCCGATCTACAAGCTCAAAATTGTACTTAACTACAGTACTTGAGTAAATGTACTTAGTTACTTTACACCACTGCAAATAAATTAAATTTACAAAGAAATGACCAAATAATTGCGATTAGGCGATTACGTAATAATTGCGACAGGCCTACCTGTCCCCCATCTGCTCCTCGCCAGCCTCCCCTCCCTCCGTCTCCTCTCCTCCATCCTCCTCTAGCTCCCTCTCCTCCTCCTCCTCCTCCTCCTCCTCCATCATCTCTCCTCCTCCCCCCTTCCTGGCGGGGGGCGTGTGCGGCCGGAGGCTCTTCTGCGCGCCGTAGTACGCCTGTCTCTGGGAGGAGTGGGTGGGCGTGCGCGCGGCGGGGTGCTGCACGCACGTGGGACTGGGCGGCGGCGGGGGGCTCAGCGGGGGTCCGTAGAGGACGGCCGAGTCCCACGAGTGTTTCCCCGCCACGTCGCGGACGATGACGCGGACGGAGGCGGGCGCCGACGACAGGCCGGCCGTCATGCCGCCGCCCGGAACGCCCGATTCCGAGCGGATCTGCGCGGGGGGACGGGAGAGGAGACAAGAGGACGGGGGGTCAGATTAACCCATTGAGACCTGAAGCCGATTCTACATGTCTCCTAAACAGTTTTCTGAAAAACGTATGTGCTCAATTTTTTTCATGTCAAGGACCCCCAAAATTATATGTATTTGGCCGCGGACCTCCATTTGAGTAAAAAAAATCCACTTTAAAAATATATATATTCAAAGATTGCACCCATTTTCACAATTTTTCAAAAATAGCAGATCTACAAGCTCATAGTGCGGCACTCGGTGCCGCGCTATGACCTTGTATATCTGCTATTTTTGAATAGCCCAAAGTGTAAAATAATGCTTTTTAGCTCAAATCTAAAAATGACACAGTTCCAGGTCTTAATGGGTTAAGACCTGAAGCCGATTCTAAATCCTAAAAACGTATGATACTCTGTCAGAGGTGCTCAAACTTTTTCATGTCAAGGACGCCCAAAATGATATGTATTTGGCCGCCGACCCCCATCTCAAAATATTTAGTTCCAGGGACCCCCAAAAGCAAAGATTTGAGTTGAAAATATTCGTTTTAAAATAATATATATATTCAGATTTGCACACATTTTCACGATTTTTCAAAAAATAGCAGATCTACAGGCTCGTAGCGCGGCACTCGCTGCCGCGCTACGAGCTTGTAGATCTGCTATTTTTGAATAGCCAAAGTATAAAATAAAGCTTTTTTAGCTCAAATCAAAAAAGTGACACAGATGCGTTCCAGGTCTCAATGGGTTAACTCATTGAGTGCCATTAACGCGTTTCACGTGTTTTTACCGCTATGGCGCTGGGTGCCATTAACGTGTTTGACGTGTTTTTGAAAAAATAGTAAAAAAAAAACATGTTCAGAACCCAAGATATAATCATCTGAAAATTTGCAGCTCCATCCACTCCTTTTTTAACTTAGAACTGAAAAAGGCTGTATCTCGCTTCCTAAGCACTTTTTGTTTTCTGTGAAAAAAACTCTGGCACTTTTCAGAATCAATTCTGAAATAATTCTGGCAATCCTGGCACTCAATGAGTTAATACATTATTATAAGCTCTACCAGCAAATCAGTGGGATTCATCTCTCAGGGAGCATCACAGTCAGGGGAAATGAAAAGAATCAAGGAATAAATTCCCAGAAATGTGTTTATAAATGTGTTTACACATCTCACAAAGACTGAAATTCACTTTCCCTAGGGGAATCTGTGACAGCTGCTGAAAGTTGGGGTACCCTTAACCTTATGCGGGAAAAATGTACAACATTTTATTCTGCATTAAGTAGCATGTGAGGGGTCATATTTCCTCGTTTCGGAAAAACGACATCATTATGTTGCTTTATCGCTGCATAATATTGGCGTTCTAGGATAAGGATAATTCCTTTTAACAGGTCGTTCATGAAATCAGAGGTAACATGGGTGAGAATGTACTTACTCTACAGAAAAAGTGGGGATAACAGAATGTAGCGCTCAAAGTGAGTTTGAGCTGTAAAAGGAAGTGATGTTGACTGGGATTAAACTAGATCATACATGGGCAACTGGCGGCCCGGGGGGCACATGCGGCCCCCACCTTCACTTAATGCGGCCCCCAGGTTAATATCGGAATACTGATATTATTGATTTCAGCTGTCCCAATTCCAAAACATGCAAACATGACCCGCTTTAATTACTTATACTATATTAGTAGCTTAATGACTAGTATTAAAATTCTATTGTCTTTTTCATATCCAATGTATTTGTTTTTAACATCATAAAGTTAACATAAGTACAACTAAATGCATTTGAAATTAAATAAAAATGTTACTTTTCAGGATTCCAATAAAAAAAAATAGCAAAAAATAATTCAGCATTCCAATCAAAAAAAATGCAAACATAGCCGATCTACAAGCTCAAAACGCATCGCAGCGCGATGCGTTTTGAGCTTGTAGATCGGCTATTTTTGCTACTTCTGTGTGACATACTGTAGAATGGCGAAGTACGGCATTAATTATGAAAAAAGTTAAAATACGGAGATAAGATATATACGGAAATATAGTGGCCCTCTCCATCATCAAAGTTGCATCACCCCTGAACTAGATCATCTCTGAGCAGTCTGGTGTACCTGCAGCACAGTGAGCAGTGTGGAGCCGTTCAGAACCAAGAACTGGAGGTTTGGGGAGTGGAAGAGTTCTGGTCCCAGGTCAGTGCTTTCACAGTACGGGTTGTCCTGGTTCTCACACACCTAGGGGAAAAAGAGTTGGGGAGGGATTTGGCGACCGATTTCCAATGACTGCATGGACACGTCCTCAGCGATCATTTATCCATTTGCATCACACGGCTTGGTTGAATGCTTGATTATGATTGGTCAATCGCTGAATTCATCGGTCTGTTATTTTCAGTGGTGGAAAAAGTGCTCGAGTGTTTTGCTGAAGCAAAAGTAAAAGTCTGGAATTCAAAATTTGCTTGAGTAAAAGTACAAAAGTATTGGTATCAAAAGGTACTTAACTCTCTCACTACCAAGAACGACTTATGACGAGACATCGTCATAACGCCCTGGCTTTTTTCTTTTTTTTTTCTCACACATAACCAGAGATAACGCAATCCGAAGATGTACTCCTCCATCACATTTACTTAAAAATCCTGTATCTCGGCTCCTGTGTACTTTTTTTTTTACAATGTATTTTTGGCCGAGACATGTCCGAGAAGAAAAAAAAAATGTCATTGCGACCTCCCGTTCGCTTTTATACAAAAGCAAACGAGAGGTCGCAATGACATTTCTTTTTCTTCTCGGAAGCACAGTGAAACCCTCTGTGATTAGCAACCATCAGGGGATCGATCATACTGGAGATAGATATTCTGTGACGAATTCTTTCTTTCTTTTTCCTTTATTTATTCAGGGAAGCCCGTTGAGAGCAAGCTCTGATAAAGGTAAGAAAATCGAAAAATCAAAGGCTTATGATCCAAGCGTCAGGATTTGACCGACATGACATACGCGCCTCAATGAGGCTGCAGAACAATGCAGCACCTCTGAATGAAGTGATAGTCATTACAATTTTACCTTTGTGGATTTGCTGTGATCCACAAACGTGTCACTGTTAATTCCTTTTGTCAATACGTTGTGTTTTTATCAGCAGTTGCCAGTAAGCTTATCAAAGACAAATAAAATGTCATTTGATCCGTGTTTGCGATAACCACACCAGACCATTCAGTTTAATTAATCCAGAACACAAGCGATTGCTGTAATTTAAAGTTCTCGACCAGCAGTGTGTGAGTAATAATTCTGTGTACCAAATATTATTAAGGCAATCAACGTTGGACTGCCTCTTCGCTCTTCCATGGACAGAGAGGGAGAGAGCGTAGGCTACGATAGCACTGGGCATAAGGCATAGCACAGCTGGCTC
Source organism: Gymnoscopelus microlampas (assembly GCF_963454915.1). Classification (NCBI taxonomy): domain Eukaryota; kingdom Metazoa; phylum Chordata; class Actinopteri; order Myctophiformes; family Myctophidae; genus Gymnoscopelus; species Gymnoscopelus microlampas. The sequence goes on from NC_139957.1 coordinate 2,407,847, forward strand.
TTAAAGGCAAATGGCACCTGGCACGGTGATTGGCTTTATTAAGGTAACACCCAAACCACACCAATGCATAGTGTAATGGGTAGCGCGGGTGTTTTAGGGATGAGGCTGGTGGCGGAAGACGCAACTCGGCCACGGGAACGGCCCTTGCGCAATGCTAAATCCCCAAATAGTGGGTAGCGCGACTTGGGTGCAAAATAGGGCCCACAATGTCATTCACAGCCAAACAGTTACACTCAAGAATGTTTTTGAAAGCTTTTGAAGTAAGAAACAGACAATGCAGTATACAGAATATTGATACTATTTTATCCACAAATGCCGTTGTTTTCCGAGCCAACTGCGTTGCACTCGACGCACCTGGCATAAATTAATGGACTACTTTCAGTACTGTAAGTAACGGAGTACTTTTAAAATCAAATTGTTTTGTTGTTACTTTTGGGTCGATTTATTCATTTATTTATTAGGTAGCCGTGTAATAAGCGGAATAATAAATGGGGAGCAGGTCATTATTGAGAAATAATGACCTGCTCTGCATTGATTATCCGTTGCGTAACTCTGAGAGTCGCAGACGTGTAAAAACAAAATGGACCCTTATGTGTCCATTTGCTTACACTTATTCGCCCGCTGTCAACTGTAAGTGTTCCTGTACCTGGCTAGTGAGCATGGCAGGACCTCCAGACATGGGGTAGTGTCCCAGGTGGTTGACCAGGTGAGTGATGACCGTCCTGGCCGCTATGGAAACCAGGCCCTGCTGGATACGACTACGCACTGGAGAGAGAGAAGGTACACACATTTTTAGATCACATTGATGGCTCAGGCTATGCAGTGAAACATGAGGGGGTGAAACTACGATTGGAATACGGAAGTTGACCGAGCACCAGGTGACAAGAGAAAAAGGTTTAACCGATTTCTTTGGCTATTCAAAAATAGCAGATCTACAAGCTCATAGCGTGGCACCGAGTGCCGCGCTACGAGCTTGTAGATCTGCTATTTTTGAAAAATCGTGAAAATGTGTGCAAATCTTTGAATACGTATTTTTTTAAACATTTGCAAAATATTTTGTTCCAGGGACCGCCCAGAAGCAAAGATTTGAGTAACACATTTTCGCTTAAAAAAAAAAGATATATATATGTATTCAAAGATTTGCACAAATTCTCAAGATTTTTCTAAAAATAGCAGATCTACAAGTTCATAGCGCGGCACTCGGTAACGTGTATATCTGCTATTTTTTAATAGCCAAAGAAATCTAAAAATGACACAGACAGATGCGTTCCCGGTCTAAATGGGTTAAACGGTTGACTACAAAAGAGTAAAGATGCATAGGAGCACATGCTGACTAAACGGGACAATCTTACTGTAACAATATCCCACGCGGTATTCAGAACACAGCATCAATAGGGCTCTTCAGACTTTCATGTCTAAGTTCTGGGCCTCAACTTAACCCTAGGGAGGCTATAGGAAGCCCAGCGTTTTCTAATGTCCCTGGGCCTGTAGGTATTTACTAACCCAGTCAGTGTAAGAGTGTGTAGAAACTGTTAGGGGCAGTGTCCACCCAGACGTTTTTTTTTTCTTCTTTCCCTGAGCACAGCATACGTTTTGAATCGTTTACAATGTGAGCATGCGCTCAGGTGGCGCAGTGGTAAAGTCCCTGCCCACCACCACGGAGGTTGTGGGTTCGAATCCACCGTGGTGCAACCGGCTTTGTTGGGCGTCTACGCGAACACAACGGGCTCTATTCACAGCAGCCATATTATGAAGACATTCACAGGTGTTACCAATGATACTAATTAAGGCTCTGTTCCATTCTGGTCAAACAGAGTCAGGGTGCTGATATTGTTGCATGTTGGCTCACTGGAAACACTCTGTTACACCAGTGGGTCTACAGTTGGGGTCCAGGGACCCTCATGGGCTTCCAAATGGCCCCTTACAGGTGTGTAACTCTCAGAGTTATGGGGGTCGTGGAAACCACTGTGCTAGACTAAATGGAACAGAGCCTTCATTAGTATCATTGGTAACACCTGTGAAGGAAGTGATAATATGGCTGCTGTGCATAGAGCCTATTGTCTCGTGTTCAGGGGAGGGAAGCCGGGGGGGGGAGGGTTATATTGGTCATTGCACGCATTCTTACGGGCTGGGGCGGCACCTAGGCGGCACCTGGCTCTACGTCCTCCTGGTGGGGGCTCCACACTGGTCACTGACACAGTCAGTAGGATACGACAGCAGTGACAACACAGAAATGTGTGTGGGGAGGTGTCAATTGGCATAACGACTAAATTGGGGCGAAAAAGGGGCTAAAAAATAAATTGGCTAAATTATAATTTAAATAAGCGCTGTTTTTGGAAACCCCAGCAGCGCGATGAGGCGCTGAGCGTTTATTTTGCACTTGTGCGTTCACGTGTGGCGTTTTTAGAAGAGCTCCTTGGCGTTTTTGAGATGGCCCTTTAGTGTTTGAGAGAGTAAGTAAGCATTGTGTGTGTGAGCTCACTGAGCTGAATTTTCTGTGTGTGTGTGTGTGTGAGCAGAACTTTCTCTGTATGTGTGCGTGTGTGTGTGTGTGTGTGTGTGTGTGTGTGTGTGTGTGTGTGTGTGTGTGTGTGTGTGTGTGTGTGTGTGTGTCACACGCTATATAGGATCCCGATAACAAGTTTCACAGTGAGTTCAACACAAACTGGTGTATTACACAGCGATAGGGAGGGACACAAACACACACACATGCACGTACTCACACATGCAAGCGCATGCGCACACACACACACACACACACACACACACACACACACACACACACACACACACACACACACACACACACACACACACACACACACACACACACACACACACACACACACACACACAATAATGGATGTACATTGCTGGCCCCATGCAGAGCAGAATCCAATGCCATCACACTCACTGAGCTGCTGCAGTGTTCTGTCCAATCAACATCCTTACACACACACACACACACACACACACACACACACACACACACACACACACACACACACACACACAGCTACACAGTGACACTGGGAACACCGCCACACACACTTTATTGACAGGACTGTGTGCAGACAACAGACATGCATTGACATTCTCCACAACTGGAGGAACCTCAGGAGATCTCTCTCTCTCTCTCTCTCTCTGTGTCTGTCTGTCACTCTCTCTCTCTCCCTCTCTCCAACCTTGCCGTTACTTTTGTAGGTGTATCAGCCTTCAGGTGGTGGGGTGTTAAGAGGAGAGAGGAGAGCATGGTGTGTGAGGACGCTCCAGTCATTAGACTACACCATCTGTCCTGCAGTCCCACCACAGTGGGAAGCAGCACACCGCACGCACGCATGCACGCACGCATGCACACGCACACACACACACACAAAACTTTCCAATATCTTTAGTAATAGGCAGCAGCAGTCAGGACACTGTGTGTGTGTGTGTGTGTGTGTGTGTGTGTGTGTGTGTGTGTGTGTGTGTGTGCGTGCGTGCGTGCGTGCGTGCGTGCGTGCGTGCGTGCGTGTGTGTGTTGAATTTACTTGAGTAAAAGTACAAAAGTATTGGCATCAAAATGTACTTTAAGTATCAAAAGTGAAAGTACTAAAATGTTTGAAAATAGCAGATCTACAAGCTCTTAGATCAGCTTGTAGATCTGCTATTTTCAAATAGCCTAGGTATAAAATAAGGCTAAAGTGGTTAATGTATGTTTCATTATATCATAGTTTATATCTGAAAAGTAACTAAAGTTCTCAAATAATTGTAGTGGAGTAAAAGTTCAATATTTGCCTCTGAGATGTAGTGGAGTAGAAGTAAAAGTATTGGAAATTGGAAATACTCAAGTAAAGTGCAAAAGCCTCAAAATTGTACTTAAGTACAGTACTAAAGTAAATGTACTTAGTTACTTTCCAACACTGATGCAGAGTATGTATATACTGTAGATTGGACAGTATTATCTGATCTCATGTGGTTACCTTCAGTGACAGGCTGCAGTTTACTGGAGCGCTCAGACTCGGGGCTGTGGAGGGGCTCTGGCTCCCTGAGACCCTCCAGCAGGAGGTAGGGGTCGTAGTCTGGACTCTGCAGGTCTGTCAACTGCAGCGGGGAATACTTTGGATTGCTGAATGACTGAGCGCCATACACACAACCATGGAGGACCTACAGAGAGCGAGAGAGCGAGAGTGAGAGATTTGATTTTTGTAACCCATTTTTTCACCCAGGGCTCTATGCACAGCAGCCATATTGGGAATGAATTGGGCCCCTTGCTTACTTCCTTCACAGGTGTTACCAATGATACTAATTAAGGCTCAGTTCCATTTAGTGTGGCATAGTGGTTGTCTTATTTTCAAAGGACCCCCATAACTCTGAGAGTGTACAAATGGAACCAAATGGACCCGTAAGGGTCCATTTGGTTCCATTTGTACACTCTAAGAGTTACACACCCACCATAAGGGGCCATTTGGGAACCAAAATGGAGTGTTTCTAGTGAGCCAACATGCACGATATCAGCACCCTGACCAGAATGGAACAGAGCCTTCATTAGTGTCATTGGTAACACCTGTGAAGGAAGAAAGAAGAGGCCCAATTTCTTTCCAATATGGCTGCTGTGCATAGAGCCTAATTGTCTAAGTAATCCTGGGCGCTACACTCCCTCCCAGGATTACTGCATGTTTTTGTGAGGGTATTATCTACCCTAGGAGACACGGGGAGAACATGCAAACTCCACACAGAGTGGGCCCTTTTTGCCAACTACACCTAGGGTATGGGCACTGATGACACAGAGGAGAGAACGCGCCCACAGCGTCCCAGGCAGGAATCGAACCCAGGACCTTCTAGCTGTGAGGCGACCGACTGCGCCACTGTGCCCCCCCCCCCCAAAAGAAATATGTTTTTGACTCCTGGACATACAGTGCATATTAACACATTCCATGCCAGAGGTTAATCTCATAATGCTCATAATCACCAGTGCCAACGTTTTATTGTTGTTTTTTTTGTTTTTTTCATGTCGCCGTAGACCTCGCTAAATCTGTTCAAAATGCGCGTTCATTTGGTTCTAAACACACAGTGGATCGGTGTGAGACGAGCAGTCTCTTTGCGACCCGCCATCTTGAAGCTACTGCGGTGAACGCTAAACAGTGATCAGCGAGGTGAAAAACAACAACCGAGAAAACCGAGTTTTAGACAGGATCCCAGACAGGAAGCGGATACGATCGAAAAAAACGGAACCCGTATAAATCCGTTTCCGGTGGTAAAACCGGAAACGGAAGTGGATCAAAACTTTCCGAATGTGCACTTTTTGTTAATTTCGCAAAAAAAAAAAAAAAAAACACCAGTTGGCGTAGATCTACAGATGTGCCACTTCAAAACTTCACATGTTACAGTTTTTTCCCTGAAAGTGCCCTGAAAATTCATTTTTTCCACCCTTTTCTGCCCTTAAAAATGCACTGTTTTGCCCCTGAAAAGAAGTTGTCACTACACACCCCCGTTTTTCCCTTCAACAGACATCCATATACATGAGAACAAAAGAATGTGTGTTGAAGAAGGTGTCAGACTCATTATGAGGCGAAAGGTGATTTGAAGAGGTCCTTGACCAGTTGCTCAAATTAATTAGCATCATAAAAGCAGTGATCATCAAAATAATTCAGCATTTTAAATGCCCTTCTTTGTCCCTCTTATTGCCCTGGGAATCCCCTGAAAATGTACTGTCTTGGCGATGGCAGGACATTTGAAGTTTTGAAATGGCACATCTGTATGCGATTGGCACGTGGCGGCTTTAAATAGGTTCGCGTAGATCTACGCGATTGGCAGTCAATGTGTTAAGCAATGTCTTCACAGTGAGAGATACAGGAAGGGCAGGGGAGAGATGTGATCTGATCCTTGAACATTTGAACCTAGGCCAGGTGCACCTCCTAGGTCGTACACACACTCATAAAATCCTCAGTACCTTGTAGATACAGCTGAGCAGGGTCTTGGGAGCGGCTGGCGGTTCTCTTTCTGGAGGGTGGTGGATGGTTGCAGGTTGCAGGAGGGTCTTTGGAGGCAGAGCCATCACCCAGTCCAACAGACACAACAGCAACGACACCACCAGCTGGTAAAACACACAAACACGCACACACACACACACACACACACACACACACACACACACACACACACACACACACACACACACACACACACACACACACACACACACACACACACACACACACACACACACAGAAGTTAATATAACTTTAGAAGAACTTTTCAAGAAGTAGAAGAGGAATCCAGGAAGTGAACAATAGTGAGAGAAACACTTGTGTGAGTGTGTGCGTGTGCGTGTGCATGTGCATGTGTGTGTGTGTGTGTGTGTGTGTGGTTGTTAGAGCTGTCAACGGATATTTGAAAAAGCACGGGGGGGGTGTCACTGTATATTTGCACATATGCAACTACAGTATTAGAAGCAGATGGAAATGTGAGTAATACTGTGCGTGTGTGTGTGTGTGTGTGTGTGTGTGCGTGTGTGTGTGTGTGTGCGTGTGTGCGTGTGTGCGTGCTTGTGCGCGCATGCCTCGGACATGTCCATAGAGTAGTCGTAAGAGGCGTCCAACAATTCGGGATGCCGAAAAAAGCATCCAAACAGCTTGCAAAACTATCTCTTCTATTATTGAGAGTATACAAATATGGCGACGATTGCTGTCAATTATACCCGAAGACGCTGTGTGTGTGTGCTCGCGCGTGTGCGTGTGTTCGCGCGCGCGTGTGTGTGTGTGTGTGTGTGTGTGTGTGTGTGTGTGTGTGTGTGTGTGTGTGCGCGTGCGTGTGTGTGTTACCCTCTTGTCAAGTTCATGCGGTGATGACTCAGTTGAAGGCAGCAGGGTGGTGATGGTGGCAATCAGGATCTACAATAGAGGACAGCAAGGACATGAGATTATTATAATATTTTGTTATTGTTAAAAATGTAAGAAAGTGTATGTTTGTTGTCACAGTCGCGAAAGTGTGGTCCAATGACGACTGATCGGACACTAACGGAGGCCATCTTTTGCCCTACTGCTGCCAGGGCTCTTTTGAGCTTTAGTTTCCATGCTGATATGACATTGGACAGTCTAGAATGAAGGTCACCTCCACAATCTTCTTGGGCATGTCTGGAGGGAACCTCTGCAGCTGGTCCACGTAGCTGATCAACAGGTGGAGGATGTCGGAGGCCACCAGCGCCACGTTCTTATTGGGGTACTGGACGGAGAGACACGCACGCACACGCACACACACACGCACACACACACACACACACACACACACACACACACACACACACACACACACACACACACACACACACACACACACACACACACACACATTTCTATTACTACACTTTTGGGGACATCAAAATTAACCCATTAACTCTTTAACTGCCAGAGTAATAGTGTAATAGTGTTACGCTACTGCCAGCGAAAACAAGCGATTTTATCAACCTTTATAACCGCACGGTGATCCCCTCATTACACACACAGAGGTCTCGTAGAATGTAGAAAATTATCCGATAGCGGTAATCCCTTCCATAGTCGTGGCAAGCTGAAAATAGCATGTTTTACCAAAAATATATAGTGTAATAAAAAAGTACACAGGAGCCGAGATAGAGCATTTTTAAGCAATACGTTAACCAGGGAGTGAATGGAGCAGCACATCTTCGGATGGAGTTATCTCTGGTTCTGTGTGAAAAAAAATGAAAAAACAACTTGTCCAAACTCGTCCTTGGCAGGCTGGGCCATAGCAGAATTTGACGAATCAATTTGTCCATGGCAGTTAATGAGTTAAGACCTGAGGCCGATTCTACAAACGTCTTCTAAATTCTAACCAAAGTTTTCTGAAAAAGTGAAAATGTTTATTCTTTGATTTTTTTATATCATGTTGCCATTATATCGTTGGGTGGAAACCTTGTATGTCCAAAACCGTTCCTTTTTTATTGTCGTTTTTAAAACGATTTAAAATAGTGAAAATAGCCGATCTACAAGTACAAGCGCAAAACGCCTCTACAAGCGTTTTGCGCTTGTAGATCTGCTATTTTCACTACTTTTGCGCGGCTCTCTTGTATGATGAAGAAAGGCTTTAATTTATGAAAAAAGCAAACACATGTGAAACATGGATATACAAGGTTTCTGCCGCACAGTGACGATATAATGTATAGTAACAACTAAAATGACACGGATGCTTTTCCGCATTGAAAGGTATAACAACGTATAGGCTTTCCGGGACTATATGGGTTAAAGGACAGAATCGAAAGTAGCAGATCAACAAGCTCACAACATGTCCGCTGCGTGACACTGGCACACAACTATGTATAAATCAGGCATAAATACAACCCAAACCCTAAACCTAACACCATAAATGTCTCATTTTAAACCTAACCTGCATCTTTTCCTAATTCACAACCTCTAAACATCCTTTTAAAAAACATAAAATAACCATGTGTCTTTGTGAGGACCACTATGTAACAATGTCCATTTCTCAACTTTGACTATACTTGAGGGGACATTTGGTCCTCACATGTTAACGCATCTGTGTAACCACTTTAAACATTATTTTATACTGGCTATTCAAAAATAGCAGATATACAAGCTCATAGCGCGGCACTCCATTTTTGAAAATTCTAACATTTGTGCAAATCTTTCAATATATAAATATTTTTTTAAAGCGAACACTTTTAACAAAAATCTTTGCTTCTGGGGGGTCCCTGCAACAACTTATTTTGAGATGGGGGTCAGCGACCAGATACATGTCATTCTTTTTTTGACATGAAAGAGTTTGAGAACCACTAGACTGGAGGAGCCAGCCCTATCGAAGGTCTTGAAGGGCGGATCCAAAGCTTTGCGCTCGGTACCAGCGCCGCTTCCTATTGCTTCGGCCTGTGCACGGAACACGCTGACGTCACCAATTTTAGAGCGACGCCCCTCTGCACTCTGATTGGTTAGGAGATAACAAGGTTTAGAAACCACCGTTCCTGCAATGTTCCCCCAGGCTTTTTTTCTTTTGAAACAAAAAAAAAAAGGCATGGGTTTCCGAGGCTAGAGAACCACTGATTATGGCATCATATATTCTTTTAAACTGTTAGGCTTTAGAAGATATTTGTAGAATGCCCAGAAGCAAAGATTCGAGTTATAAATGTTCACTTTAAAATCTCAATATCGAAAGATATGCAAAAAATGTCATGATTTAAAATTTGTTTTGCAGATCTACAAGCTCAGTGCCACGCTATGAGCTTGTATATCTGCTATTTTTGAATAGCCAAAGCATAAAACAATGGTTGAAGTGGTTAAAATCTAAAACGACAGATGCTTTCACTGCCTTAATGGGTTAACTTCCTCATCAGCATATTGACATGGCAGCGGCCGAGCGTTGTGCATTGAGGTTGGACATGGAGGATGTGATCGTACAAACATCATTAATAAGGTTAGAAGGTGTTGAGGGAGTGAGGGAGTGAGGGAGTGAGGGAGAGAGGAGTAAGAGAAGACATGGTTGCAGTATAGACAATCAATGCTACTCTAGATGGAGAAAAGAAGAAGAAGTAAACAGAGTAGGAGGCAGGGGAGAGGAGGCTGCTGGCATGTCACAGCGCTCCTGTGTGTGTGTGTGTGTGTGTGTGTGTGTGTGTGTGTGTGTGTGTGTGTGTGTGTGTGTGTGTGTGTGTGTGTGTGTGTGTGTGTGTGTGTGCATGAAAAAGAGAGGCGCTACACATGGCTGAGGGTACTGGCTTCTGGTATGAAGAGAAGAGATTCCAAGGTGGACATGTGTTTCTGTGTGTATGCGCGTGTGTGTGTGTGTGTGTGACATTCCTCCCTAGATTAAGTCCCTCATCTGAAGGAGGACCAAACATATTGACTGTCCAGGGCTCGCTCCCAGGAGGAGTGCGTGTGTGTGTGTGTGTGTGTGTGTGTGTGTGTGTGTGTGTGTGTGTGTGTGTATGCGTGTGTGTGGTGTGCGATGTCGGAGTCTTAGCAGGCTATTGGCTGCTGATACACCCAGCAGGGATTCCAAGGTGGACAAGTCCTGTACATGTGTGATGTGTGTTTGGCTACAGATGAGATGGTTAATGCTGGCCTGGATTTTATTACAGTGTCCAACCCTGCTAGTGCAATGGACTCAAACACACCACAGCTCAAGACGAGAGACACACACACACACACACACACGTTTGTATTACTATACTAGTGAGGAACATAACATTTTTAGGACGGCATTGAAAATGACCGAAAATAGCCAAACAATAGCCGAAAGATTGCAGAAATAGAATAGCTATTGTTCACGGTGTGACATCGGCACACAACTAAGTGTAAAATAGTAAAAAACCTTAAACCCCAACCTGACATGTCTAATCCTACCTTAACCTGATACTTTTCCTAATTGTAAGCCCAACTCTTTTAACCATTAAACAACCATTTTACTTGTGAGGTCCAGGGAAATGGTCCAACATCTATTCCTCTTTTACTTCTTGAAAATTCTACTTAAGTCATATTGACAAGGCAATATAAATCTAGCTACTCTCGTTACACTGTTTAAGTTCCTTCAAGCTCGCTGCGTTACACAACGCCTAATCAAATTGCATTTCATCAGTCACTTGTACTCTATGCTGTTCTGAAAGCCATTTTGGCTGCAAAAAAAATCAACCTGGCTTGTCACACTCTAAATGTACTGTACTGGTCAATGAGGCTGTTCAACTCCTATCCATAAAGAAGGAAATAAAATGTCTTTCTCGGCACAAATATGTATTTGATGCAGTGTTGATTTTGACAGCAAATTTTTATTTTGTTTTAGTCATAGTCTTTTGAATAAAATTCCAAGTAGTTTTAGTCATAGTTTAGTAATCTGAAATGTTTTAGTTTTAGTCTAGTTTTAGTCGACTAAATATCATAAGATTATAGTCGACTAAATCTACAGTTGATTTAGTCGACTAAAATGTATTTTGGCGGTGTCTTGATGGCGTCGTAATGGCTGATTTTACACTTGTTTGCATGCTGAAAACAGCTGATCTACAAGCTCACAACGTGTCGCAGCGCGACACGTTGTGAGTTTGTAGATCGGCTATTTTCAGAGCGCAGCCAAACATAAAATGACTTGTCTTTTAGTTCTACTGGATCTATTCTCTACTTGTCCCTCCCTAACATTTTAGTCTAGTTTTTTTCTGTTGACGAAATTGTCAATATATTTAGTTTTTGTCAGTGAAAAAAGGTAGTAGTCGACGAATATTTTTCGTCATAGTTTTAGTCGACGAAATCAACACTGGTTTGATGGTGAGGACAGAGATGAGTGACTGACCTTGAGAGTTACACAGATGACATTGAGGGCTTCTTTAATCTGCGGGTGTTGGGTACCATGGACCAACTCCTCACTCAGCCAGATACCCAGACTGCACAGAGCCACACATCTACAGAGAGAGAGAGAGAGAATGTTACACCACTCTCTTTCTCATACACACACACACACACACACACACATGCGCGCACACACACACACACACACACACCATACGTACCTAGCAGGAGCCGAGGGTTCGTGCCTGGCGGCGGTCAGGATGTGTTTGATGATGTGCTCCTGGAAAACACACACAGCCACACACACACACACACACACACACACACACACACACACACACACACACACACACACACACACACACACACACACACACACACACACACACACACACACACACACACACACACACACACACACAACTATATGTTGGGAACGCCATTCGTTTCAGGTAAATGCCACTTTAACACTTCACCATTAGCTATTGAAACTACCGGGTAGCCTCTTCAAACACGGGATGGAAATAAGCCACCTGAGACACATTATTGTATGACGAGTACTTCTATACCAGCAGTGGAGCTCAAAGTGGAGTCCGGGGACCCCCAGGGGTCCTTGAGGGGGTTCCAGGGGGTCCCCATAAATATTTGTTAATATAGCGTCAAAATCAGCTTAAAGGGATATTTCACTTTCAAACACGTTTGGGGTCATTTTTAACGTCTACTCAGGCTTTTGTGTTTCACTCCAGACAGATTTTAAGTTGCTTGATTCAGTATTTAGATCATTTTATCAGACACGACCCCTTCCTATACAAACCCATTGTAACTTCAAACTCAATTCTAACCATGTTAGACTCATTGAAAACACCCGTCCTTGGTCCTGGTGACTGATATTCTTATACGTGAGGTTTTTCATTCATTTTCATTTATTTTTTGGGGGGAAATAATCATTTTAAAGAATGAAAAAAGTAATTGAAAATTCTCACCAGAACCAAGGACAGGTGTTTTCAATGAATCTATCATGGTTAAAATGGAGTTTGAAGTTACAATGTGTTTGAATAGGTACAATTACAATAAAATAATATCTAAATACTGAATCAAGCAACTTAAAAACTGCCTGGGGTGCCAGAGTAGACGATAAAATGACCAAACACACGTTTGAAAGTGAAATATCCCTTTAAATCATAGATATTCAACTGGCGGCCCGCGGGCCACGTGCGGCCCGCGAGGAGCTTCCTTGTGGCCCCTGGCCATATTCCAAAAATTAAAAAAAAAAAAAAAAAAAAAAATCATAATTTTTATTTATTTTAACTTTAATTTATGTTATCAAAGTTAAAACAGTACAAATTATTTATCCTTCATTAGTTCTTTAAAGGCCATCTTTCATTGGAACTTAACTTAGAACCTTAAATAGAACCGAATTAGACCGAATTAGACCCGAAAAAAGGTTGATTTATATTGGTCAAATAGAACCGAATTAGACCCGAATTAGACCGAATTAGACCGAATTAGACCCGAAAAACTTTCAAATTGTGTGCACACATGCACGCGCGCTGTGCGCGCGTGCATTTGCGCGCACTGTGTGGCCCCCAACTCCAAATTATTTTGCAGTTGTGGCCCCCTGCCTAATCTAGTTGAATACCCCTGCTTTAAATGGTAAATGGTAAATGGTGCATTTACATAGAGCTTTTATCAAAAGCGCTTTACATAGATTGCGCATTAGATTCACCCTTTCACACACACTTTCATACACCGATGGCAGAGGAAACCATGCAAAGCACCAACCTGCTCATCGGGAGCAATTAGGGGTTCAGCGTCTTGCTCAAGGACACTTCGACACTAACTCTGGGGGAGCCCCCCAGCCCGGGATCGAACTGGGAACCTTGCGGTTTCCAGTTCACTCTACCCGGCCACTCTACCCCTGAGCCACTGCCGCCCCTTTAAAGCCCTTTAACCCTATTTACATCGGCTATTTGAAAAAGCATCAGTGAGAATCCTACAAGTGGAATAAGGGGTCATACACTGCAGCCACTTTTCCTTTGTCTCCTGTAAATATAGCTATTCGTATTTGTTGATGACATGTATTCATGTGTTCATTCATATTCAATACTCGGTTGATGAATTGAATTCATGGGATCAGAATGGAAACAAGTCCACACACACACACACACACACACACACACACACACACACACACACACACACACACACACACACACACACACACACACACACACACACACACACACACACACACTACCCACCTAACCCACCTCCAGATAAATTCAAGATACAATTATCACCGTGGTGAATTATCAGGATAGCGCAAAAGGTCAGATGACTTCATTCCATTGCGGCCGCAGAATGAATAAAATACATACGTGGGTAAAGTATCCCACTCATAACACTTGCGTTATTCTAGTGTACCAAATAATAACTGTAAAAATATCATACAAGCGACCAAAAACATCAAACATCATAAAGTCAATGTACAAGCAAATAAATAAATAATTAAAACATAATCAATACCAGCCACACAAACCAGGTCCAATCCAGTCTAACGTGGAGCCCCTTGCTCTATTCGAAGACTTATCAACATCCTACTTAACCCATTAAGCCCTGGAACGCATCTGTGTCACTTTTTGATTTGAGCAAAAAAAAAGCATTATTTTACACTTTGGCTATTCAAAAATAGCAGATCTACAAGCTCATAGCGCGGCACCGAGTGCCGCGCTACGAGCTTGTAGATCTGCTATTTTTGAATATTTGTGAAAATGTGTGCAAATCTTTGAATATATATATTTTTAAAGTGAACATTTTTAACTCAAATCTTTGCTTCTGGGGGTCCCTGGAACAACATATTTTGATGGGGGTCCGCGGCCAAATACATATAATTTTGGGGGTCCTTGGCATGAAAAAGACTGAGCACCACTGATATAGAAACATACGTTTTTCAGAAAACTGTTGGGATTTAGGAGACATGTAGAATCGGCTTCAGGTCTCAATGGGTTAAAAAGAAAAAGTGTGAGTGTTCTTGTATCGCACTGTTTTGTACGTTTTGTACATACACACACACACACACACACACACACACTTACACACACACACACGCGCCCAGCTAGTAAGCACTCCCTGCGGTCGGTGTTAATGACAGTTTAGTGATTCGACAAGACCCTTTGTTCTGCGGGGAACGGCTGCGCCGGTCTCAAGACGCTGGCATGCATGACATTAACAGTTTTACACGTCAACAACAACAGTAGCGTCCACGTTGTCATTACGGCGGGGTCGATGGCAGCATGTGTGATCAGCTATTAGCTGGCTAGCCGCTCTCCAGGACCCCCCCACCCCCCCACCCCCCCCCCCCCCACCCCCGCAGAGAGGAGAGCGCTGGTGCAACACAAGGTGACTTACGCTGTGCAGGAGTATGAACATTTTTTTCGTTTTCTGTGGCAGTTTACATTAGAGTTCTCAACGGGCCTAAAAATTAAGGCCTGGCCCAAACTGGGCCCTACTGAGCTCGGCCCGGCCCGAACAATTACCATACTTTTTGGCCCGAAAACCCGAAATCTCTCACTGCCAGATTTATTTCTGGCCGCGTTTGCCCACTGCCAGCGGTTCTTTTTTTTTTTTTTTAAAGTGCTCAGGAGTCGAGATACAGCCTTTTTCAGTAATAAGTTAAGCAAGAAGTGAATGGAGCAGCAAATCTTCGGATCATGATATCTTGGCTTCTGAACATTTAAAAAAAAAAAACTTGTGATAACTCGTTCTTGGCAGCCAGAGAGTTAACACATTCCATGCCAGAGGTTAATCTCATAATGTACTCACCAGTGCCAACGTTTTATTGTTGTTTTTTTGTTTTTTTTCACGTCGCCATAGACCTTGTTAAAATCCTTAAGATTGAGCTCTGCACTGTATGTAAACATCGCGGAGGTCTGCCTGCTTCGACCAGTGAAAACCACATGTCAAACGGAGCCGCCATGTTGTAGTTAGAACGGTTTATGTTAAACAGTGATCAGCGAGGAGAAAAACTACAAAGAGAAAATGGCGTTTCAGTTTCGTCATTAGAACGGAGGCCGACGGGATCGGCAAAACCGGATCCCGAATAATTCCGTTTCCGGTGGTGTTACAATGAAATGTGTCGTATAGAAAACTGAAAAAAGTGCAATGTGAACTTTTTTTCGAAAAAAAAGGAAAAAGCACCAGTTGGCGTAGATCTACGCGACTGTCACGTGGCGGCTTTAAATAGGTTCGCGTAGATCTACGCGACTGGCACTCAATGTGTTAATAACACGGCTAGGGAGGTCGGACGGCGACAAACTAGATACCTGAGAAATGACCTGCAGCAATTTCAGCTGCATCCACTGCCATGTCCGTCGGCCTTACCATTAGGCCGCTAGGGGCAGTTTAAATGTATTCTTTGGGGGTAATAGGGTAGTCTTTGGGGCTGTTTTTTTTTTTTTTTCACGGAACCCAAGGCTCAACCTGGCCCGACTAATTAGCATACAGTAGATTTCGGGCCCGGCCCGGCCGGAAAACGCCGGGTTCGGGCAGAATCTGAGGACTCTGGTTTACATCATAGTGAGCGCTCTCTGGCTGGCGATATTAGCCATATTATCACTTCCTTCACAGGTGTTACCAATGATACTAATGAAGGCTCTGTTCCAGTTAGTGTAGCACAGTGGTTTCCACGACCCCCATAACTCCATAACTCTGAGAGTTACACACCTGTAAGGGGCCATTTGGAAGCCCATGAGGGTCCCTGGACCCCAACTGTAGACCCAGGTTTTTACCTTGACGTCGGTGAACTTGGTGAGCACCGTGTCGGCCGTGGTGGGATGGAGGGCAGGCAGCTCCTCGTACAGGTTGGGGAAACACACCAGAGAGCCCAGCAGGATCTGGGCCTCCACCCTGGGAGCCTGGGAGAGGGGGAAGGGTGGAGAGAGACAGAGGGAAGGAGGAGGGAGTTATGGAGGAGAAAAGAGGATTAGGGGGAACAAAGGAAAGAAATGGGTTAAGACAGAGATGCAGGTGTACCCGCCTGGCAGTGGTGGAAAGTGACTAAGTACATTTACTTCAGTACTGCACTTAACCCTTTAAGACCTGAAGCCGATTCTACATGTCTCCTAAATCCCAACAGTTTTCTGAAAAACGTATGTTTCTATATCAGTGGTTCTCAAACTTTTTCATGTCAAGGACCCCCAAAATGTATATGTATTTGGCCGCGGACCCCCATCAAAATATTTTTGTTCCAGGGACCCCCCCAGAAGCAAAGATTTGAGTTATAAATGTTCGCTTTAAAAATATATATTCAAAGATTTGCACACATTTTCACGATTTTTCAAAAAATAGCAGATCTACAAGCTCGTAGCGCGGCACTCGGTGCCGCGCTATGAGCTTGTATATCTGCTATTTTTGAATAGCCAAAGTGTAAAATAAAGCTTTTTAGCTCAAATCTAAAAATGACACAGTTCCAGGTCTTAATGGGTTAAGTGCAATTTTGAGGTATTGTACTTTCCTGGAAATGGTTTTACATTTACTCCACTACATCTCAGAGGCGAATATCGTACTTTTACTCCACTACAATTATTTGACAACTTTAGTTACTAGTTACTTTTCAGATATTATGAAACATACATTAACCACTTCATCCCTATTATATACATGGGCTGTTTGAAAATAGCCGATCTACAAGCTCACACCAAAATGATATGTTTTTGGCCGCCGACCCCCATCTCAAAACATGTTGTTCCAGGGACCCCCCCCATGAAGCAAAGATGTGAGTTGAAAATGTTCGCTTTAAAAATATATCTATATTCAAAGATTTGCACACGTTTGCAAGATTTTTCAAAAATAGCAGATCTACAAGCTCGTAGCGCGGCACTCGGTGCCGCGCTACGAGCTTGTATATCTGCTATTTTCGTGTAGCCAAAGTATAAAATAATGGTTAAAGTGGTTATTTCCCGGTTAATCATCCATTCCTTGTGTATACAGTTAGTATACTATACTATAGAGTGTATGTGTGCGTGTGCGTGTGCGTGTGCGTGTGCGTGTGCGTGTGTGTGTGTGTGTGTGTGTGCGAGCGTGTGTGTGTGTGTGTATTACGTTAAGTGACGTGCAGGCTGTGACTTTGGCCGCAGCGATGATGAAGTCCAGGATGAGCATGGTGGCTCCGGGCAGACCGATGCTGAAGAACCTGGGACTGCAGTGCTTAATGATGGTGTTCACTATGTCCTACAGACACACACAAAATAAATACATACATCAATACAAATGTATAAGACACTGAATCAATAGTTATGGTATAAATATTGTTTCTTTTATCATTAGAATTCGACAAGTCAAGTCAAGTCCATTTTATTTATAAAGCAGGTTTAAAAATGTGCCGCACAGCATACAGAACAACAAAAACACACTATGCAGATTTCAACATTCATCAACAAGAAACAATAACTGTAAGTTTAAAAAGATAAGAGTATTAGCATAGGCGGCACAAAAACGTGTCCAACCATTTCTCCATGGAGGCATGGAGAAATGTTAAAAGGCCTTTAACCACTTAAACCCCAGCATCCTTATTGTGGGGTAGGGCTGGTAACATTCCTCAGAAATGATATTCGAATATTGGTCTTAAAAAAGATTGTCTCGTTTTTTTTATTTATGTTTATTTGACAGGGACAATACAAAAAACAAGTGCTCGAATCCAATAAAACATATATTTTGTTTGTTTTTATAACTTGATAAATAGTTTTTTGTATTGTCCCTGTCAAATAAACATTTAAAAGATATATACTAATATATATATGTTTGTTTTTAATCGAATATTAATTGGAATGGCCTGTAGTCTCACTGTTTTACCCCTGCTGGTGTCAGAAAGAATCAGGCTCTATGCAAGCGGATGGGTTTTTGCCGAACTTTACACTTGATTTTATTACCTTAATAAACATTGTCATAAATACTATATGCTTCCAGTTGCTAGTTTAAAGTCTTCTTTCAATAGGCTCTATGCACAGCAGCCACATTGGGAATGAATTGGGCCCCTTCCTTACTTCCTGCACAGGTGTTACCAATAATACTAATTAAGGCTCCGTTCCATTTAGTATAGCACAGTGGTTGTCTTATTTTCAAGGACCCCCATAACTCTGAGAGTGTACAAATGGAACCAAATGGACCTGTGAGGGTCCATTTGGTTCCATGTGTACACTCTCAGAGTTACACACCCACCATAAGGGGCCATTTGGGAACCAAAATGGAGTGTTTCTAGTGAGCCAACATGCACAATATCAGCACCCTGACCAGAATGGAACAGAGCCTTCATAAGTATCATTGGTAACACCTGTGAAGGAAGTAAGAAGAGGCCCAATTTCTTTCCAATATGGCTGCTGTGCATAGAGCCTATCACCATGATACATGTATGTGTTTTGCTAAATTATGGTCCCATTTATTTCAAAATTGATGATTAAGAAGGGTATGCTGTAGGACAAGCTACACAACCAATAGCATTCATTCCCCACTCCCGCTCCGGTCCCAACCAATAGCATTCATTCATTTCCGGTTCCTTATTTGCATATTCGGACCGGATATAGAAAGATGGCGGATTTTAAATCATTGAAAAATAGGCTTCATTTACGGTCTGTAGAGTCTATGGGCGTACCTTTGTCCATGTCTTTTTTTTTACAGTCTATGGTTGTGAGCTTGTTGATCGGCTATTTTCAGCAAAAGCTTTCCCCACAATAACAGAAAACTGAAAAGACACTAGAATAGAGCGCTGAGAGACTCCGGTCAACCATATAGGTTTTATCCCCTTCAATACGGGAACGCATCTGTTTTTAGATTTCTTTGACTATTAAAAAAATGTCAGATATACAAGCTCGTAGCGCGGCACCGAGTGCGAGTCTAGGGACCCCCCCAGAAGCAAAGATTTGAGTAAGAAATGTTCCCTTTAAAAAATATGTATTCAAATATTTTCCACACATTTTCACGATTAAAACAAAATAGCAGATCTACAAGCTCGTAGCGCGGCACTCGGTGCCGCGCTACGAGCGTGTAGATCTGCTATTTTTGAAGAGCCAAAGAAATCTTAAAATGACACACGGATACGTTTCCCGGTCTGAACTCATTTCCTGCCAATCGCGCATAAACGCGATCTAGTAAATAGCGCACTTGTCCGCCATGATCGCATTAACGCATTAATCTATTGATTAATTGTGGTTTAATAGACGATCACGCTGTTTTATTTACATTCCGAGATCAGTTTCGTTTTCCACTCACCTCCGCCTCACCCGGAAGAAAAATCAGCGACTTCCGTTTCCGGTTTTAGCTTGAAAAATGTGATTTTTAGGCCAAAATAGGGAAAAACACGTTTTTTTCACACGGTATAAAAAACGAACGGAGAGCTCCGGTTCTAAATTTCTTTAGTCTGGATGACTGAACAGTTGTCGTCGTTGTGTTAATACCAACGATCTGAAACCCCATCAGATCTAAGCTAAGCTATTTCCGCCTAGCGGAAGTGGGGCGGAAATACGTCGTCAGTGACCCGGACATGACGTTTGCAGCCTGTTTGGGAGGGAGGGGGGGAGCGAGAGAATGGAGACGTAGAGAGAAAACTTAACTCTTTGAGTGCTTCTCTATTTGTCGTGTGTGTTCATAAACACAGCCAGACAAACGATCGACAAACGAGAAAAAAATCCGTGACCGGTTTGAAAAGGGTTATAAAACGCAAATCGCCGGCACAGGGGTGAGTACATTATGAATAAACTCTGGCAGTTAATGTGTTATTGGGTTAAGTGGTTAAGTCTGGATTAAAGAAAATATCCAAAGCAGATGTAGACCACTAACGGGTAGTGGCAGGCTGTTCCACGGTTGTTGTTTTTTTGAGCAGCGAACCGAAAATGGCGCGGCCGGCCTTTTAAGCTTTAGTCGAGGTGCGCAGGACCTTTTTAAAAGGGTTTGGTCAGCTGACCTGAGTGACCTTAGTGGTGTCGAAGGGGGCGGGGTAGCTCAGATATATAGGGGTGGTGAATTAGAGCTGTTAAATGCATGTACTGTATGCAAATGGAGTATCATGCAAAAAATACCATGCCATGGTCAAAACGTGTGTTCACAGCACACACACGCGCACACACACACACACACACACACACACGTTTGTATTACTACACTTGTGAGGATGATGATGAATGCCATTTAAAAAAAGCTGAGGCATTTTAGCCGTGAGCCGAAAGCCAAACAAATAGCAGATCTACAAGCTCACAACGTGTCGCGCTGCGACACGTTGTGAGCTTATAGATCAGCTATTTGTTTGGTGCATGACTCTGGCAAATAACAAGTATATAATACGTCTAAATCCTGTTTAACTCTAATTCCAACCTCTGCGTCTAACCTCTAAATGTCTAGTCCTGACCCTAACCCCTACCTGAATCTTTTCCTAATTGTAAACATAATCTCTAAAAATATGTTGCAACCATAAAACGACCATTTCTCTCGTGAAAACAAGGGAAACGGTCCTCACAACGTCTATTCCTCAAGTTCTACTATACTTGTGAGAACGTTTGGTCCTCACACACACACACACACACACACACACACACACACACACACACACACACACACACACACACACACACACACACACACACACACACACACACACACACACACACACACCTGGTCGTGGTGCAGCAGTCCGTGGTGCATGATGTTGTAGAAGTGTGTGAGGAAGTCCGTGTTGGGAGACACGTCCTGCCGCCTCTTCATGATCCCGCAGATCAGCTTGTAGGCGTGGAGCTTCCCCTGCTTGTAGCGCTCTGCCAACATGGTGGCCTGGACCGACACACACACACACACACGCACGCACGCACACACACGTAAAAATGTACACGTATTCGTAAACAAAAAATGCCAACAACGGCCATTATTTTCTTTGAACTCAACCTGAGTGTCTTTTCCTTTTGTTTCCTTGCGGTCCCCAAACAGATCCACATTAGGGGGTAATTATTACACCAAGATGCAGCGGTGGAAAAAGTACTCACATTATTTTACTTAAGTAAAAGTATCAATACTGCGATGTAACAATACTCTCTGTTACAAGTAAAAGTAAGGCATTCAAAATTCACTCGAGTAAAAGTACAAAAGTATTGGTGTCAAAATGTACTTAAAGTACCAAAAGTAAAAGTACTCACGCAGGTGGTTCAATTTCACATGTTTTCAAATGCGTAAAAGGTATAAAACTCACTTTGAAAATAGCAAATCTACAAGTTCACAACGCGTCGCTTTGAGACGTGTTGTGAGCTTGCAGATCTGCTATTTTCAACCATTTCAGTACTTTTACTTTTGGTATTTAAGTACATTTTGATACCAATACTTTGGTACTTTTACTCAAGTGAATTTTGAAAACCAGTAACAGAGTACTTCTACATTGCAGTATTGATACTTTTACTTAAAGGAGGAGTTCACCCAAAAAATGACTTATTTTCTATCAATTACACACCCCATGAAGCCTTGATTTCATGGATTTATTTTTGTTTTTGTGGCATTCCTAAGCTAATAATTTGATGACCGTGTGTATTTCCGGTAGGAGACACAAATAATCTACTTTGTGTCTCCTACCGGATACATTAGCTGGTAGGAGACGGGAATCAAATTATTAGCTTAGGAATGCGACAAAAACAGAAATAAATCCATGGATTCAAGGCTTCATAGGGTGTGTAATTGATAGAAAATAAGTCATTTTTTGGGTGAACTCCTCCTTTAAGTAAAACATTTGAGTACTTTTTGCCACCACGGCATAATCGCACTCTGACATGGGATGGACACATCTCCAATGGAAACCACCTTAAACCTCATACCTTAAAGAGCCAGGGAGTGAGAATACGGAGCGGAGGGATCAGTACAGGAGGCGGAGGAGACGACTGGTTGTCCAGGGAAATGCCCAGGTTATCTCTGATCTGGAAGGAGGAAAGGTCAAGGGAGAGAAATACAGAGAGAAAGGTTGGAGTGGTTGTGGTGAACGACCGTCACTGAGCTTCCGTTTTATGCAATATGTTTATAACCCTTTCAAATAGCTCAACGTATAAATGGTACGGACGAACTGCTCGGACGACAGATATGAAGAAGAAGGGAAGAATCTGAAGAGGGGGTCAAATTATTATCGGTTACATGTTTTGACGGTTAACCCATTGAGACCTGGAACTGTGTCATTTTTAGATTTGAGCTAAAAAGTATTATTTTACATTTGGGCTATTCAAAAATCGTGAAAATGTGTGCAAACCTTTGAATATATATATTTTTAAAGCGAACATTTTTAACTCAAATCGTTGCCTCTGGGGGTCCCTGGAACAAAATATTTTGATGGGGGTCCGCGGCCAAATACATATCATTTTGGGGGTCCTTGACATGAAAAAGATTGAGCACCACTGATATAGAAACATACGTTTTTCAGAATACTGTTGGGATTTAGGAGACATGTAGAATCGGCTTCAGGTCTCAATGGGTTAACCCATTGAGACCCGAGACCGATTCTACAAACGCCTTCTAAATCCTCAACTATTGTTGCTACATCAGTGGTGCTCGGGCGTTTTCATGTCAAGGACCCCCAAAATCGGGCCTATATGTATTTGGCCGCCGACCCCCATCTCAAAATATGTTGTAATAGGGACCCCCAGAAGCAAAGATTTGAGTCAAAAATGTTCCCTTTAAAAATATATATATATTCAAATGTTTGCACAAATAATGTTCAAGATTTTCCAAAAATAGCAGATCTGACCACTTAACCATCAGATGGGTGGGCTGCATGCATTTTCGGATATTGTGTTCCGACTTCGATCACTGAAGCTAACGCAGTACACTTCAAGTTCCTATTTATTGGTGCCACAATGAAAACTAATTGTCAAGGTTTTAAAGAAAAGATACCATGACATTCGTTTTTTACACAATTAAAACAAATATATTAATGTTATATTAGCATTAAAAAGTGAGTGTTTTGCCAATTATTTGGGGGCCCACTTGCAATATCCAGCTCACAACCTGCCAGTGAGAATCACCCGTCTAAAAAAAAAACGCTGCATCCTTTCAGGAGAATGACTATAGGTACGAACGCAACCCCGGTTATTTGAATAATACTCGCTCATTCAATGTCTCGCCTATGGGAAGAGCGCCCCCTCTGCCCCCCCCATTATTATTATAATAAATGATTACATTATAAAACACACATTAACCACTTTACCCCTATTCTATACCTAGGCTATTTGAAAATAGCAGATGTACAAGCTCACGCGTCGCAACACGTTGTGAGCTTGTAGATCGGCTATCGGCTAAAACATTTCAGTACTTTTACTTTTGGTACTACTTAAGTACATTCTTATGCCAATACTTTTGTACTTTTACTCAAGTAACATTTTGAACACAGGCCTTTTGCTTAGTAACAGAGTATTTCTACACTGTGGCATTTGCTACTTTTACTTAACCCATTGAGACCTGAAGCCGATTCTACATGTCTCTTAAATCCCAACAGTATTCTGAAAAACGTATGTTTATATATCAGTGGTGCTCAAACTTTTTCATGTCAAGGACCCCCAAAATTATATGTATTTGGCCGCGGACCCCCATCAAAATATTTTGTTCCAGGGACCCCCCAGAAGCAAAGAATAGAGTTAAAAATGTTCGCTTTAAAAGTATTTATATTCAAAGATTTGCACACATTTTCACGGTTTTCCAAAAATAGCAGATCTACAAGCTCATAGCGCGGCACTCGGTGCCGCGCTATGAGCTTGTATATCTGCTATTTTTGAATAGCCCAAAGTGTAAAATAATGCTTTTTAGCTCAAATCTAAAAATGACACAGTTCCAGGTCTTAATGGGTTAAGTAAAACCATCAGAGTACTTTTTCCCACCACTGTGAACAAAATCACACAACGCTCACCTTGGCCAGGTTCTGCCACAGTTCACACAGGCAGTCAAACACCTGCGCGTGGATCTCGGGGTCTTTGATGGTGTTCACGTCTCCCAGGATCCCCAGCATCCTCCGCCACATCACCGTGGCCACGTCGGCGTGCCAGCCGGTCAGCGAGCCGCCCGCCATCACGCTGCCGTCCTCGCCGGGGAACTCGCTGGCTTCTGCGTCGTTGTTCGAGAGAGACAAACACAAAGACAGAATGGACCAGTTTTGACCGGTCAGTGTACTGTATGAGTGTAAGGGCCCGGGGGCGATATGGTCAAAGTCAAATGTCACAGTATTTCAGACCAAATCCCTCGATAGCGACACTGTGACGATAATGTTGTATCGTGGTGATATTATATATTTTTATTCCAAAATGTACAAAAATAACAAAAAAACGTGTTGCTACTGTATGTGAAACATTGTGAGCTAAAGGTAAATAGGCAAAGTGATAAAAACAACCAGGAAAAGACAACATGTACAGTATACCATATCACTGCCTTATTTTCTTTTATTCTATTTTTTATCCCGCGATTTTTGTAACCCATTTTTTTCACCCGGTGCCAATTTCCTAAGTGATCCTGGGCACTACACCAGCCCTACACCAGCGTTAGACCAGTCCCCCACAGCCTGGGGAGGCCAGGGCCGAGCCCATGCTTCCTTCAGTGCACGAGAGCCAACTGACCTTCTTGTCACCCGACAGGGGCCTTTTGCTATTATTTTAATGCTGTTTTATGCTTTTGCTTTTCGTTTTTGCTTTATTGTTAAATTAGTTGTAATTGTATTCTTGCTCTGTAAAGCACTTGAGCTGCATTTCATGTCATGAAAGGTGCTATACAAATAAAGTGTATTATTATTATTATTATTATTATTAGACGATAATTTTACCATTTCTAGCCTCATACCACGATCAATATAATATTGATATATTGCCCCATCCCTATTGCAGAGGTCTCATTCACAGGTAGCTCCAAATACACATTAAATACAAAAGTAAAGAAGCACACCAAACGAAAAACAACACTTAAAAATGATGGTGTTGACATGTGACAGTGGGAAATGTATAACTTTCGTTATACATTTGCGTCTGGACAAAACCACTCTGACCTCAAGTGCTAGAAACATTTTCATAAACATTCGGGGAGAACCAAATGCTTTTTAAGCAGTTACAGTGTGCATCGAGGGACACATCTCACCCCTACAGTATAGGAAAGATATATCGCTAAAACCATTGACGTTGAAGATTTTTGTATGTGTTGACATGTGCATTCGTGTTACCCAGGTCATCGGGAGTCTGCAGGACCGAGTGGTGCATCTTCTGCTCCAGCTGGAGGTGCGTGTGTGAGTGCGAGTGCGTGTGGTGGTCTGCGTGCTCCGCCGTCAGTGTGGCGGGAGACGGGGTCTGGGATCGAGAACCCCCCAGGGAATGCATGGGAGACGCACTCTCTGAACCTACACACATAACCATAGACACACACACATATATATATATATATACACACACACACAGAGAGACAGACAGACAGACGGAGAGAGACAAACACTTAAAGGATCAATTGCACTTTTGATTTTCAAAAGAACCAGTCTTATGCTGAATTCACACCCAAGGGCCCAGCATTGGCCTTTGAAATTGAGTCTATATAGGAAGTGAGTTCAAGTGACAGCTCATATGAATGGCCTGTAGTTTCGCTGTTTTACCCCTGCTGGTGTCAGAGAGAATTTCTCTCAATAAAAAGTGGGTGGGTTTTTGACGAACTTTAGACTTGATTTTCTTACCTTAATAAACATTGTCATAAACAGGGGTGCACATAACTGGTGCGCAGGTGCGCATGCGCACCCAAAATAAATAATGCACGGCACATCAGACGACGCGAGGCGCTTTTGCGCACCAACAGCTGGGACAGGAATTTCCAAGCCTTTATTTTTTAGCAAAAATAAAAAATAAAAGCCTGGAGATCGAGGCTAGGAATTTACTTCCTGAAGCCACACTCACACAATCACGCTGAAGCACACGTCGGCCCCATGTACAGCCATTAGGCGCAGGGGGAGGGGACGCATGCTGCACGTGATTGTGTGAGTGTTGCGTCGCATCCTGACACACAGACATGCTGCGACTCGCAGCTCGCTGCACGCAGCCAGCAGCGGCTGTTAGAGGCACTCGTCACCGATGATGAACGCACCGTAATGGTGCAAAATATGACGCGATCGTCCCAATCTGGCGGATAAAAGCAGCGCAGCACAGGGCACCAACCTTGGGGGGGTTCACCAAACAGCGTGAGAAGCGAAAAACGGCAGAATTTGGATCACTTTATTTTAAAATTGACCATAAAGTAGGATATGCTCTAGGAGGGGCGGGATGATTTGATTGACAAGCTACCAAACCAATAGCATTGATTTCCGGTTGCATTAGCTATGACGCGATATGACGCGATACAGAAAGATGGCGGATTTGAAATTGCTGACAAATACAGATGTGCCACTTCAAAACTTCACACGTTACTGTTCTTTCCCTGAAAGTGCCCTGAAAATGCATTTTTTTCCTCCCTGTTCTGCCCTTAAAAATTCACTGTTTTGCCCCTGAAAAGAAGTTGTCACTACACACCCCCGTTTTTCCCTTCAACAGACATCCATATACATGAGAACAAAAGAATGTGTGTTGAAGAAGGTGTCAGACTCATTATGAGGCGAAAGGTGATTTGAAGAGGTCCTTGACCAGTTGCTCAAATTAATTAGCATCATAAAAGCAGTGATCATCAAAATAATTCAGCATTTTAAATGCCCTTCTTTGTCCCTCTTATTGCCCTGGGAATCCCCTGAAAATGTACTGTCTTGGCGATGGCACGACATTTGAAGTTTTGAAATGGCACATCTGTAGGCTTCATTCACGGTCTGTAGAGTCTGGCGGGCGTCACTTTGTCCATCTCTTTTATACAGTCTATGGTTCACACACGCATTCTTATAGGAATACATTGTATACAGGATGACCAGACGTCGCCGTTTTGCTGGGATTGGTGAGAACAGTCTGCTATATAGGCTCTATTCACAGCAGCCATATTACGAAGACATTCACAGGTGTTACCAATGATACTAATGAAGGCTCCGTTCCATTCTGGTCAAACAGAGTCAGGGTGCTGATATTGTGCATGTTGGCTCACTGGAAACACTCTGTTACACCAGTGGGTCTACAGTTGGGGTCCAGGGACCCTCATGGGCTTCCAAATGGCCCCTTACAGGTGTGTAACTACGGGTCCATTTGGTTCCATTTGTACACTCTCAGAGTTGTGGGGGTCGTGGAAACCACTGTGCTAGACTAAATGGAACAGAGCCTTCATTAGTATCATTGGTAACACCTGTGAAAGAAGTGATAACATGGCTGCTGTAGAGCCTATTCTCATAGTTTTTGTGAATAAATATGGTTTAAACAAATCACCCGGCATTTGTTGTCACCCTTGTCATCGAACCTCGGACTGGGGCTCCATAGTCTATAGATAGATACCGACAGATGAATGATAAACACATACAGACAAACGTGCGTACCGGTAACGGTGACGGTGTGACTCAAGCTGCTGGTCTCCGAGTCGATGTGCAGCGTGGTCAGGCTGGCTACTTCCTGTTCCTCACAGGCCACGCCCCCTCCCAGGCTGTCCTGGTCCAATGAGCTTCCTCGCCCTCCACCGCCCCCACCTCCTGCTCCACACGCCTCTGAGGTGAAAGTGAAATCTGAACAAAACACGTTGAAGTTAAAGTCGGCGTCAAGCCAGACTGAGTGGTGAGCTGCCATTTTTAGATAGACACTAGACAGACAGACATATTTGTCAGCTCATAGCACTGAGTGCCATACTATGAGCGTGTAGATCTGCTACTTTTGAAAAATCTTGAAAATGTGTGCAAATCTTTGACTACCGGTATATATATATATATATATATATATTTTTTTTTTTTAATCCCACAATTTTGTAACCCTTATTTTTCACCCGGTGCCAATTTTCTAAGTGATCCTGGGCACTACACTCCCCTCACCAGCCTAGGGAGGCCAGGGCCGAGCTCATGCCTCCTTCAATGCATGAGAGCCAACTGACCTTCTTGTCACCTGACAGGGGGGAGTTTCCCTGGTTGGACGTAGCGCGTGGAAGGAACACGTTATTCCAACCAGTTCCCTTCCCCTCCATCAGGCGCCCCGGCTGTCATGGGGGAGGCGGTATAGTGACCAGGATTACTACATGTTTTTGTGAGGGTATTAACTACCCTGAGAGACACGGGGAGAACATGCAAACTCCACACAGAGTAGGCCCTTTCGTCAACCCCACCTAGGGTATGGGCGCTGATGGCGGAGGAGAAGACACGCCCACAGCATCCCCGGCGGGAATCGAACCCAGGACCTTCTAGCTGTGAGGCGACATTCTAAAAAAGTTTGACTATATATACTTTTAAATATATTTTTTAACTCAAATCTTTGCTTCTGGGGGATTCTATAAATGTCTTCTAAATCCTAACTTTTTTTTTTTTTTTTTAAACTTACATTGCTATACCATCAGTGGTCTGTCACGGGCTATTCCTACCGGCTCGCTAAACACCATAGATAGGAGCTACCCTGACCTAAAAGGTGTGTGTGCGTGCGTGTGAGCGTGTATATATATGGCAAACTAAAACAATATGGCACTGTTCCCACGTCAACAACCCCCCAGCTCCACTCACCTACTGGCTACGGCCAGCACTGGCGTTGGCCCTCACAGCCGGAGCGAGATGCTGGATCTTTCACTGTTCAGGTGCGGGGATAATAACCCACGTTCTTTTTATGGTATTTTTTCGGTTTTCTTCTTTTTTTCCTCCCGTAGGGTTTTTGTGCTATTTAAGTATGTATTAGTCTCTGTACCACACCGACACTGGATATCACTACGGTGGGACCGTCAGTAACTTCTTATCGTACGCGAAGCTCCACTCTTCTCACTTCCTTTAGAAACTACAAGGCACAGTAGGACAGCGCTATCCATCCGTCGCTTATCTTCTAAATCTGTAGTTGAGAGGTGGCCTCCGTATGTACTGTGTACCGAACGTTACTAACTCCCAACCCGCAACTCCAAACAACCGAGCCGCCACGCTCTTCAAACACTTCCTCCTCCTGTCCTCGGCGTGATGACGTTCACTTATATAGCCGCACCTCCAGTGGCCGGCTGCCGTTGTGACGTACAGAAACGGTGCCAAAACAATAAATGAAAATAAACAAAACATGGGTGCAAGATGTGAAAAGATATGTATGTACAGATGTGCCACTTCAAAACTTCACACGTTACTGTTCTTTCCCTGAATGTGCCCTGAAAAGGCATTTTTTCCTCCCTGTTCTGGCCTTAAAAATGCACTGATTTGCCCCTGAAAAGAAGTTGTCAACTACACACCCCCGTTTTTCCCTTCAACAGACATCCATATACATGAGAACAAAAGAAGAAGGTGTCAGACTCATTATGAGGTGAAAGGTGATTTGAAGAGGTCCTTGACCAGTTGCTCAAATTAATTAGCATCATAAAAGCAGTGATCATCAAAATAATTCAGCATTTTAAATGCCCTTCTTTGTCCCTCTTATTGCCCAGGGAATCCCCTCAAAATTTACTGTCTTGGCGATGGCAGGACATTTGAAGTTTTGAAATGGCACATCTGTGTGTATATTGCCTACTGCACAATATCCTAACAGGTCCTCAAACTTTTTTCATGTCAAGGACCTCCAAAATGATATGAATGTGTACGCGGACCCCTTCCCACCCACCCCATCTCAAAATATGTTGTTCCAGGGACCCCCAGAAGCAAATATTTGAGTTAAATAAATACATATATTCAAACATTTGCACTTTTTTTTTGTTGCAGATCTACAAGCTCATAGCACGGCACTTGGTGCCGCGCTGTGAGCTTGTAGATCTGCTATTTTTGAATAGCCAAAGAAATCTAAAAATGACACAGATGCGTTCCCGGTCTCAATGGGTTAATAATATACTACACACACACACAAAGCCTTACTGTCAAACTTGCAGGTGGAATACTGAAAGGCGTTGAAGGAGTCCGATTGGCTGTCCGAGCTGATGACATCAGAGCCGCTGGCGCTGGCGGGCGACGTCCACTCGGAGGGCACCCCGGGGTCGTCTATGGGCCGGTGGTCGTCCGAGGGCCGAGACCCCTGCCCCTGCTCCAGGAGCTCGGGCAGGTCCCGGGGAACCTCCAGGCTGCCGGGGCTGCTTCCGCGACGACCCTGTGTGAGTGGACAGTAGGGCTGTTTAACATTCCTCAGAAATGACATTTGAATATTGGTCTTAACCCATTGAGACCTGTTCTACATGTCTCCTAAATCTCAACAGTTTTCTGAAAAACGTATGTTTCTATATCAGCGGTGCTCAATCTTTTTCATGTCAAGGACCCCAAATATTATATGTATTTGGCCGCGGACCCCCATCAAAATATTTTGTTCCAGGGACCCCCCAGAAGCAAAGATTTGAATTAAAAATGTTTGCTTTGAAAATATATACTGTATATTCAGAAGATTTGCACACATTTTCAAAAATAGCAGATATACAAGCTCGTAGCGCGGCACTCGGTGCCGCGCTACGAGCTTGTATATCTGCTATTTTTGAATAGCCCAAAGTGTAAAATAATGCTTTTTTAGCTCAAATCTAAAAATGACAAAGTTCCAGGTCTTAATGGGTTAATACATTATAACTAGCACATCTGCAGTGGCTGGATGTGGTCTCCATACTGGTTTGACAAAGCCCATGAGCAGTGATTGCCTCTTCCCTGAGCTGTAAAAAAAAATGAGGTCTATCGTGCAAGGGAGGTCAAAGGTTCGAATCCCGGGTAGGACATAACGGTTAGGGATAGGCTCTATTCACAGCAGCCATATTATGAAGACATTCACAGGTGTTACCAATGATACTAACGAAGGCTCTGTTCCATTCTGGTCAAACAGAGTCAGGGTGCTGATATTGTGCATGTTGGCTCACTGGAAACACTCTGTTAGACCAGTGGGTCTACAGTTGGGGTCCAGGGACCCTCATGGGCTTCCAAATGGCCCCTTACGGGTGTCATTTGTACACTCTCAGAGTTATGGGGGTCGTGGAAACCACTGTGCTACACTAAATGGAACAGAGCCTTCATTAGTATCATTGGTAACACCTGTGAAGGAAGTGATAATATGGCTGCTGTGCATAGAGCCTATTGCAGGCTTTGAATTGAACAAAGTTTGAATTTGAAGTGTAAAAAACGGGTGCGTTCGCCGTGCCGTACTGACCGCCGTTCCTCTGGCCCGGAGTCTCTCCTGGATGAACTCGTCCATGAGGTCGGGGAAGTTGGGGTTGGCGCTGCCCACGTCGCTGGAGACGGGGCGCGCCTTCTGCACCACCTCTCGCTCCTCTTTGTTAGCTACACCCATACACACAAACACACCCACCCCACACACACACACACACAACGCACGGTAAGGCACACGCAGGCGGTTGGACGACGGCTTGGACATCGCATGAACAGAAGAATGGCTGTACAATCGGGCTGAAGACAGAGACGCAGACAGACAAAGACACAGGTGTACATAGTCATGCACACAGGTGCACACAGACAGACAGACAGACAGACAGACAGAGAGACGCACAGAGACAGATGGACATAGCTCCGAAATGTAACGTTCGACATACAACGTAACAGCAATGACTCTGAAACATATAGCCTGCAACATGTGTCCTAGCCTGAACGTCTACTCTCTACCTCATACTTTGCGGAACGACGTGCATTAGACTTGAGGCTATATGAGTATGTATAGAAAGCCTGTAAATGTTATAATCTGTTCATTATTATTCACTTTTCTTTGATGTAGTGAAGCAGCATTTGCGTGTTGTTCTGCCTTTCCTGACTCCAGGCTCTGGTATAATTTAAAGGGATACAGCAACATTTTCTTGTTTGTTTTGCTCGGTCTTTTTCCTTTGTGCCACAATTTGAGGGAATTAACATCAACGAACAGCTTGTTAGCATTGTCCGAGGACCTGATATACAATGGACTTGCCAGCAGTTGGTATACTAGAGGTGATTATACACTGGAAATGTCACCGTACCCCTCCAAGCTACCAGGATGTTTTATTTATAATGGGAAAAATCCACTCTAAAATTGAATTCACATGAATTATTCCCCGTCATCTTTACATCACAGACTTGAGCCTTTAGTGTTTGAACTTTCCATCTTGGAAAGCGAGCTGTTCACATTGACTCCTTAACCCATTTAGACCGGGAAAGAATCTGTCATTTTTTGATTGCTTTGGGCTATTCAAAAATAGCAGATCTACAAGCTCATAGCACGGCATGTAGATCTGCTATTTTTGAAAAAATCTTGAAAGTTTGTGCAAATCTTTTGAATATATATATATATATATTTATTTTTTAAAGCTAACATTTTTAACTCAAATCTTTGCTTCTGGGGATTCTACAAATGTCTTCTAAATCCTAACAGTTGTTTTTTTTAAACGTACGTTTCTATATCAGTGGTTCTCAAACTTTTTCATGTCAAGGACTCAAGGATGTTTTGGAATTGGGACCCCCCAGAAGCAAAGATTTGAGTCAAAAATGTTCCCTTTAAAAACAAATATATAAATTCAAAGATTTGCACAAATGTTCACGATTTTTTCAAAAATAGCCCAAATAAATATTAAAATGACACACATGCGTCCCCGGTCTTAATGGGTTAACCACCTTATTGTTCTAGCGTGGACTTTCCCTGTATTGAATACCAAGTAGTCCTAGTGTGTATGGGCTACCATATAGGACCAGTGTTAAAAGAAAAACCAAATGGCACGACACGTTTACGACCAACCAGAGAAGCAGAGTGCAGGATATTAACTCACACCATGCAGAGCGAGAGCAAGCCAGAGAGAGAGAGAGAAACAGATCACCTTGTTAACGTCCAAACAGGCTGCATACGTTAGTTTCATTTATCTCCGGTTCAATTGGCTCTATTCAGCAGCCATATTATGAAGACATTCACAGGTGTTACCAATGATACTAATGGAGGCTCTGTTCCATTCTGGTCAAACAGAGTCAGGGTGCTGGTATTGTGCATGTTGGCTCACTGGAAACACTCTGTTACACCAGTGGGTCTACAGTTGGGGTCCAGGGACCCTCATGGGCTTCCAAATGGCCCCTTACAGGTGTGTACACTCTCAGAGTTATGGGGGTCGTGGAAACCACTGTGCTAGACTAAATGGAACAGAGCCTTCATTAGTATCATTGGTAACACCTGGGAAGGAAGTGATAATATGGCTGCTGTGCATAGAGCCTATTGAACGTGAGTTCACAGTATGTTGCTTGCGGGTTAGGTAGTAGGTAGCAGTCAGCCAGCCAGTGAACGGGTTAATCACTTAAACCCAATGGTGTAAAGTAAATAAGTACATTTACTCAAGTACTGTACTTAAGCACAGTTTTGAGGTACTTTTTACTTTACTGGAGTGTTTCCAATCGACTATTCTTTTACTTCTACTCCACCACGTCTCAGAGGCAAATATTATACTTTTACTCCACTACAATTATTCGAAAACTTTAGTTACTAGTTACTTTGCAGATGTAAATTATTACATTATAAAACATACATTAACCACTTTAGCCCTATTTTATACATAGGCTATTTGAAAATAGCTGATCTACAAGCTCACAACGCGTCGCATCGCGACGCGTTGTGAGCTTGTAGATCTGCAATTTTCAAACATTCAGTACCTTTACTTTTGGTACTTTAAGTACATTTGGATACCAATACTTTTGTACTTCACCAGTGCTTAAACCCTGTACTTAGTTGACTGGAGTCCCCCTGGGCTGTGTGCTAGGCCCGTCCTGTTTTCGTCCTACACTAAACGTCTTTGCAGAGAATAGGCCAGCTATACCGCACGGGCTATGCAAAAGTCACACATAAATGATACATAGAGTATGTGTTGCCAAATCTTGCCAGTTTGGGGGCGTTAGCTTTTGAATCGAATGGGTTCTTAAGTGCGCAATAACCTACAATGTTGTACACAATTTAGCTGGCGGGGTGAAGTGACCGTAGACTGGCTCAGTACCTTCCAGAAAGGAACTGTACTGTGGATGGGTCGATGTTGTGGTGCTAACATGAAGCAGCTAGTATTGCCAGTGTCGAGGACACAGGCAATGTAGTGCGACATTGAAGCTGTGATGTTAGCTAACGCTAATTGCACAGTCCTAGCTAGTACACACACAGCCAGACAGACAGACAACCAGGCCTGGGTCCGAACGGGACCTGCAAATAATTATTTGTAAAGTGTGTGTTTTAATCTGCAGAAGAGTGCCAGATGGGTGGGGCTAACCACGTCACAGTAATTCCAAATGTGTCAGCAAAGTTGAACTGACTTGTCAGGATGTCCCTTGTGTCACTCTTATGTGGGAAATTCCACCCATCTGGTAAAAAAAAAAGTGGAGTAGAAACAAACAATCCAAATTATTTGCAAATATTAATACTAGATCTACAGACAACACACGTGGAAGACTATAGGAAGACTGTGAAGAGGACTTGATGTCATCGCAGCCAGACAGAACTAGGTTTTGTGTAATGAACAACACACTCGCCCCGGAGAGCGCAGCGTAGTTCTGACGCCGATGGGCTGACAGGATATTGTTCCCCTCCACGTTCTTCCACAGAAACAGCAGTTGTTCCCACAGAATCAGAATGAATAGAAAAGGGTGTTTTCCGACCGTACATGACCTGTGCACGAGCCTTACGACATTACAAAAAGGCTCCGCCATGCGTTTCTATAGTTTGCTCATCAGTCGTCAGGCACTTTAGTAATAATAGGACATACTGTAGAGTACCTAACAGTACACCAGGGGAAAAAAAGCATTTGAACAACTGCGACTTGGGCAAATGTGGATACCCTTTCTATCCATTCCATTTCCATGGGTTTGTCATAGTGAGGTAGGCCATTCTCAAATAAGGACGTGTGCTGCCCTCTGGTGGTTTCGTGTCCTCTTTGTTCTAACAGGCTTTCTATCTAAACGTCCCTTATCTAAACTAGGTTTCACCTGAACGTGCACATGTAAGACATACAGTAGCACATTTAATAACACGTAAACCTCCTATGAGCCAACAAGGAAAAGCAGTGAATGCTTGGGCAAACATTGGTAACGTGGATGTTTTTTTTGTTTATGCACTGAGCTTTTTCTGCATTGCCACGTTCCCTTTTTCTTTCCTTTCACTGACTTTGTTTTATTATTATGGCCAGCTGTGCCGTTTCTGTCGCTTGTGTTTTCTTCTGCAAGCCTGAAAATGGCTGGAGTCCGGGGGGAGGAGGTGAAGGAGGCGCGAGGAGGCCGCATGCAACATCCAGGAGGTGGAGAGTAGGGCGGGGGAGAGGGGGGGGGGGGGGGGACAGCAAAGAAGGAGGAGGAGGAGGAGGAGTCGAGTTCAAAGTCCCAAAGCCTGAGGAGGAGAGGAGAGAAGAGGAGAGGGGGGGGGGAGGTACAGGGTGGGGGTGGGTATAGGGCTTGAATGGGGGAGGCGGGCTTGGCGTAGGGGCTTACGTTCAAGAGGAAAAAACACACACAAAAATAACCAGAAGGGAGTTTGAGTTTCAGTCCAGCAGCAAGATGATGAGTTTCAGCCAAAAAAATAAAACCATTCATCACAACAAACCGGTTAAAAAACAGGAAAAAAAATAGGAAAAGAAGAGTTGCTGGTGTTTATGCTTTAGATGAAAGATTATCTGTCTTTCCCCAACAGCACTGGTTTGTTGATGTTTTACTGATGTGGTGTCCGGGGTGGGTGAGCGGCTTTCGTTTCGGCTTTGCGATCCTCACCTGGCGCCGCCGGCGTCTTGCGTCCAAAGTAGCCCAGGACGTGCGAGTAGAGCTCCCTGAGAGACGCGTCGCCCCCGGACGCCCGGCCATGATGCTGCCGCTGGGGGGACGAGCCCTGGGATGAGCCCTGGCCCCGGGCGGGGTGGGGCTTGGAGGAGAGGGCGTGAACCACCGTCTTATAGACGCCGCCCAGCCGAGCCACCTGGTTGTGGCGGGAGGAGGAGGCGCTGCTGCGCGGCTCTTGGGAGCGGGAGCGCGAGGAGCGCCCCAGGCGGGCGCGCATCCCCGAGCCTGGAGCGCTTGGCGCCGTCGTCTCGGGGCGAGCCTCGGTGCCCGGGCCAGATGGCGCCGCCTGCTGCTCTTTGTCCTTGTCCCTGGCTCCCACCCCGGCCTTGTTTTCTAGACCCCCGGTGCCTGCCGCCGCGCTCCCGGCCTGATCCCCGACGGAGCCGGAAAACGCGAGGTCACCGGCGTTCCCCGCTTTCTCGCATGCGCCCGCCGCGTGGCTAAGCCCGTCGAAACTCCCCCCGACCTTACCTGAGCTCCCTATCCCTGCCTTAGCCCCGCCGGGCGGGGGCCTTTCGCCCGCCGAGTGACTGTGCGTGTGGAAGTGACTGAGGCGCCGCAGCCTGGCCCTCCAGTGGGCCTCTTTGCTCTCCAGGGGGTTGTGGAACTGGACCGAGTCGGTCGAGGGCTGGAAGCTGACGTGGAACCCCCGGACGAGCCGCTTCTTGGGGCGGCCGCGGGGCATCTTGGCGGGCATGGGCTGCTCCAGGCCCTTGGCTGGGGTCTGTTGGGGTTGCGTTGACTCGGTGCTAGACTCTATCTCGGCGGCGTCTTCTCTAACCTCGCAGAAGCTCTCCTCGGCCCCTTCCTCTACCTTTTCCCACTCCCCTTCCCTCTCCCCTACGGCGGCGTCGCCCGTCCCCTCCACCTTTTCCCCGCCGGTGCCTCCCTTTCCCCGCTCTCCCACGCCTCCTTTCCTATCTTTCTCGCCGGCCTGTCGCTCCGGCGTGGAGCTCGCTCCCCAGCTGCCGGGAGGCGCCCAGTCGCACTGCATCTCCAGACACTCGTAGATGCTGCGCTGCTCCGTCTCGCTGTCCTCCGCCGAATCCACGCTGCTCTGTCGCAGCGGCTTACTTACCTGTCTGTCGTCTTTACCCGTCTGCCTGTCCTCCCTGCCCACCAGCC
Organism: Gymnoscopelus microlampas; assembly: GCF_963454915.1. Taxonomy (NCBI): domain Eukaryota; kingdom Metazoa; phylum Chordata; class Actinopteri; order Myctophiformes; family Myctophidae; genus Gymnoscopelus; species Gymnoscopelus microlampas. The sequence goes on from NC_139957.1 coordinate 2,445,059, forward strand.
TCGCCTCGCCGGGCTGCCCCGTCGTCTGCCCCGCCTGCGTCTTCACTATCCCCGTCTGCACGGAGACGTGCGGCGAGCGGACGGGCCCGCCGCTTTCCGACGACGCGAGCCCGAGGGGGTCTCTCCCCGCCGCCGCCGTCTCCTCTACTCTATCCCCTCCTCTGTCGCCCCCCCTGTTGCTGAGGTACTCCCTGATGGAGGAGAACAAGTCGTCCTCCTCCACCGCGTCCCTGCCTTCCTCTTCCTCTTCGTCCAGCTCCCTTTCGGGAGAGAAAGCAGAGAAGGCGGAATCCGAGGCGCTCGCCCAGTCGGAGCCGGAGCTAACGGGGCTTCGGGCGGCGACCCCGGGCCACGACCGGTCGCACGCGATGCTGTCGTCCAGGGAGGAGGAGACTACGCCGTTGGCGGGGGGGGGGGCGAAGGGGCCGGGAGAGTAAGGGGGTCGTGAGGGAGAGGGTGGCGCTGCGAGGCTATTGGCTGTGAGTAAGGAGGAAGTAGTGGTGGTGGTGGTGGGGGGGGGGTGTTGGTGGGAAGTATCAGAAGGGGGCAAGAAGTGGTGTTCGTTTTGGGGGCGGTCACCTTTGACCCGCTCGGCGATGAAGGGCTCCATGACGTCGGAGGCGCTGCTGCTCCGCGGGAGCGAGGAGGAGGCGGAGGAGGAGGAGGGCGCGGCGTCCAGGTCGCCCCCCCGGAACACCTCGGAGGAGCAGGGAGTGGGCGGGGCCTCCTCGCTCTGGGAGGAGTGGCGCATCCGGGAGGGGCGGGTCGTCGTCGTCAGCGTGATCGGCGGGTCCTCGAGGTCTGGGTGGTGATTATGGGGGGGGAGGGGGAGGGAGGGGGGAGTTGGGAGAAAAGGGGGGATAAGGGAGTGAGGTTAGTAAGGGTGTGATTAAGGAGTTCACACGACGAAACGCCGATAACGACGCGTAGATGTGGTTTAATGCATGTAAAACAAAACAAAAAAATAACACGCAAAAACATGAGGACACGAGATGGGCTCCAATCATGGTATGATTACAATGATCGTTAGGGTCCGGGCGAGACAGTTCTTAATGCAAGGACAAAAACCTGAAGATGGTTTACAAGGGGTTTTCAGAAACATTTCATTCCTAATAGGTTAAGATATATTTTAAAATAGATGGCCAGTATATGTGTAAAAGAAAAAAGGACTACCATAGGTCACGGTTCAGGTCACCAATAACGCATATCGCCATGAGATGCCAAATCATTTCCACCACATTCTCTCATGCTGGATGCCTGTATGTGTGGATGTAGGAGGCCTAGAAGTAATACTATATTTGTGATATTAGCTTTTGTTAATTGGCAAGATTATGTGTTGAGTTTGACTTACTTTTATAGGTACTGGCTCTAATAAATATTTGCAAATATAATGATCTGATATACTGGATATGAAAAGAAAAAGAAGTCACCACTATCTATTTTGCATTGGGATCAATTCTTTTGCTGAGGCATAACAAACTGCCCCTTGGTTGGCAGTGTAACTGTTCTAGATAAACGGCTCAGAGAAATATGTACCTTGTGTTTTCATCTGACCTTTCACCAACCTACTTTACATCCTTTCTGGTTCAAGATAACCCGATGAAGGTCCTTGCACCGAAACAATGTTCTTGTACATTCACATGCTTAAGAATGAGCTCACATATACTGTAGATTATAACACAACGTATTATGCCATGGTGTGTATAATCGGTAAATTACTCATGGTAAAACACACCAGCGAAAACAAAATGACTGATCAAAACAACAACAAAAAAACATCCATGTTGATAATGAATATGAGTGGTTTAGTGATCAAAGCCAAAACTCCCTTGGTTTAATGTCACAGTAACTCACAGCTGTTTTGTTAGATGGGTTGGAAAACAGTTTTGCTAGTTATCTGTACCTCTTTGAGCCCAGATGGGCCGTGCATATCTGTATGTTATGAATGAATCACAGCTCTAACAAAACAACTTAATGTCACACAGCACAAAATGAACCAAAAAAATGCGTACGTGAAACACAAACGGGGTAAAATGACTCCAAAGATAACACTGTAAGCAAATGGAAATTATTCGCTACAACCTATAACAAAGAGTAGGTGGAGTCAATTTGAGACAAGAAGGTAACATTGGAAGGGGACAACAAACAAGGTCAGGGATGGGGCGTGGGGTGCAGGCAAAGATGCGTAGCAAGCAAGTCAAGTTGAAGGTGGAGAGAAGAATATGCAGACAGACAGACAGACAGACAGACAGACAGACAAGACAAGACAGACAGGAAAAGTGAAATAACAGTCTGAGAGACTGAGGCTAACAGACACGGTAAACCAGGTTAATGTTGAAATAACATGCAAACGTATATATTGCCTTAATCTGTCAGCTAAACACTTCCAAGGACAAACAAATAGATCAGTACAGAGAATCTGGTGAAGACAGACTGGTGCATTTCCAAACAAACATGCAGGCATACAGATAAGAGGTCAGGTTTAAGATAGACGGGTATACAAATAAAGACAGAATGGCCAAGCAGACCGAATTTGGACAGACAGGCAAGGAAAAGACATGTCCAGCTATTCCAGGGTGAGTGCATGTTTCTGCAGATTAAAAGGGGAAATAGACTAGACTCAGCCACTAGATGTCACACTTTGACACATTTTAACACCCCCTCTTGCATATTGGTTCATATTTCTCTGTCTCACCTAAGAGGTAGTTTGCAACATAATAATCAATGGCTGCCTTCAAATAATATATTTAGAGGGGGAAAAACATACCTTATATCAAAGAAAACACAGGAACATGGGGGCTGTCAGTTTACGGCTTACATAGATTTGCCGGGCCAACAGAATTATTACAGTTATTATTTCATAATATTTTTTGGTGGGAAGTTATATTTTTATTCCACACATTTTTAAAGGGTCTTTGGATGTATCATTTTCTTTCATTATTTGATTTCATTTTTTTTTTATATATACCCTTAAAATTTAACACGTGGTGCCAATGGCCTAGTGGTTAAGGTGCATACCACATTTAGGCTCTAATGTAGCCTGACAGCGTTCAACTCCCTGTTTCCTGTCACTTTCCACTATACTATCAAAATAAAGGTAGAAAAGCCCCCCCCCCCCCCCCCCCACCAAAAGAAATATACGTATATATGTATTTTATTTATTTTTCCAAATTTACGATCATTTGATCGTTAGTAAGTGCGGTGTACATAAGACCAATTTGTTACCAGGTAGATCAAATTATCTACCAGATACTTGAACAAAGTTTTTTTTTCTTTTTCCTGACTTCTGAGACTAAGGATCTAAAAATGCCAAGACATTTTAATACCTGGAATGTAGAAGAAAACCTACGTTTTAAGATATGTTCAGGACATGCAGAGTGCAGACACCCTGGATTTTACTATCAGGTTGGAAAGCAAACACACAAGCAGACAATCAGAAACAAAAAACCTTTAAGGGAGAGAGTGAGAAAGACAAGAGAGGCACAACAGGTAGACTTAACCCATTAAAAGCATCTGTGTCATTTTAGATTTTAATTATAATATAGCAACATACGTTTTTTTTTTCAGAAAACTCTATTTTTGAACAATTTTGCGGGGTATTTTTTACACAAATCTCCCTCCCTGGTACAGAACATTTTCAGATGCGGGCCAAATACATATCATATTGGGGGTCCTTGGCGCAAAAAAGTTTGAGAACTACTGATTTAAATGGCATCAGTAGAATCAGCCTCAGGTCTGTTATTTTTGGGAAAATCGTGGAAAATCATGGGTCTTTGAATATGTATATATTTTTAAAGCAACATGTTTTAACTAGAAAGTACTGTTCCTGAAGAGTATTGATAGTGTTAATAGTGTTATAGGTTTGAAAATTTGGCCGTGGACCCCCATCTCAAAATATTTTGTTCCAGGGACCCCCAGGAGTTGTAACAAGAGTTAAAAATGTTCGCTTTAAAAATAAATATATTCAAAGATTTGCACAAATCTTCACGATTTTTCAAAAATAGCAGATCTACAAGCTCATAGCGTGGCACTCGGTGCCGCGCTATGAGCTTGTAGATCTGCTATTTTTGAATAGCCCAAAGACATCTTAAAATGACATACAGATGCGTTCCCGGTCTTAAAGGGTTAATGGGTTAAAGGACAGTGAGAAAGACTGACAGACAAGAGAGGCACAACAGGTAGACTTAAGGGCAGACAGACAGACAGGCAGACAGGCAGACAGGCAGACAGGCAGACAGGCAGACAGACAGACAGGCAGACAGGCAGACAGGCAGACAGGCAGACAGGCGGGCAGGCAGTGCAGACAGAGTGTACCTGCCAGCTGGTCAGCTAGGGGGGGTAGTAAGGGGAGGTGGTGTAGGTGGTGGTGGTGGTGGTGAACAGGAAGAGGAGGCGCCAGAGCCGGAGCGCTCTTAGCGCTGCGGATAAAGGCAGAGGACAGCAAAGAGTCCCCCGTAGAACAGCTACGTAGGGCTGGGGGGGGGGGCACGTGGGGGACGGGGACAGAGAGAGGAGGAAAGAGTGCAGGACAGAATGGGTCAAGGAGGAGAGAGAGAGGGAGGGGAAAGGGGGAAATAAAGGAGCGGTGTTAGAGACAAAAGGGGGGCAGCGATGGAAAGAACAAGAAGAAGAGGTCAAGAGAAGAAGGTGGGAAGGAGACATAGGAGGGAGACACAAGAGAGAGAAGGATTAAGAAAGGTTAGGAGAAAGAACTGCAAGAAAAATATTGTATTGCGCACGTCGTCCATCGATAAGGGAGAGCGATAGGCTCTATGCACAGCAGCCATATTATGAAGACATTCACAGGTGTTACCAATGATACTAATGAAGGCTCTGTTCCATTCTGGTCAAACAGAGTCAGGGTGCTGGTATTGTTGCATGTTGGCTCACTGGAAACACTCTGCTACACCAGTGGGTCTACAGTTGGGGTCCAGGGACCCTCATGGGCTTCCAAATGGCCCCTTACGTGTGTATAACTCTGAGAGTGTACAAATGGAACCAAATGGACCCGTAAGGGTCCATTTGGTTCCATTTGTACGGGTCCATTTGGTTCCATTTGTACACTCTCAGAGTTATGGGGGTCGTGGAAACCACTGTGCTACACTAAATGGAACAGAGCCTTCATTAGCATCATTGGTAACACCTGTGAAGGAAGTGATAATATGGCTGCTGTGCATAGAGCCTATTATAGGGTCGAGAGGACACGAGGTGAGGAAAGGGAAAAGAGAAGACAGTTGGGTAAAGGGACTGGAGGTGTGTGGACCATAGATGTAGAAACCTAGATACCTCATTGGCCTCTGCAGTTCGTTGGAGCGACCTGTATCGCGGCCGCCATTTCAGAGGAGGCACGCTGCCATTCAAAGTGACTACTGGCCAATCACAGCGCGTGGACCACTGGCCAATCACAGCGCGTTGAACCACTGGCCAATCACAGCACGTCTAACTGACTAGTTGCTGCGCGGCTGCCTCTTAAAGGGTTAAGGGCTGGGTTACGAAAAGACCCGCCCCCCCCACCTGCCTCTGATTGGGCCCCTTCCTTACTTCCTTCACAGGTGTTACCAATAATGTTAATTAAGGCTCTGTTCCATTTAGTGTGGCATAGTGGTTGTCTTATTTTCAAGGACCCCCATTAGACACCCACCATAAGGGGCCAAAATGGAGTGTTTCTAGTGAGCCAACATGCACAATATCAGCACCCTGACCAGAATGGAACAGAGCCCTTCATTAGTATCATTGGTAACACCTGTGAAGGAAGTAAGAAGAGGCCCAATTTCTTACCAATATGGCTGCTGTGCATAGAGCCTATAGTAACAGGGTTAGGCTTGGAAGAGAAGAGGAGAGGAAAGGGAGACGGTGACTAGCGACAGCTTGGCCAACGGCACGGCTCAGTTCTCCTCTCTGGGTCACGCGACATCACCTATGACACGTTCACCGAGAATACGCATGCATGTGATGCCGCGGCGGTCTTTTTGCCCCGTCACACTGAATGCGGTTTGCACCGAGCAGTGAAGTAGTAGTTAAAAACACACCTGTCATGTCTGTTTGAGAGTAAACGTGTTTCCACTTTCCAACGTTTCATTTCATTTCTTTCTCCCTGAGGTTCTTCCCGAGGTGTCAAATAATTCCGTTAATTCAGAAAGTCTTTGAATACATCCATGATTCAAACACACAACATATGTTTTTCCTCCATTATGTTTAGTTAATTTATATTGCATAAAACCTTCGAATCACACATACGTTGGTTAAAACAATTCAGGATAAAAACACAATAAATGTTTTCTTTTCTCTCCCGCCAACACACTTTGAGTACCTAGAAAAGCGCAATATAAATTTGAGTTATTATTATTATAAAGTCTGATTTCCATTATGGTCCACCATGGTTCGTTTCGTTTCTGTGCCTGGCTGGATGACTTGTTTCTATTAGCTGCACATTTATTCGTCACAGCGGACAGCGGTCCAAGTTCAGCAAGGTTGAGCGTTGACCACGACTCATGCCAAGCTCGCCACAGAGCTCGCATTCAGTGTGAAAGGGACATTTCTGTCGTTTACAGACAATAAAAGTGTGCAGGTCAAAGTGGCATATTGTCGGTATTAGCCGAGCAACATGTACCCAGTATTGAACCCAGAAGAGAACCTTGCGAATCAAAGGAGAATGCCTTACCGATTATGCTACCTGGGTTTTATATCCAGGCTGACCATGTATCACCTTGAAAATCAGATGGAGAGGGCCATGCACGGTAAAATGATGGATTGTTTTCAGTGTAGACACTGATAATAGCGTTTCTGGCATTGCTCTAAAATGAAAATTCAATAAAGTCAAGCTTCGATTCACTTCTGCGATGTGAAGCGCAACTGTGTGCTGTGTGTCACAATAATGCGTGCACAGTGCACACGGCATGGAATAACCTAGGGTCTGGAGAGTCAATACACTCTGGCATCATAAACTGTATACTATACAACATAATGTGTTACATTTTAATCCAAACAGTTCACTTCCTTACAGGACTTTTCAGCTGAACGAGGTTGTGTTGTGGTGAAGAGAGGGAATCTAGTGACATTTTGACACTAGACCCCCCCACCCCCACCCCACACACACACACACACACACACACACACACAGACAGACAGACAGACAGACAGACAGACAGACAGACAGACAGACAGACAGACAGACAGACAGACACACACACACACACACACAAGGTTTCTCTACAGCAGGGGAAGTAATTGTAACAGTACAAAACCGCACCCACACAAAATGTTCCTCTATAGCAGGGGAAGTAGTTGTAAGGGTACAACAACACCACACACACACACACACACACACACATACACCCAGTGGACTCACCAACAGTCTTCTGGCGTACCATGCACCTGGCTTTCTCTATGCCCGGGGACCCGGCAGTGGTGGCGCTCCGCTGCCTCATAGCAACCACCTGGCCGGGCTGGTCCCGGCTCCACCCTTTAGAGAAGGACCGGTCCACACTCGGACGCTGGCCCTCCGACCCGATACCTGGTATTGACCGACAGAGACAGAGAGGGAAGGAGGGAGGTAGAGGCGTTTGTTTTGGTTCTGGCTGAACCGTGTAAAGCACAATTTCTTACCTTAGCTGAACGTTTACCTGAGCAAACATTTAATGTGAGAGACTGTTTGTACAAAGACAGGCGCTCACCAAATGGTCCCGGACCCATGTTTAATTCAGAGAGTGCACAAATGGGGTCTATGTGTGTACACTCTCGGATTTAAATTAACACTGACGATTTGACTGCGTATCTTTTTCAGACCTTTTCCTTTGTGCTTCTTCTGTTTCTGTTCACTGAGTTTGTCCAGAGGCAGCTCGTTCAGATCCACGCTGTACAGGTTCCTGGCCAGCACCTACAACACACACACACACACACACACACACACACACAGCTGTTAAGACCATTAGGAGGAAGCTTGGGACAACACTCTGGCTTTAAGGTCAAGACATGCACCTTCTGAAAAAATATCTTTCCTTCTGGTGGTCGGAAATGTACCCGTGTGTCACTTGAGTGCCCGGTTTCTCAATTCCCAATAGGGCAGAGCAGTGGCGGCCATTTTCTGGTTCCATCGGTCCAGACCCCATTAATTTTTCCCATAGAGATTTCCACAAATACTTACATCTATTATTTTAAGCCTAGAATCCAGCCATCCTGGTGGATCCTGGTGAATCATGACCATAAAACATTTGATTCTGTGAGAAAAAAAATGGAAAACCGCAAAACAAAGGGTATATATAATATAAAACATATAATATATATAATTAAATATTCCAAATTTTGTTTTCCATCGAATCAAATGTTAAAAGAGAAAGAAAAGAAAACTAGTGCAATAGGCTCTATGCACAGCAGCCATATTGGACAGAAATTGGGCCCCTTCCTTGCTTCCTTCACAGGTGTCACCAATGACACTAATGAAGGCTCTGTTCCATGTAGCACAGTGGTTCTCAAACTTTTTAATTTCAAGGACTCCCATAACTCTGAGAGTGTACAAATGGAACCAAATGGACCCGGGAGGGTCCATTTGGTTCCATTTGTACACTCTCAGAGTTACACCCTCTCAAGGAACCATAAGGGTCCCTGGACCACACAATATCAGCACCCTGACTCTGTTTGACCAGAATGGAACAGAGCCTTCATTAGTATCATTGGTAACACCTGTGAAGGAAGTAAGTTTTATGTTCATGATTCACCAGGATCCTGGATGGCTTGATTCTAGGCATAAATTCATTTACATCAATATTTTTGGAAATCTCGATCGATGGAACCAAAAAATGTCCACCACTGCTATGCCCTCAGCCCCGTTCCCTTCGGGTGAAATGGGAAAAAGCGACCGCGTTACCTTGGTGAGAGTCTCCATGGTGTAGGACCATTCGGTGACCAGCTCCTCCCAGCAGGTCAGGGAGGACAGGACAGACAGCAGGTCGTCCCACAGCTCCCTGCTGATGTAGACGTTCAGGTTCCCCTTGATCCAGGCCACTATCAGCGTCTGGACACGGACAGAGAGACAAACAGAGAGAGAGAGACATACTCGTTATACTATGCTGCTCTCTCACTCTCTGGCAGGGACAGAATGACACAGATGGGTGAGAGAGAAATATTTAACAACCTAGCCACTTGGGGTGACCCAATAGCCAAATATATATTTTTAAAGCATTTTTAACTAAAATCTTTGCTTCTGGGGGGGTTCCCCTGGAACAACATATTTTGAGAGCCAAATCCATATCATTTGGGGGTCCTTGACATGGAAAAAGGTTGAGGACCACAGATATTATAGCAACATACATATTTTCAAAAAACTGTTTTAGAACTGATTTAGAAGACATTTGTAGAATCCCCAGAAGCAAATATTTGAGTTAAAAATGTTCACTTATCAAAGATTTGCACACATTTTCATGATTTTTCAAAAAATAGCAGATCTACAAGCTCTTAGCGCGGCACTCGGTGCCGCGCTAAGAGCTTGTATATCTGCTATTTTTGAATAGCCAAAGAAATCAAAAAATGACACCGATGCGTTCCCGGTCTTAAAGGGTTAACTATCAATCGCTTAGCTGGGGACCCCACGCCCATGTAACCCCCTAAAGGAACCCTGCGGGGGGGGGGGGGGTCCCGGACCCCATGTTGAGAACTACTGCTATAAATGTAGTTATAGCAGTAGTGATGAGGTAATCTTCACTTTAATCTACCTGGAAGACAGGTCCAGCCAGTCGACCAGACATGGTGTTGTTCTTCTTGCCATGAGGCATGATGGACGGAGGTCTCTTCATCACCGACTCCGTCACTCTCAGCAGCACCAGCAGGATCTGCTCCCTGTACACAACAAAGCAAAAGGGACAGTTATTTATAACCATGGGTGTCGTACCAGTAGGTACTAGAGTTCTCAACGAGCCCTAACTGAACAATTACCATACTTTTAGGCCTGAAAACCCGAAACACCCGAAAAGGTGTCATTATGTACTTAATCTCCCCACAGTCCCGCATCCAACAAGCTTTGACCTGAGCAGATTGGACCTTCCGTTCCAGAGATAATGGCCAAAACATCTTGAACACTCACGCCGATTTTTGTTAGCATAGATTTTGGGCACGGCCCGGCCCGAAAACGTCGGGTGAGGTAGGGTCGGGTTTGGGCAGAATTTGAGCTCTAGCAGATACTGCTCTTGTTTTCACTTGAACTGCAAACTAGGAGAAAGTGATCAAAGATTGCCGTCTCCTCTCTCCCTCTCTACGCGTATGAATGTATAATCATTTGTTTGAGCTGTGTGGCTTCAGCAGACGTTTTTTAACCCATTAACACATTGAGTGCCAAAAACGGTCCGGACCGTTTTTCATAATCCAAACAAGGTGTGCCAAAAACGGTTATGGCCGTTTTTGGGAAAAAATATGATAAAAAAAAAAAATCTTTTTTTATTTTTTTTTCCTTCACAGCACCAGGAGATATCATTTTACGAAGATTTAGACTCCAATCCACTTCCTTGTTAAGTTATGTTATCTTATTTATGATATATATCTTAGTTATGATACGAGCCTGTATCTCGGCTCCTGTGTACTTTTTGTTTTTACGATGTATTTTCGACTATTTTCAACTGGCTGCAACTATGGAACGGATTACCGAATGTTTTTAATCTTTTTCCCCGGATTGTACGAGACCTCTATGTGTGTAATGAGGGGATCACCGTGAGGACGGTGATCACTGAAAATATTTTGTGGCTACTTGAAAAAGGTCCAAAAATGGTTAAAATTCCAGGCACTGGAGGTACCCTGTTTTGAAAAACCCCTGGCACTCAATGTGTTAAGACCTAAGGCCCATTTTACAAATGCTTTCTAAACGGAAATGTTCAAAGACTTTCAAAATGTTTCCATCAAAAAAAAAAAATTAAGACAACTCGCAGTGTGGCATGAAGTGACGCGCTGTGAGCTTGTATATCTGCTATTTTTTTTTATTATTTTTTTTAAGTGTTTGACATTTTTAGTTGCCTGCTTGTATATCTGCTAATTTTGAATAGCAACGCAAAAATCAAAAATGACACAGGCGCTTTCCCGGTTTTAATGGGTTAAAGCCTGATTTATACTCGTTCGTTCGACGGTGTCACTCGAAATACAAAAAAAAAAAGCCGATCTCCAAACATGTGTCACAATGCAACCCGTTGTGAGCCTTTAGATCAGCTATTTTCAGTGTGAAAACTGTGTGTGTGTGTGTGTGTGTGTGTGTGTGTGTGTGTGTACCATGTCTTCTGGTCCATGGTCTCGTGCATGACGAGGCTGCGGTAGATGTTGAGCACGCGTTTGCACATGTCCACGTGCTCCTCCAGCAGAGCCTTGATGTCGTTGGCCGGCTCCAGCAGGAAGACATTGGACGAGTGGGTGATGAACGCCTGCACAGAGACGGACCATCTCATCACCATAGCACTGATGGTGGAAGCGTGTGTGCGTGCGTGCGTGCGTGCGTGCGTGCGTGCGTGCGTGCGTGCGTGCGTGTAGGGCTGTCACGATTACAAATTTTAAGTTGACGATTCATTGTCACTCAAATAAGTGCGATTGACGATTTAATTGTGTGTTTAGCCAGAGAACATTGGAACATACTGTATGAATACAAAATGTCCATTTGCCTTTTAGGCTTCGTAATCAAAAATTGCACACCTGGGGCAGATATGACAAATAACTGAAATATACAAAAAAATCACTGATATATTTAATCATTTTCAAAATAGTAGAAATACATGTGGTTGATCTACAAGCTCACAATTTATCTTTGCATTGTGATTGCAGTGTTATTTGTTCAGAATCAAGAATTACAATGTTGCAGTGGAATCAGCTGATGTCTTACTCTTAGCCGTATGTAAAAGAAAATTATGTCATTTTGAGTTTGAGCTTCTTGAAGCGTTGTGAGCTTGTAGATCTGCTATTTCTACTATTTTTGGAAAATGTATGAAAAATGTTCAACATAGATACGATTAGGCAAAATATTTGCGATTATCTCAAATAATTGCGATTAGGCGATTATGTAATAATTGTGACAAACCCGTGTGTGTGTGTGTGTGTGTGTGTGTGTGTGTGTGTGTGTGTGTGTGTGTGTGTGTGTGTGTGTGTGTGTGTGTGTGTGTGTGTGCGTGCGTGCGTGCGTGCGTGCGTGCGTGCGTGCGTGCGTGTGTACCTGTAGTGTAGTTTGCACCCCAGCATGGAGGTTGTACTCCAGCAGCTCGTTGTCTATCGACCTGTTCCCCTGAAAACACACAAATGCACACATTTATGCACAAACGTAATGTGCACACGCAGAGAAAATGTAATACAAACACTTGCTATTATTTTATGTGTTTATGTGATTATGTTATTTGAATCAATCTGTGTGGTAGAGTATGTTAATACAATGTAACTAGCGCATCATGTGCAGTGGTTGGAGGTGGCCTCCCTACTCTTCCATTGAGACATTTAGACCCTGGTGTCGGGAAGGACACCTACTGGAATACGTACATGATCATAGATATGGTATAGGCCACACTATGTCAGAGATTCACATTGGGGCCATATCATTCCAATGTCGTTCCAGAGACCCACGTGATTAGATTTGTTATAGGTTTTTATATCGTTGGAATGAACTCTCTCTCCGTCGGGAGATGGTTTTAACCCATTAAGACCTGGAACTGTGTCATTTTTTGATTTGAGCTAAAAAGCATTATGTTACACTTTGGGCTATTCAAAAATAGCAGATATACAAGCTCATAGCGCGGCACCGAGTGCCGCGCTATGAGCTTGTAGATCTGCTATTTTTGAAAAATCGTGAAAATGTGTGCAAATCTTTGAGTATTTTTAAAGCGAACATTTTTGACTCAAATCTTTGCCTCTGGGGGGGTCCCTGGAACTAAATATTTTGATGGGGGTCCACGGCCAAATACATAATTTTGGGGGTCCTTGACATGAAAAAGATTGAGCACCACTGATATAGAAACAAACGTTTTTCAGAAAACTGTTGGGATTTAGGAGACATGTAGAATCGACTTCAGGTTTTAATGGGTTAAGAGTTTCAAGAGTTGATTTACATTGCAGTCATTTTACTTCATGAGTTTCATGGTTCTGTCTGTTTGACCATACACACAGACTACTGTCTATGCTTGCATATTCCAACACCCATGGCCCTGGATACGCCTAAATATTACACACCCATTATTAATTTGATCAGCTGCGTTGTTTACTAGCCTGCCATCATTTCAATAGGCTCTATGCACAGCAGACATTTTGGAGAAAAATTGGGCCTCTTCTTACTTCCTTCACAGGTGTTACCAATGATACTAATGAAGGCTCTGTTCCATTCTGGTCAAACAGAGTCAGGGTGCTGATATTGTGTGGTCCAGGGACCCTTATGGTTCCTTGAGAGGGTGTAACTCTGAGAGTGTACAAATGGAACCAAATGGACCCGGTACACTGTCAGAGTTATGGGAGTCCTTGAAATTAAAAAGTTTGAGAACCACTGTGCTACATGGAACAGAGCCTTCATTAGTGTCATTGGTGACACCTGTGAAGGAAGCAAGGAAGGGGCCCAATTTCTGTCCAATATGGCTGCTGTGCATAGAGCCTATTGCACTAGTTTTCTTTTCTTTCTCTTTTTTTAGATTTATTTTTCTGATTTTCTGCCTTTATTTATAGGATAGTAGACTGACAGGAAATGGGGAGAGAGATGGGGAGTGACACGCGGCTAAAGGTTGTCGGGATCGGGACTCGAACCCGAAACACGCTGTCAGACTGGCATTGCAGCCTAGGGTGCCTGGACCCCCGCGCAGATATTAGTCTGGAATCTCTGTGTGGAAGGAACCTGCATTTCTAAGGGGCGAATTTGAAACATGCCTCTGGTGATAAATCCGCCCCATATTTGCATACTACCGCGCTATGAGCTTGTAGATCTACTATTGTTGAAAAATCGTGAAAATGTGTGCAAATCTATGTTTTTTTTAAACTCAAATCTTTGCTTCTGGGGGTCCCTGGAACAACATGTTTTGAGATGGGGGTCCGCGGCCAAATACATATCACTTTGGGGGTCCTTGACATGAAAAAGTTTGAGCACCACTGAGAGTATAGCAACACAAGTGTTTCAGAAAACTGTTAGGATTTAGAAGACATTTTGTAGAATCGGAACCTCAGGTCTTAATGGGTTAATAAAGTAGTCAAACAATGGAAACTAAAATCAGCCAAGGTTATCACGCCCCTCCAGTGTGTGCCCCCCCCCCTCACCTCCTCGTCCATGTCCCCCTGCAGGGAGCTGCTGTCCATGCTGTTGGCTGTGGAGGTGACGGGGTAGGGTCCCTCGTCGGGCTCCTTCATGAACACGGGCTTGTCCTCCATGGAGATCCACTCCTGGTACACTCTCACCACCTTGCGCATGGCCGCCGCCTCGCACATGGGCAGCAGGAACGCCTGGGACACGGACACCGACGACAGAAAGAGGAATGCGTCAATATGAGGCAGTGCTTCTCAACCTGTGGGTCGGGGACCCAAGGAGGTCCCCAAAGCATTTTGGGTCGGTCCCCAGATCATAAGCTTAATGTACAACATTGTATACACAGTATAAGTGTATAGAGCACCGAAGCCAGACGTAATTTACACATCCTACCTGGGTTGCGTTTTTTTCCCCCCATTCTGAATTCCCATAGACGTGTCTAATATCGCGTCAAATAAGAACTGTGTTCCAAAAATAAAAAAAATAATCCTGGCGGTTTTACTCTAATGGATATGAAGCATCAACTGACGGTGAGAAAACACTAATGTTACTTTCGCCGAATTAGTAAAATTTTCGCCAGAAACTGACTGTTTCAAATATGAGCGACTGACTATCATAAACTATCATAAAGACTCCCTGAAAATATCGCCGAGACAGTTTGTTTATTTTTGGACCACAATTCTTATATGAGACGATTCTATGATGACCCAATGTTATTCTCCATAGCGAAATTACTTTACGAACCTGGGGATGGACGAGTGACGTCAGGACACAAGACAAACTGTGTCCAAAAACGGGACAAATCGCACTTGTTACCATTGAAACGCTACAGTCCGTCAATGTGACGCAACATGACACAGGTGTAGTGGAGATAGGACAGGAAGCAGGGAGAGAGAGCTGGGGAGAGACATGCTGTGTGTGTGTGTGTGTGTGTGTGTGTGTGTGTGTGTGTGTGTGTGTGCGTGTGTGTGTGTGTGTGCGTGTGTGTGTGTGTGTACTGAGTAGGAGAGGAGCTGAGAGGAGGAGAGAGAGAGAGAGAGAGGTCCAACCACAGCAGAGAGAGAGAGAGAGAGAGAGAGAGAGAGAGAGACACGGACCTGTCTGAATATCTCGGTGATGAAGTTGACGTTGGTGCGCGTGCTGGTCAGAACCTTCCGGACCACCTCCATGTCGGTCAGCTGCTCCTCGTCCATGGAGCACAGCGACGACGAGCTGGGCTCCCGCTCCGTCAGCGTGGACGTGTTGGAGTGGCACGGCTCCATCTCGCCGTGCCCGGACAGGCCCCCTCCGCTCCCGCCGCCGCCGCCGCTCCCGAGCCCCCCCGACAGGCCCCCCCCGCTCCCCCCGCCCCCGTCCAGCAGGTGGTGGTTGTCCGAGCGAGTGCCCCCCCCGCCCCCGCCCGGGCCGCTGTCGTCCGAGCTGCCCGTCGCGGAGCTTCGGGCGGCGAAGCTGGCTGCCGCTCTCTGTAGGGGAGGGGGGAGAGGAGGGGAGACAGATAGGTAAGGCTGTCACCATTACAGAATTTAAGTTGACGATTAATAGGCTCTATTCACAGCAGCCATATTATGAAGACATTCACAGGTGTTACCAATGATACTAATGAAGGCTCTGTTCCATTCTGGTCAAACAGAGTCAGGGTGCTGATATTGTGCATGTTGGCTCACTGGAAACACCAGTGGGTCTACAGCTGGGGTCCAGGGACCCTCATGGGCTTCCAAATGGCCCCTACAGGTGTGTAACTCTGAGAGTGTACAAATGGAACCAAATGGACCCGTAAGGGTCCATTTGGTTCCATTTACACTCTCAGAGTTATGGGGGTCGTGGAAACCACCGTGCTAGACTAAATGGAACAGAGCCTTGATTAGTATCATTGGTAACACCTGTGAAGGAAGTGATAATATGGCTGCTGTGCATAGAGCCTTCTACAGACTTTAAGTTGACGATTAATTGACGCTCAAATAATTGCGATGGACGATTTTAATTGTGTGTTTGGCCATTGAACGTTGGAACATATGAATACAAAATACATTTCTGTTTGCCTTTTAGGCGTTGTGATAAGAAAATTGCACAGGCCAGATATGACAAATAACTTAAATGTGCAAAGAAATTATTGACCTATTTAAAAATGTTATACATTTGAAATTAGCAGAAATAGCTGATCCACAAGCTTACAACGCGTCACAAAGGGTTGTGTCGTAAGCTTGTAGATCTGCTATTTCATTAGACATTAGTACGATTATAATGAATAGAAAGCCGGAGAGAGAGAGAGAGTTTTGTCATGAGTAAATTAGGGTGACGAAAAATGTCCATCAGCGGCCTTTGTGTCGTGATGAAAATCAGACAAAATGGGAATGTTCATCTGCAAACGACAACGTGATGAGGTTTGATGCCTTTTTCCATCGACTAAAGATGAAACAATAATGTTACAGTATGTACACACGCACGCGTGCTGTAACTGTAATATCGTCCTGGGTAGTGGGCACACGCCTCAGGTCTTAACCCTTTCAGACCTGGAACGCATCCGTGTCACTTTAGATTTCTTTGGCTATTCAAAAATAGCAGATATACAAGCTCATAGCGCGGCACCGAGTGCCGCGCTATGAGCTTGTAGATCTGCTATTTTTTGAAAAATCTTGAAAAAAAAAAGTTTTAGATTTTTTTTCAAAAAACTGTTGGGATTTAGAAGAAAAAAAAATTAAGAATCGCCTCAG
This sequence comes from Gymnoscopelus microlampas, assembly GCF_963454915.1. Lineage (NCBI taxonomy): Eukaryota > Metazoa > Chordata > Actinopteri > Myctophiformes > Myctophidae > Gymnoscopelus > Gymnoscopelus microlampas. The sequence goes on from NC_139957.1 coordinate 2,461,997, forward strand.
GTTTAACCCATTAAGACCTGGAACTGTGTCATTTTTAGATTTGAGCTAAAAGGCATTATTTTACACTTTGGGCTATTCAAAAATAGCAGATATACAAGCTCATAGCTAGCTTGTAGATCTGCTATTTTTGAAAAAATCGTGAAAATGGGTGCAAATCTTTGAATATTTATATTTTCAAAGGAAACATTTTTAACTCAAATCTTTGCTTCTGGGGGGTCCCTGGAACAAAATATTTCGATGGGGGTCCGCGGCCAAATACATATAATCGTGGGGGTCCTTGAGATGGAAAAAGATTGAGCACCGCTGATATAGAAACATACGTTTTTTTTTTCAGAAAACTGTTGAGATTTAGGAGACATGTAGAATCGGCTTCAGGTCTTAAAGGGTTATTGGGTTAAACACGTCCTAGGGACGTGTGTAAAAAGTGTGCGTGGGACGTATCTAATGCGCGTGTGCTTTTACCTGTATGTTCTTGGGAACGTTCTCTCCCTCCGTGCCTGGGATGACCGTCTGCGGGTTGGAGCGCGGCTCCAGCCAGAAGGACACCAGCCACCGGATGAAGATGACCCTGGCCTGCAGGTAGCTCTCCTTGGTGCAGTAGACGGCCTCGTTGTTGCTCTCCTGGTCCCGCCGCAGCACGCTGTAGTAAGGCTTGGATCGCATCGGAGGCACATCTGGAGGGCGAGCAAGGAATTATGGGAGTCGGTCCTTATGCCCAATTTATACTTAACAACCCATTAAGACCTGGAACGCATCTGTGTCACTTTAGATTTCTTTGGGCTATACAAAAATAGCAGATCTGCAAGCTCATAGCGCGGCACCGAGTGCCGCGCTATGAGCTTGCAGATCCTGCTATTTTTCGAAAAATCGTGAAAAAATATGTTTTATATTTTTTTCAAAAAACTTAGTTAGGTTAGGATTTAGATTTTTTTTAAGAATCGCCTCAGGTCTTAATGGGTTAAATGCACACAGGTGTCGCCAAGGACGCAGAGAGCATTTGAGAACCAAGGGGGGACACGTGCATGCGCGCATGCGTGTCCAGAGCGCGTTTTCTTTGCGTCTTTTCCCCCCTTTTATTTTGTGTTTTTCTTACTTTAATTCGGTTCATTCGGTACAAAAACATGAAGTGTAGATGTGTGGCAAAAAGGAAACGTCTCTCCACCGCGCACCTCTCCATTCAGAAATGGATCACAAGGACCGGTGTCCTAAAAACACCCTCGACCCGGGTCTAATCGCGGGAAAAATGGGGCAGCGTGTTTTAGGACAAGCGTTCCTTTTTCCACCCTATCTCTTTTTTCTTCTTCCCAGAAGTGGGGGGAATGGACCTGGATACGTCTAACGTCGATTACACACCCCATGGAGATTTTTGTTGTTTTTGTCGCATCGCTAAGCCAATAGTTCGATGACCGTCGGCGGCTTCGGTAGGAGACACAAAGTAGGAGACACAAAGTAGGAGACACAAAGTAGGAGACACAAAGTAGGAGACTCAAAGTAGGAGACACAAAGTAGGAGACACAAAGTAGGAGACTCAAAGTTGGAAAAAAAAACTCCATGAATTCTAGTCATCAAGGGGTGTGTAATCGATAGAAAATACGTTTTTTTTTTGGGGTGAACTACTCCTTTAAAAGCAAACTTTTCCAGCAATACAGGGATTAGCATGATTGACCACGTTACAGAGAATTGAAAGGCTTCCTGAACGTACATTGTATCTGCATGGAACGATATAACAAACACAACTACTGTGGTTGGAGGTCGGTCTCCTTGGTCTTCTACTGGGAAATGTACTAAAAACCCTGCATGTGTTCGGGCACGACCACTGCAAGGCGACAAGTAAGTACTGCCTGAACCTCAAAGCGCAAAATATCACTGCTCAAGCAGGCGTTCCATGTTAGCTCGGCAGTAGAAATTTCAGATCTCACATGGGAGAGACCCTGGCTCGCGTCCAGGATAGGACAAAAAATTAGATTTCTTTGGGCTATTCAAAAATAGCAGATCTACAAGCTCATAGCGCGGCACCGAGTGCCACGCTATGAGCTTGTAGATCTGCTATTTTTGAATAATCTTAAGTATTTTTTTAAGCGAACATTTGAAAGTCAAATCTTTGCTTCTGGGGATTCTACAAATGTCTTCTAAATCTCTAACAGTTTTTTGAAAAAAAAACTTACGTTGCTATAATCAGTAGTTCTCAAACTTTTTCAAGTCAAGGACCCCCAAAATGATATGTATTTGGCCGCGGACCCCCATCTCAAAATATGTTGTTCCAGTATAGCATACATACAAGCTCGCGCTATGAGCTTGTAGAGCCGCTATTTTTGAAAAGGCTTGAACATGTGTGCAAATCTTTGAATATATACATGTTTTTAAAGCGAACATTTTCAACTCAAATCTTTGCTTCTGGGTGGGGGGGTCCCTGGAACAACATATTTTGAGATGGGGGTCCGCGGCCAAATACATATCATTTTGGGTGGTCCTTGACATGAAAAAGTTTGAGAACCACTGATTATAGCAATATACGTTTTTTTTCAAAAAACGGTTTTAGTGAACTGAATTAGAAGACATTTGTAGAATCCCCAGAAGCAAAGATTTGAGTTACAAACGTTTGCTTAAAAAAATAGCAGATCTACAAGCTCGTAGCGCGGCACTCGGTGCCGCGCTACGAGCTTGTATATCTGCTATTTTTGAATAGCCTAAAGAAATAAAAAAAATGACACAGATGCGTTCCCGGTCTTAAAGGGTGAAATGGTGAGGAGGGATGAGGATCTGAATAAAACAGTCATAGCATACAGAAAGACAAAAGAACAAAGGCTACGTGTCTGGTTTCAGGAAACCAGAGTTGGCGTAACTTCACTGACCCAGTATCGGCTGGTAGAGGCTGGTTTCCATGGAGAAGTTGGGGAAGATGTGTGGCAGGTAGAACTTCCTGAAGTGACCAAAGAGGAAGTTGAAGCCGCGCTCGTGGTTCTCCTTGCAGCGCCACTCCAGAGACTTGGCCTGGTGCACACACACACACAAGATACACACACACACACACGCGCGCGCACACAGGCTTGTGTTATACATAAAAAAAAGCAGTACTCATAGACTGCAGAGGCAAGAGAGAGGAAGAGCACTATTGTGTTTTAGAGAAAATGTACAACAGCCAGCTATTAGCTCTCTGTGTGTGTGTGTGTGTGTGTGTGTGTGTGTGTGTGTGTGTGTGTGTGTGTGTGTGTGTGTGTGTGTGTGTGTGTGTGTGTGTGTGTGTGTGTGTGCAGTCGTGGAAAGTAACTAACTACATTTACTTAAGTACAATTCTGAGGTACTTTTACTTGAGAATTTCCAATTGTCAATACTTTTACTTTTACTCCACTACACCTCGGAGGCAAATATTGTACTTTTACTCCACTACAATTATTTGCAAAATGTAGTTACTAGTTACTTTGTAGATTTTACATGCATTATACATTTGGAAATTTGGGAAATGGGGACATTCTGCATAATGAGTACTTTCTACTTTTGGTACTTGAAGTATATTTTGATGCCAATACTTTTGTACTTTTACTCAAGTAACATTTAGAACTTCCGGACTTTTAATTGTAACGAACGATTTCTACATTGCAGTACAGACACTTTTACTTGAGTGAAACATTTGAGTACTTTTTCCACCACTCTGTGTGTGTGTGTGTGTGTGTGTGTGTGTGTGTGTGTGTGTGTGTGTGTGTGTGTGTGTGTGTGTGTGTGTGTGTGTGTGTGTGTGTGTGTGTGTGTGTGTGTGTGTGTGTGTGTGTGTGTGTGTGTGACCGTGCGTGCGCGTGCATGTGTAAAAAGCTAGCAGAGGCGATGCACGCAGAAAGTTAGTATGATTCAGTCAGGGATCAGTGTAATACCTAGCCTTAGCCTACCATGTAATAACGTGTTAGAGTGATGCTTATATAGCCTTATACTGTAGGTGCCTGGCCACAATGGAAGTCCAAATATTGTTGGTCATCTTTATCTGTTGCTCCTGTGCTCCGGTGAAACAGGTCTCAAAATCACACTTTAACCACATACTGTAAATGTATGCAAACTAATTGTATTACGCCAATGAAAATATATAAACTACTCTTGCATGCATGTTATTCACCAGATAATATTTGATGGCGAGGCAAATGTATTTGTATAATTTGACATTTCATACTCAAAGGCAATTCACATTAAGGAATACAAATACATTTTAGATTAGATCAAATAAATAGAATAGAGAAATAAAACAATATAGACATTTTCCAAGTTTGCCAAGTTGCCACATTACAAGCTCTCCTATACTTCCTAGTTTTCCAGAAGGCAAAATAGGTGAGGGAAAAATATGAATAGGGCTTCTTTTTAATTTTTAGATTGGCTAAATCAGCTTTGTTTGCCTTTGTTTATGTTTAATGTGTGAAATTTGAGAGGTGATTTCCAAAGCAAAGAGAGCAAACGGAGACCGAAAAAAAAAACGCTACCATCGTTCATGGAGCAACAGATGAACATTTATCATAATTCTTCTTTTATCCCACGATTTTGTAACACATTTTTTCACCCAGTGCCAATTGCCTATGTAATCCTGGGCGCTACTCTCCCTCTACCAGCCTAGGGAGAGCCCAGACTGAGCTCATGCCTCCTTCAATACATGAGTAAGCAGGCCGCTTCTTATCACCTGACAGGGGGGAGTTTCCCCGGTAGGACGTAGCGCGTGGAAGGAACACGTTATTCCAACCAGTTCCCTTCCCCTCCATCAGGCGCCCCGGCTGACCAGGGGGAGGCAGTATTAGAGCCCTGCAGGGCCGCTGGGGCCCGCCCAGGGCCCGGGCCGGGCTAGGGCCGTTTCTGTATTTGAACATCGGGCCTAGGGCCCGGCTCGGGCTCACCGAACCAGATTATTTCACTCTGGTAACATAATCCGCTTCTTGTGTTTGTGGGTTTGTTTATCGGAGCGCGAGATGCGCGGCATGCACAAGTTCACGCTCAAAAATAACAAATTAATAATAATAAATAAATAAAGAGGTCTCGGGCTCGGGCTGTAAAATTGCGCCACCTACGGGCCGGGCTGAAATATCACGGGCCCTGGCCGGGCTAGGGCCCACATATTCGGCCCGTGCAGGGCTCTAGGCAGTATAGAGACAGTATAGAGACCAGGATTACTGCATGTTTTTGTGAGGGCACCTAACCACGGGGAGAACATGCAAACTCCACACAAAGAGGCCCTTTTTTCACCAACCCCACCTAGGGTATGGGAACTGGTGACACGGAGGAGAAGACACGGCCCCCAGCGCCCACAGCGTACCCAGGACCTTCTAGCTGTGAGGCGACAGCGCTACCGACTGCGCCACCCCAGCAACAGATAAACATGATGATATTTGGACTTTCATCGCCGCCAACTGCCTATACAAGGTTCCCAAGGTTCGAACAAAGAGTCAGTGTAATAGGCTCTATGCACGGCAGCCATATTGGAAAAACTTTGGGCCCCTTCCTCACTTCCTTCACAGGTGTTAACAATGATACTAATGAAGGCTCCGTTCCATTTAGTGTAGCACAGTGGTTCTCAAAACTTAATTTCAAGGACCTACATAACTCTGAGAGTGTACAAATGGAACCAAATGGACCCGTAAGGGTCCATTTGGTTCCATTTGTACACTCTCAGAGTTACACACCCGTAAGGGGCCATTTGGTTCCATTTGTACACTCTCAGAGTTACACACCCTTAAGGGGCCATTTGGAAGCCCCTCAAGGAGAGAGTGTTTCCAGTGAGCCAACATGCAACAATATCAGCACCCTGACTCTGTTTGACCAGAATGGAACAGAGCCTTCATTAGTATCATTGGCAACACCTGCGAATGTCTTCATAATATGGCTGCTGTGCATAGAGCCTATTCCTGCTTCCCCATGCCTTTAGACGCGTTATGGCCATTAGTAGGGACTCAAAAAGCATTGCTCTCTTTCACCACACATTAGCGAGTGTTTAGCAGTGTTAGTAAGGGATCAGGCTGATACCTGGTTTACCATGTATTTTAGCAGCGCCTCCAGGAAGTAGGCGGTGAGGTCCTCCTGGTTCTTGTCCCCCGACTGCGGAGGGACCAACGGGGTGATCTCTTCTGGGGTCACCTGAGCTGCGGTTTCGGATTTGAATGTATTAGTGCAATATCTATCTAGCATCAAATCCATCTATTGGAACCAGTGGCGTAAAGTAACTAAGTACATGTACTCAATTTTGAGATATTTTTGATTTACTGGTTTCATTTCCAATTTTCAATACTTTTACTTCTACTCCACTACTATCTCAGAGGCAAATATTGTACTTTTACTCCACTACATTTATTTGAAAACTTTAGTCACTAGTTACTTTGCAGATATAAATTATTATATTATAAAACATACATTAACCACTTCAGTCCTATTTTATACATGGGCTATTTGAAAATAGCCGATCTACAAGCTTGCGATGCGACGCGTTGTGAGCTTGTAGATCTGCTATTTTCAAAAATGTTAGCACTTTTATTTTTGGTACTTTAAGTATATTTTGATGCCAATACTTTTGTACTTTTACTCAAGTAACATTTTGAACACAGGCCTTTTACTTGTAACAGAGTGTTTTTATATTGTGGCATTGCTATTACTTAACCCATTGAGACCTGAAGCCGATTCTACATGTCTCCTAAATCTCAACAGTATTCTGAAAAACATATGTTTCTATATCAGTGGTGCTCAATCTTTTTCATGCCAAGGACCCCCAAAATGACATGTATTTTTTCTGCGGACCCCCATCAAAATATGTTGTTCCAGGGACCCCCCAGAAGCAAAGATTTGAGTTACAAATGCTTTAAAAATATATATATATTCAAAGCTTTGCACACATTTTCACGATTTTTCAAAAATAGCAGATCTACAAGCTTGTAGCGCGGCACTCGGTGCCGCGCTATGAGCTTGTAGATCTGCTATTTTTGAATAGCCCAATGTGTAAAATAATGCTTTTTTGCTCAAATCTAAAGATACACAGTTCCAGGTCTCAATGGGTTAAGTAAAATATCTGAGTACTTCTTCCACCACTGATTGGAACTAAGAACTTAAAAGTGGACAGTAAGCATATTGACTCTGACATCGTCTATGTCTGTCGTGTGAAATGTGCTATATCATACATGGGCAACTGGCGGCCCGGGGGCCACATGCGGCCCCCACCTTCACTTAATGCGGCCCGCAGGTTAACATCGGAATACTGATATATTATTGATTTCAGCTGTTACAATTCCAAACATGCAAACATGACCCGCTTTAATTACTTCAGTCTATGTTAGTAGCTTAACTCTCTCAGTGCCAATGAAATAAAAAAATATGTTCATACTGTGCCAGCATTTTTTTATTTATTTTTTTAAGTAAAAAAAAAGTGCTTAGGAAGCGAGATACAGCCTTTTTCAGTTATAAGTTAAACAAGGAGTGAATGGAGCAGCAAATCTTCGGATCACGATATCTTGGGTTCTGAACATTATTTTTTTATTTTTTAAACTCTGGATTTTTCGTTCTGGCACTGAGGGCATTCAGAAAAAACTCGGGATAACTTGTGGCTTGGCACTGAGAGAGTTAATGACTAGTATAAAAATTCTATTGTCTTTTTTTATGTCCAATGTATTTGTTTTTAAGTTCATAAAGTTAACTAAATGCATTTGAAATTAAATAAAAATGTTACTTTTCAGGATTCCATTTCAAAAATAAAAAAAACAAAATCAGGATTCCAATTCAAAAATAGCAAAAATAGCCGATCTTCAAGCTCAAAACGCATCGCAGGGCGACGCATTTTGAGCTTGTAGATCGGCTATTTTTGCTACTTCTGTGTGACATTAATTTACGAAAAACGTTAAAAGAGATGTCTGCCAGTATGTGCAATGTGGCCCTCTGGACTGAGTGCGGACATATAGTGGCCCTCTCCATCATCCGAAGTTGCATCAACCCCTGTGCTATACATGAATAAAACTGAGCGTGTGTTTCATGGTACTAACTGTCTGTTAAACTGAGCGGCGGGTTGACCAGGGTGTCCAGGGTGCGAGGCGTCCCGTGGCACAGCGGGGCGGGGAAGCCCGGGATCAGACAGGCGAACATGCAGAGCTGCTCCCGCTCGGCGTTGCTCTGCAGCGCCTGCATCCACAGCAGGAACAAGCGCACGCCCTCACGACGGATCTACAGGAGAGGAGGGGGGGGAGAGAGGAGGACCATCGTCAACGCTGTTTCCTTGGCCTCCATTCTGCTTTAAACCCATTCAGACCGGGAAGGAATCTGTGTCTTTTTAAGATTTCTTTGGCTATTCAAAAATAGCTACTATTTCTTTTTTTTATCGTGGAAAATTTGTGCAAATCTTTGAATAGATATATTTTTAAGGCAAACATTTGCAAATCAAATCTTTGGTTCTGGGGGGATAGAGGATATGCGTGTGACATCATCATCAAACCCGGAAGTTATGCAGGAATGCCTACTGAGTGTCAAAAAAATACTTTCTGGCCTTGACAGCCCATGCATCCAAACAGAAAAGTCATATCTGATTGCATTAAACAATGTTAAACTCATTTTGCATGTTTCTTTGCCACTCGATGTGCCATTCACTTTAAGCATGCGCATATCCTCTATTCTACAAATGTCTTCTAAATCCTAACAGTTTTTTGAAAAGCATACTGTTTCTATATCAGTGGTTCTCAAACTTTTTCATGTCAAGGACCCTCCAAAATGATATGTAGTTGGCCTCCGACTCTCATCTCAAAATATGCCGACCCCCAGAAGCAAAGATTTGAGTTAAAAATGTTCGCTTTAAAAATATATATTCAAATATTTGCACAAAATGTTCAAGATTTAAAAGAAAATAGCAGATCTACAAGCTCATAGCGCGGCACTCGGTGCCGCGCTATGAGCTTGTAGATCTGCTATTTTTGAATAGCCCAAGAAATCTAAAAATGACACAGATTCTTTCCCACCAACATGATATGCATTTGGCTGTGGACCCCCCATCTCAAAATATTTAGTTCCAGGGACCCCAAGAAGCAAAGATTTTACGTTTAAAAGAAATATATATATTCAAAGATTTGCACGAAATGTTCAAGATGTTTCGAAAATAGAGATCCACAAGCTCACAGTGCTGCACGAAGTGAAGCGCTATGAGCTTGTACATCTGCTATATTGGAACAGCCAAAGCATAGAATAATGGTTAAACTCTAAATGAACACATCCAAACAGAAGACAGAAAGAGGAAGAGGTTTGAATGGTTAAGAATTGTGGCCACAGAGTAGAAATGAACAGAGGGCCTGTGACACATGTAATGTGCGTTCAGGAGAGCAATCGCACATCATTAAAATGCAGTGGTGTAAAGTAACTAAGTACATTTACTGAAGTACTGTACTTAAGTACAATTTTCTACTTTACTGGAGTATTTCCAATTATCAGTACTTTTACTTCTACTCCACTACATCTCAGAGGCAAATATTGTACTTATACTCCACTACAATTGGAAATTTTAGTTACTAGTTCATTTTAGTTAATGGCAACACAGTATTTTAGTTACTAGTTAAAAAAAACTTTAGTTACAACCGTAGTTACTTTGCAGATATAAATCATTACATTATAAAACACACATTAACCACTTCAGTCCTATTTTATACATGGGCTATTTGAAAATAGCCGATCTACAAGCTCACAACGCGTCGCATTGCGACACGTTGTGAGCTTGTAGATCTACTATTTTCAAACATTTTAGTACTTTTACTACATTTTGATACCAATACTTCTGTACTTTTACTCAAGTACATTTTTTATTCCGGACTTTTACTTGTAACAGAGTACTTCTAGTATTGATACTTTTACTTAAGTAAAACATTTGAGTACTTTTCCCACCACTGTAATGTGTCATCATCTGACTTAAACCACAGCATATCTATGAGTAAAACATAATATACATACAAAATCGAGCACGTACAACTGTTGATGCACAAAACAGTGCCAACTCAGTACCACGTTACACACAAACTAGAGGGCGTCGCCGCTTGCACAACATGTGGGCCGGTTGGATAATATCCGTGTTGTGGATATGACCGACCAACCAGAATACAGTACCTTCAGAGAGTTGCCAGTATGCAGCAATTTCTTGAGAATCAGCCCTGCGAGAGAGGAAACAATGCAGCATGGTCATTTACAACAGTGGCTCTCTAACTTTTTCATGTCAAGGACCCCCAAAATGACACTTATTAGCCTGCGGACCCCCATTTGAAAAATATATGCCAGGGACCCCCATAAGAGAAGATCTTTACGGCTCTAGCAGTGATTCTCAATCATTTTAATTTCAAGGACCACCCAGTTTGACATGCATTAAGGCTACGGACCCCCATTTAATGGCATTTCTTTCTCTGGGACCCCAATTCATATTGGAAAATCTATGTTAATTTAACTCTGAGAGTGTACAAATGGACGGGTCCATTTGGTTCCATTTGTACACTCTCAGAGTTACAGACCCATAAGGGTCCATTTGGTTCCTATCCATCATTTAGCTGGGGACCCCCTGGAACCCCCTCAAGTACCCCTGGGGGTCCCCGGACCCCACTTTGAGAACCAATGATTTACAATGTTTATACACAACATTCAATGAGGCAAGTACAACGAAACGACCAAACAGTTGATCAAATCATATGCAGATTCGCTCAATGTCTCTATGTTGTTAAAAAGAAAAAAAAAACGAATGTCCTTAAAGCCCAGCTGTAATGAAAAATATGATTTTCACACTTTTAGAACATATCTGTGATCATAATGGGGACATAGTTAACAATAGATGCCAAAAAACTGGGGGAGCATCTATTGTCATGTGTGGTTACTCTGCTGGATACAGGTTAAATAGTAAAGCAACGTTTGGTTTGTCTGTCCGTTTGTTTGTTCTTTTTTTTTATTATTATTTTATTTTTATAATAATAATAATATTTGATCTTTTACTGTCTTGTTTTATTTTTGTCTATATTGTCTTTTGTCTTGTTGCTATGACCTTGGTGGGTGGGTGGGGGATTGGGGAAGTAAGAGATATAGTAAGGTTAGATACAGTACAATGTATGTTGTCTGTTGCATATGGGGGGGGGGGGGGGGGGGGGAGTAAAAAATATATATATACAATAATTATAAAAAGTAAAGCAACAGAGAGATAAAGAGGTAATGCTTTTGGTGATCATTTTCAGATTGTTCGATATTCAATTTGTCATTAACACATCCACTGCCAGGCCCGTAGTCCTACGGGCCGTTAAATCCAACCGTTAACTGCCGTTCCCGTAGTCCTACGGGGCGGGTGTTTTCCCATGTTAAATCGTGCAGGTGCAGATTCCGGATTTTTTTTGCACTTCCGGTCTCGAAGGGGGCGGGCCGGAAACGAAATAATACTGTTTCCGGTTTTTTTCTCCCGCCTCCGTTTCCTGTCTAGCGGTCAACTTTGGACGCCATTATCTCTGGCTTGTTGTTTTTCTCACCACATCCACCATTTTAGCGTTTTCCTCTCGTTCTCCAGAATGCAGTGTCGGATCGCCGCACGGTTTTCAGCGTTTTGTTCGGTCGGGTCCCGTGTTTGTGTCGAACCAAATGAACGCGGATTTTAAACGGATTTAGCGGGGCCTATGACGGAATCAAAAAAACAAAAAAGGTAAGAAATAGCGTGGCACTACGATGGACGTTCTGAGATTAGCCGATGGCAGTCAATGTGTTAACCAGCTCTACTTAACCAGTTATAATTGTAGCCTTCTCTCATATCTACGAGTTCTCATAAGACTGACACATTGGGGGAGAGCATGCCATCTTAACCCTTTAAGAGCGGGAACGCATAGCTGTGCCATTTTAAGATTCCTTTGGCCATTAAAAAATAGCAGATATAAATCTGCTCTTTTTTGAAAAAATGTGAAAATGTGTGCAAATCGTTGAATATATACAGCATATTTTTTTAAGCGAACATTTATAACTCTAATCTTTGCTTCTGGAGATACAACAAATTTCTTCTAAATTCTAACAGTTCTTTTTTTTTTTTACTTATGTTGCTTAGTGGTTCTCAAACTTTTTCATGTCAAGGACCACCCAAAATGATGTATGTATTTGGCCGTGGACCCCCATCTTAAAATATTGTGTTCCAGGGACCCCCAAAAGCAAATATTTGAGTAAAAAAAAAATCACTTTAAAAATATATATTCAAAGATTTGCAAAATTTTTCACAATTTAAAAAAAATAGCAGATATACACGCTCGTGGATAAGAGCTTGTAGATCTGCTATTTTTGAATAGCCCAAAGAGATGTTAAAAATGACACAGAGATGCGTTCCCGCCGGTCTTAATGGGTGAAGTGCAGCCAACTCCTGTCAGACCTCACAGAATGTAATCCAGGGAGTATTATTTCAAGATTGTAGTCCAAGTCTGGCACAAGTGAGGGAGCGTGCCGCCTCAAACTGGCCTAACCTGATGTTAAACGTAGGATACTGTGACGGACAACCAAGCTACACACGCAGGTATGAGATGGAGATCAGCTAAAACGTGTGCCGTAGGGAGAGACGGAATGTGTGTGTGTGTGTGTGCAGTGGTGTGAAGTAACTAAGTACAATTTTGAGCTATTTTTAATTTACTGGAGTATTTCCAATTTTCACTACTTCTACTCCACTACATCTTTGAGGCTAATATTGTACTTTTACTCCACTACGTTTATTTGAAAACTAGTTACAAGTTACTTTGCAGATATAAATTATTATATTACAAAACATACATCAACCACTATTTGAAAATAGCCGATCTACAAGCTCACAACGCGTCGCATCGCGACGCGTTGTGAGCTTGTAGATCTGCCATTTTCAAACATGTTAGCACTTTTACTTTTTGGTGCTTTAAGTATATTTTGATGCCAATACTTTTGTACTTTTACTCAAGTAACATTTTCAACACAAGCCTTTTACCTGCAACAGAGTATGTTTATATTGTGGTATTGCTACTTTTACTTGAGTAAAATATCCGAGTACTTCTTCCACCAGTGTGTGTGTGTGTGTGTGTGTGTGTGTGTGTGTGTGTGTGTGTGTGTGTGTGGGTGTGTGTGTGTGTGTGTGTGTGTGTGTGTGTTGTGTGTCATTACAGATGCATAATGCGTCTGCCCTATTTAGCGGGTGCACCAGTTAATCAAACTAATTGATTTAATCCCAATCCCAATTTCAGGGCATGTCATTGAAGGCAAAATATAAAAACAAAATAAAAATAGCAGATCTGCAAGCTCCCAACACACCACATCGTGATACGTTGTGACCTTGTAGATCTGCTATTTTCACTATTTTTGCACAAAGTTGTTGTGTGACGAAGTATAAAATACAAAAAAAGTCGATTCGTTGCTATGTATAAAGAATTTGAAAAGGTAATCAATAGAATAATAGGTACAAAAATATTCAATACCTGCTAGCCTTACAGGCTCTATGCACAGCAGCCATATATTCACTTCCTTCCCAGGTGTTACCAATGATACTAATGAAGGCTCTGTTCCATTTAGTCTAGCACAGTGGTTTCCACGACCCCCATAACTCTGAGAGTGTACAAATGGAACCAAATGGACGGGTCCATTTGGTTCCATTTGTACACTCTCAGAGTTACACACCTGTAAGGGGCCATTTGGAAGCCCATGAGGGTCCCTGGACCCCAACTGTAGACCCACTGGTGTTTCCAGTGAGCCAACATGCACACTATCAGCACCCTGACTCTGTTTGACCAGAACGGAACAGAGCCTTCATTAGTATCATTGGTAACACCTGTGAATGTCTTCATAATATGGCTGCTGTGAATAGAGCCTTATTACAGAAGCATGATGTGTATGCCTTGTTACAGACGCACGTGCTTTTGTGTGCATCACAGTATGTCTGCATTCGCGTGTATCTTAGTATTGTGTGTATTGTGCGTGCGTGCGTGCGTGCGCGTGTTTACTGTGTCCATGCATGCAATACCGATGCTGTGGAACTGCCATCGGCTCTGGATTCTCTCTGGCAGGAGCTGGAGGATTTTCTGTGGGAGGGAAACGCAGGGAGTTGAGCCAACGTACACGTCTATCTTTAAAAGGCGGCTCAGAGTATTTAAACTAATATTCAGGGCAAAGGTTAGTTCGATTTGAACCCTTTAAGACCTGGAACGCCTCTGTGTCACTTAAGATTTCTTTGGCTATTTAAAAATAGCAGATATACAAGCTCATGGCGCGGCACCGAGTGCCGCGCCATGAGCTTGTAGATCTGCTATTTTTTTGAAAAATCGTGAAACAATATTTTTTATATTTTTTTCAAGATGTTAGGATTTAGAAAACATTTTTTTAGAATCTGCCTGCCTCAGGTCTTAATGGGTTAAAATACACTGGTCTGGATTCACACTGCACATGTTTCAACACTGTTGGTGACAATATTTCCTTGTTTTAAAAAGGTCGTTTTGATGGCAGAAGAATCGATCATGTGAATTATTGTTTCGTCTACAAAAAGAAAAGAAAAAAAAGAAAACATGGGACGTAGGCCTGAATTCCATTGGATATGGAAAATATTTGAAGTGTTCTTTACTGTTCCCCTTGAGCAAATAAGACCTGCGTTTGACCCATCTTAAAGGGATAGTTCACCCCCAAAATGACTTTTTTTCTATCGATTAGTCACCCCATGGAGACTTTTGTTTTTGTCGCATTGATGACCGGCAGTGGTTCCGGTAGGAGACACAAAGAGTCTCCTTTGTCTCTCCTACCGGAACCGCAGTTTTTTTGGGGGGGGGTGAACTATCCCTTTAACTACTCGGCAGCAGTGAGCAGCCACAGTGCAGTGCTCGGGGACAAACTCCAGTTCGACCTCATACATATTTGACATTGTGCCTTCCCGCTATCTGACTTAGTTTCCCTTGTTTCTTTTTCTATTCTTCGCCCTTATAACTCTTTTCTTGAAAATGTTGGGAGCTTGTATAAAAATGACGTCACCCACTTTTCCACCTGCGAACTTGTGACGTGACAATAAAGAAGCAATGGGGCGAGCCGATAGCCAAGTGGTTGGGGCGCCTACCATCTGGGCGCAATATGCCCTGATCAGCGAGTTTAATTCCTACCCGGCCGGACCATTTGCTTCATGTCTACTCTCTACATTTCCTGTCTCTCTCTCTCTCTACAACAGACATGGGCAACTGGCGGCCCCCACCTTCACTTAATGCGGCCCGCAGGTTAATATGGGAATACTGATATATTATTGATTTCAGCTGTTATTACGATTCCGAACATGCAAACATGACCCGCTTTAATTACTTCAGTCTATATTAGTAGCTTAATGACTAGTATTACAATTCTATTGTCTTTTTTTTATGTCCAGTGTATTTGTAATTAAGTTCATAACGTTAACATAAGTATAACTAAATGCATTTGAAATTCAATAAAAAAATTACTTTTCAGGATTCCAATTCAAAAATAGCAAAAGAAAATTCAGGATTCCAATTCAAAAATAGCAAAAATAGCAGATCTACAAGCTCAAAACGCGTCGCGGCGCGACGCGTTTTGAGCTTGTAGATCGGCTATTTTTGCTACTTTTGTGTGAATAGAATGGCAACTAGGAAGACGGAGACAAGAGGTGTTTGCCCGACAGTATATGCAATGTGGCCCTCTGGAGTGAGTGTGGAAATACAGTGGCACTCTCCATCATTCATCAAAGTTGCATCACCCCTGTTGTATGACTATCACTGTCAAATAAAGAATTGAAATGTCCCAAAAAAAAACGTTTTAAAAAGTTGACGCAATGCCTGTACACTGGTCAAGGGAAATGGCAGGAGAATGTGTCTCCTTTTGGTACAGAAATGAGTAGAATACTTTGGGATGTTTTCACATCCCCAAGTGCTATTATTATGATCCACTCCATGAGGCGCGGGTTTAGAGATATGCTGCTGGACACTGGTCTAAATCAGGCACACTGTCCTCTTGTCTACGTAGATTGGAAAATAGCCCTGTTCTCAGTCTGGAGTGGAGACTGACTTGGTTTACTGTTCAGCTATGTGGGGAGGGGCAAAAAAGGTCAGCCACGCGTGCGCGCACACACACACACACACACACACATACTGATGAATGAACACACGGCCACACACAGGGCAGAGGCAAGAGACACACAAACACACACACACACACACACACACACACACACACACACAAGCCCGATTTATACTTTTCCGTGTACGGTGTTGTGCGACTAAAATAGCCAAATCTACAAGCTGGCAACTTTTGTGTGAGCTTGTGAACTAGTGGATCTGCTATTTTCGGTGACATAATATGATTTAAGCCATTGGTTCTCAAAGCGGGGCGGGGGGTACCAGGGGGTCCCCAGCAAAACGAGTTAACTCATTCACTGCCAGAACTTTTTTTTTTTTTGCGCCAGAGATTTTTCATTGAAAAAAAAAAAGTACTCAGGAGCCGAGATACAGAATGTTTAAGTTTTAAGTTAACAAGGAAGTGGATGGGAGTCTAGATCTTCGAAAAATCATGTCTCCTTTCAAATTTGAAAAAAAAAAATACGTTTTTTACGTCAGTGGCAGTATTGTTTAATTACGTCAATTACGTCAGAGGCAGTGAATGAGTTAATATGGTGTCATAATAATTTTAACCACTTTAACCATATTTTATACTTTGGCTATTCAAAAACAGCAGATCTACAAGCTCATAGCGCGGCACCGAGTGCCGCGCTATGAGCTTGCAGATCTGCTATTTTTGAAAAATCCTGGCACAAAAATATTTTTTGAGACAGGGGGTCCGCAGCCAAATAAAACATCATTTTGGGGGTCCTTGACATGAAAAAGTTAGAGAACCACTGATTTAAGCAACACACACACACACACACACACACACCCTCTACATGCCGGTTGGCCTCAGTGTGAGGTCAGGCCGGTGCCAGTCAGCGCTGTAGTACCGACCACTGTAACAACCACTCCACTGAGACACGGAGCCAATGACAGCCTCCGATGGAAGCTCCTTTGTGTTGGCTCATTAGTCATAGTCTTTGTATTATGCATTCGGGTTCATCGTTTCGATGGCACAAAAACGGCGTGAGCCAAAGTGATCCCATATCAACGCGGGGCGTGATGTTGATGTTTCAACACAATTATTAACTCATCCAGTGCCACATTTTGATTTTTTTTTTGGGGGGGGGGGGGGGGGACATGTTCAGAACCCAAGATATGATGATTTGAAGATTTGCTGCTCCATTCACTCTTTGTTTAACTTCTAACTTAAAAAGTCTGTATCTCGGCTCCTAAGCACTTTTTTTTTTACAATGAATTTTAGCTGTGGCACTCGGAGCCAAAATTCCATACATAAGCTGGGCACTGAATGAGTTAACCCCATCCGATCCGAGAACGCATCCGTGAAACGTTTTAGATTTCTTTAGCCATTCAAAAATGGTACATATATACAGTACATATATATATACAGTATATATATACAGTATATATATACAGCACTCTGTGCCACGCTATGAGCTTGTATATCTGCTATTTTTTTTTATTGTGAAAATGTGTGCATATATTTGAATGTATATTTTTTTTATATATTTTTTGGTTAAATATTTGAGGTACAAATGTTCGCTTTAAAAATATATATTTTTTTTTTCAAAGATTTGCACAAACGTTCACGAGTTTTCGAAAATAGCAGATCTATAAGCTCGTATAGCGCTATGAGCTTGTAGATCTGCTATTTTTGAATGGCCAAAGAAATCTAAAAATGACAGAGATGCGTTCCCGGTCTTAATGGGTTGATAGTTAATACCATTCTGTCATAGTAAGTGGTGATTTACAGAGGAAGTGGTTCCCAAAACTGAACGGGAAAATGGGATTCCTTCAGCTCCAAGAATCTAATCAAGGTTGGAACTAGTCATGCACATACCAAGGAGATGTTTCCCAAGGTTGTAAAGAGCTCCTGCTTCCTTGAACCAAATGTGACATACTAACTTTGTATTTCTGTCTGGCTGTTTGTCTGTGTATTGTCACAATATCAGTGGACGCATCTAAGATTTTAAGATTTCTGGAAGCATTTAAGATTTCTTTGGCTATTCAAAAATAGCAGACCTACAAGCTCGTAGCGCGGCACCGAGTGCCACGCTACGAGCTTGTAGATCTGCTATTTTTGTAAAATCGTGAACATTTGTGCAAATCTTTGAATATATATATATATTTTTTAAAGCGTTAGGATTTAGAAAACATTCTTTAATCGGCCTCAGGTCTTAATGGGTTAAATGTATTGAGAAATAGACTAACATCCATAGGCTAAAGTGACCGCACACTCTTGACAAATGCGAACGGTGGACCGGATCTGCTATTCCTTTATGTAAAACACGGAAGACAAAACGACATCAAGTTCATCACTCAATCATTTAGCGATTGTTTTACCTCAAAGATGAAGAGGATTGAGTCCAGCTCCTCCCTCTGTGACTTATGTCCTGAAAACACACACACACACACACACACTTTTTAGGCATGCTTATGGAAAAAATAGTCGTTCTACAAGCTTGTAGAAGAGATTTTCAGTGAAGAGATTTGGTGTTGAGGGGAAAAGGAGGGGGCCAAGTACAGACCCCTGGGGGACCCCGGTCAACAAAGTGTATCGGAGTCCCCCAGGGCTCTATACTAGTGACTTGTCTGTTTTCACTCGAAAATTACATTTTAGTTAATAAAGTTGGAGCTTTCTGAAAGTGAGTTGCGAGCCTGCTTTTGCTCAGCACCAAAGACGGCGTGACTGTGCGTTACTTGTGTCTTTTAACGTTATTCATGGCCATGGTATTTCTTTTTTTTTTTTTTTTTTTTAAAGATTTGTTTTTGGTATTTTTTTATTGTTTTTATTGGAGAGGGACAGGGAAAGTATGTCGACAGGAAGAATGGGGAGAGAGATGGGGGAAGACATGCAGGAAAGGCCGACGGGAACGGGACGCGAACCCGCGGCACACTGCTATTAAGGGTTTGCAACCAGGGTGCCTAGACCGCGACGCCACGGTCTAGGCCGGCCATGGTATTTCTGAGGCCTCGTCGACCTCAACGTACCTTTCTGCTTGAGGCTGACCTCAATGGTGACAAAGTTCTCAAAGAAGACATAGTAGATGTGTGAGTAGTTCTGATCAAAGAACTGCTTCAGCTCTGATGACTCTGCATTCTCTGTGGAGAGAGAGAGAGAGAGAGAGAGAGAGAGAGAGAGAGAGAGAGAGAGAGAGAGGCAAAAAGACAAGAAAGATTACACAAGGTCTACACAGCAGAAATACACAGTGGTGGAAAAAGTACTCAACTGTTATACTTAAGTAAAAGTATCAATACTGCAATGTAGAAGTACTCTGTTACAAATAAAAGTCTGGAATTCAAAATGTACTTGAGTAAAAGTACAAAAGTATTGGTATCAAAAATGTACTTAAAGTACCAAAAGTAAAAGTACTAAATGTTTGAAAATAGCAGATCTACAAGCTCACAGCGCGTCGCGATGCGACGCGTTGTGAGCTTGTAAATCGGCTATTTTCAAATAGCCTAGGTATAAAATAGGGCTACAGTGGTTAAAGTATGTTTTATAATGCAATAATTTATATCTACAAAGTAACTAGTAACTAAAGTTTTCAAATAATTGTAGTGGAGTAAAAGTACAATATTTGCCTCAGAAATGTAAAGTACCTCAGAATTGTACCTAAGCACAGTACTTGAGTAAATGTACTTAGTTACTTTACACCACTGGAAATACATACTGTAAGCGCCAGATGAACATACTGTATGTCCTTCACACCAGAAGAGAAGGTCCTGAACTATGCAGGTCCCAACAACTCAACCTTCAACTGGATACTGTTATCCTCTTTAAGTACTCTCAAATGGATTATTCAATACAACGAACAAGGCACTCTTTTTCATAGGGAAAACAATGCTTTTCTTAGTTATTGATTGTCTCTAGCAGCAATGGATGTCTTACTGTAATATCCCATCACAAAGTAATTATAATACATATTATATGATATTATATGTGACATATATCATATGGGTTTCTTCTAACACGCAAGCTGACAGTCAATTCAAATGAACAAGCTACCATAGGCGGGTAAAAACAGGGTTTGGAGTGCTGCTTCCATGACTCTTTTATTAACATAGCTTTGTTGTGTATATGGATGCACAATATATCAGTCATCATATCGGATTCATCCTACAATATATGTTTTTAATTTATTTACACCCCCCGTTGACAGCCTGTAAGGATAGGCTCTATGCACAGCAGCCATATTATCACTTCCTTCACAGGTGTTACCAATGATACTAATGAAGGCTCTGTTCCATTTAGGCCTTGGCTACACGTACATGGATCTTTTACTAAACGGATATTTTAGTCCTCCGTTTTTAAAAAGAATCCCTGGCCACATGACAAAGATAAACAAAAATCCCTGTCCACACGTAGACGCAGAAACGCATCGATCAGCTGCATGTTTCAATTTTATATCAGATTTTATATTTACATTTATTTTATAATTATATATATGAGGGGCCAAAAACAAATACATTTGTAATCACATGTTAAGGCCCAATACTGCAATAGCTGCATTATTTTAATAGCATATACGTGAACAGCATACGTGAACATAAACGAAAACAACATTATTAGGGCGCAGCTGCAGCGTAAACAGTAGCCATGGTTCACATGACGCTGTCGAGTCTCTGGTTTATAGTGGTGTTCGTTTTTTTTTTACATTGCCAACTCTCACATGTACATAAACGTTCAGATTTCAAATATAAAGTGCTTACCCCTGAGCCACGGATGTTACAAGGCAATCCAGACCGTGATAAGTACCCGTATCTCCCGTATTGTTCAATAAAAAGCATTTTAATCCCATCGCCGGCCATTTTCTTTTTCTGTTCTTTTATTGTGGTAATGTATCAGAGTGCAATACACCTTCCAACCATTAGTGTCGCATGGTTGAAAGCATCGGAGAAAATTTGGAGAAAATGGCCGACGATCGGATTAAAATGCTTTTTATTGAACAATACGGGAGATACGGGTACTTATCGCGGTCCGGATCGCCTTGTAACGTCCGTGGCTCAGGGGTAAGCACTTTATATTTGAAATCTGAACGTTTATGTACATGTGAGAGTTGGCAATGTAAAAACATCAAACACCACTATAAAGCAGGGACTCTCGGCACCGGGGCGATTGTGTTTTAGGACGACAGACCCCACATTCAATCTGTGTGCGCGCCGTGTGTTCTACTTGGCGCAGAGAAAGAGGGTTTTCGTCACACAGTGAATGAGCTACTTTTCCCACCACTGTCTTATTATTAAGTATGACATTATTTAGCCATAAATGAGCGTGCCTTGTTTCATAGACTGTAAGTGTTGCTCTCTCTCTCTTCATTTATTATTATAATGACCATGAGCGGTCCGGTGTTTATGTATTATTGTATTATTTATTATTATAATGACCATGTGCGAATGCGCGATGACGTCATCGTTTCTCAAAATCTCCGGATTACATGTCCACACAGATCCACTGAAACGCATGTTTTGGAAAACCTTCACTTATTTATCCGTTTACAAAAATATCCGTTTTAGCGGCCAAAAACACTGTTTGCGTGTGGCTGAAAGGCCCAAACGCACACAAAAATGTGCGTTTAGAAAAAGATCCATGTACGTGTAGCCAAGGCCTTAGTGTAGCACAGTAGTTCTCAGATTTTAGAATTTCAGATTTCCACGACCCCCATAACTCTGGGAGTGTACAAATGGAACCAAATGCATTTTGTACACTCTCAGAGTTACACACCCGTAAAGGGCCATTTGGGAGTGTTTCCAGTGAGCCAACATACACAATATCAGCACCCTGACTCTGTCTGACCAGAATGGAACAGAGCCTTCATTAGTATCATTGATAACACCTGTGAATGTCTTACAATATGGCTGCTGTGAATAGAGTCTATAGACCACCGAAGGCTGACGTAATTTACACATCCTTGGTTTGTCTACCTGGTTCGCGGTTTTCCACCCCCATTCTGAATCCCATAGACGTCTTTAATATCGCGTCAAATAAGAACTGTGTTCCAAAAATAAACAAGTGACCCCGGCGGTTTGACTCTTATGGTTATGGATATGAAGCATCAACTGACGGTGAGAAAACGATAATGTTACTTCCGCCAAATTAGTTACATTTTCGCCAGAAACAGACTGTATCAAATATAAATGACTGACTATCATAAACGATACAGAACCTCCTCCCTGACAATTATGCCGAGACAGTTTGTTTATTTTTGTACCACAATTCTTATATGAGACGATTCTATGATGACCCAATGTTATTCTCCATAGCGAAATTACTTTACGAACCTGGGGATGAACGAGTGACGTCAGGACTTCGGTGGTCTATTACGTGCAATAACCAATATCATCCTCCCCGCCCGGCTTCCCTCCCTGGAACACGGGCCAATTGTGTTGACGCTCGACAAAGCCGGATGCACCACGGTGGATTCGAACCCACAACCTCCGTGGTGGTGGGCAGGGACTTTACCACTGCGCCACCCGAGCGCACATCCTATAATTACTTGAAAAAGCAGTAACGGTATCTATTGCTGATATGATGAGGCGTTAACTATGTGCCAACCATGTTGATGTGACGCGTTGGTGGGGAAACGGCTTGTGTTAAGCTACCTTCACAAGAGACAATGTCTGCAGTGTAAAATGATGTCGGTTTCTAAAAAAAAAATTAAACAAATGTGCCATTTGTAATACTATAACATAATAAGCCACCTGAAGATCCGAGATCCAAAAATACAGTATGAGGCTCAGCACTATAGTTTGAAGACATGTTGGCAAAAAACACAGTGCTATCACATCTGGAATACTGCACTTCTAGGCCTTATGACTATAAGAAAAGTAAGATTTTTGGAGTTTTTGGATTCATGGAGAATTTGATGACTGGGCGTATTTCCGGTAGGAGACTCAAAGAGACTCCTTTGAGTCTCCTACCGGATACATTAGCATCTTTCCGCCGGTCATCAAATTATTGGTTCAGGAATGCGACAAAAACAAAAAAATCTCCATGAATTCAATGCTTCATGGGGTGTGTAATTTTTTGGGCGAACTACTCCTTTAAAGCTAGAAACAGGGTGTAGCGTTGACTAATAAATAAGGTGACATAAAAAAGTCAGAGATCTGCATCTGCCCCCGGCATCACGGTTACATGACAACAGGCAGGCGTACACCTAAGCCCTACTGATGGAATCTGGTGTTGCATTGCATTATCGGTATTGATATTTGGTCAGTATGACCATCCAAATAATCGGTTATAATCAGATATCAGCTAAAAATGTCTATTTTGTGCATCCCTACTATCATGGCCAGTTTGAACACAGCCTTGTGTATCACAGCTGGTTCTACTTCTAACATAACCTTGAGTATCATAGCTTGTTGTGTATCATTGGTTGCTGGTTTTAGCATGGCCCTGCGTAAACCTAAGATAGTCCCAAACAAACCCGACGTGGGTAACCTTGATGATAGTTAACCCATTAAGACTCGTAGATCTGCTATTTTTGAATAGCCCAAAGAGATCTTAAAATGACACACAGATGCGTTCCCGGTCTTTAATGGGTTAAAGGCATGTTATCGGACTTTGTGCCCCCGAGAAAATCATTCAAGGATGTTTCAAAAATGTTTTCATTGCACGACAGTGACCGATGTTTTAAAGCGAACATTTTTAACTCCGATCTGTGCTTCTGGGGGATCCCTGGAACAACATATTTTGAGATGGGGGTCCGCGGCCAAATACATATCATTTTGGGGGGTCCTTGACATGGACAAGTTGGAGCACCACTGCTGTAGCAACATACTGTTAGGATTTAGCAATCATTTTTAGATATGTATTTGGGTCCGCGGACCCCCCATCTCAAAATGTTTTGTTCCAGGGATCCCCAGAAGCAAAGATTTGAGTAAAATAATGTTAAAGCCCTGCTGTATTGTGGGGATAAAAATAGGTGCCACCGCAGACCACGCATGTATCACTGGTACTTTTGTGCACACAAAGCACATGCACACATTCAAAAGGAGCTTCTGGTGATAGCATCTCTGTCTCTGCGTTTGTTTACATGAAGACCGAACGCTCAAGGAGAACATTGCCAGACACACACACACACACACACACACACACACACACAGCCTGTTTTCTATGCCATAGCAGTCGGTTGTCCATGTAAGGTCTCAATAGCATAGCTCACTTGTAGTGTTCTCTATTTTTCTCTGTGGGGACCGACATTCTTCAAAGAAGTAAAAGTGATTTCACAGCTTATTTTACTCATTCGGGGGGCTGTTAAAGCCAATGTTTGGACCCCAAACTCATTCACTTTTTTGTCATGAACCGAAGCAAGTTGAACAAAACAAAACTGAATGAGCATTATTTCTGACTCTTTGGCTGACTAGAGCAACTTTAATTTAGTTTGACTTTGAATATTGGTCTTAAAAATTGGCTAATATTCGAATATTATTATTATTTATTTATTTTTAAGTTATTTTGTCTTTTCTTATGTTTATTTGACAGGGACCATACAAAAAACAATGTATCAAGTGCTCAGATCCAATACAAAATATATTTTGTTTGTTTTTATAACTTGATACATTGTTTTTTGTATTGTCCCTGTCAAATAAACATTAAAAAAAAATGCTTTAAACGTTTGTTTTTTTTCTGCCATATTTGAGGAATATTCGAACATGGAATATTAATTTACCAGCACTAGTTTTGACTGCAGAGTCAAACAAGACTAGTCAAAGCCTACTTAATAACCACAGCCATGGCTGTTCTTCATCTTGTTTCCCACTACATTATTACCAAGCAGCACTAGCCAAGGTTTACTCAATGGCCTGATTGCATCATCAAAGGGTATTACAAATCCTTCGAGTAATAGCTTCTCGTTGAATCAGCAGGGTTTGTTATCATCAGGTCTTACAGTGTCTCAAAAAGACAAAATAGGCTCTATTCACAGCAGCCATATTATGAAGACATTCACAGGTGTTACCAATGATACTAATGAAGGCTCTGTTCCATTCTGGTCAAACAGAGTCAGGGTGCTGATATTGTGCATGTTGGCTCACTGGAAACACTCTGCTACACCAGTGGGTCTAAAGTTGGGGTCCGGGGACCCTCATGGGCTTCCAAATGGCCCCTTACGGGTGTGTAACTCTGAGAGTGTACAAATGGAACCAAATGAACCCGTAAGGGTCCATTTGGTTCCGTTTGTACACTCTCAGAGTTATGGGGGTCGTGGAAACCACTGTGCTACACTAAATGGATCAGAGCCTTCATTAGTGTCATTGGTAACACCTGTGAAGGAAGTGATAATATGGCTGCTGTGCATAGAGCCTATTGCCGCAGCGAAGGAGGAGAGGACACTGGAGCAGCGCCGACATTTAAGCCTTTTTTTATTTTAAGGTGCTAGCAACAGGTGACTGACGATTCCGACGTCTACGTCATCTTCCTCACAAACGACTGCAGTCATACCAGATAATACACCATAATAATAGATCAAATATCATGTGACGCACCACCACGTTTGGCTGGTGGTATGAGATACTATTCCACTTGTAAGGCTTTAAGGTTAGAATTCTGAAACAGAATCACCACAAACTCCGTTTGTGTAATAAACAGCTAGGTTTTTTACTTTCTTCAGCATAACTTGCTCCAGTGAAAAGTAAATAGGCTCTATGCACAGCAGCCATATTGGGAATGAATTGGGCCCCTGCCTTACTTCCTTTTACAGGTGTTACCAATAATACTAATTAAGGCTCTGTTCCATTTAGTGTGGTATAGTGGTTGTCTTATTTTCAAGGACCCCCATAACTCTGAGAGTGTACAAATGGAACCAAATGGACCCTTACGGGTCCATTTGGTTCCATTTGTACACTCTCAGAGTTACACACCCACCATAAGGGGCCATTTGGGAACCAAAATGGAGTGTTTCTAGTGAGCCAACATGCACGATATCAGCACCCTGACCAGAATGGAACAGAGCCTTCATTAGTATCATTGGTAACACCTGTGAAGGAAGTACAGTATGAAGAGGCCCAATTTCTTTCCAATATGGCTGCGATGCATAGAGCCTATTGTTCTGAGAAATGTTGTCAACAATAAAGGCCAAGATGCAAAGGCAGCAATGTTATGCAGTGCTTGGACGGACAATGTTACCAGCCGTTTTGAAAAAAAGGTGTTTTTGCTACAGCACATACAGTATGCTATAGACCATATTCACACGGCGGCCATGTTTCTATGAAGTCAATGAAAGTAGCCACCCCGGGTGGCGGCACTTTCAATGTTAAATTCCAATATGGCCGCCGTTTGAATATGGCCTATGCTACGCATGCTGATTTTGTTCCATTTATCAGCACTCATTCCCGTTTGCTGGTAATATTGCAGTATACAATGTTTCCTGTATGCTGGTCTGTAGACTGTGTGGTTGTCCAGCTTTCTCTCTGTGGCATTACAAAACAACAATGTGACTCTAAGTGAGTGTGTGTGTGTGTGTGTGTGTGTGTGTGTGTGTGTGTGTGTGTGTGTGTGTGTGTGTGTGTGTGTGTGTGTGTGTGTGTGTGTGTGTGTGTGTGTGTGTGTGTGATTGTTATCAAGGCCCAACATTCCCCATGGAGTGCACAGAGAAGGCACACCCTCTCCTGTCTGAGTGCAAACACTCAACTCAGCCCCCCCAAACACACACACACACACACACACACACACACACACACACACACACACACACACACACACACACTAGTAGCTCATACAATAGACACGGGAAGTCCGGCTACTGTACTACTGGACATAGAGAGGAAAGAGTAGAGGCTGTTTCCTTTTCTGGGTTAGGCCTTTGTGTGTGCGTGCGTATTCTGCGTGAGAGAGAAATAGAGACTATGACATTGAGTATGTGCTGTAATAACACATTGTCCTGTATGAGTCTCTCACTCTCACACTTTTTCTCTCCTCTGCAGTGCTGACACACTCACACACTCACCCCATCTACTCTGTGTCAACCTCCATGTTCACTCATGCGCGCGCGCACACACACACACACACACACACACACACACACACACACACACACACACACACACACACACACACACACACACACACACACACACACACACACACACACACACACATACATCTTAAACATTGTGACATAGGGCTGGGCTATATGGACAAAATAAAGCATCACCATACTTCCAACAAAAACCTCAATATCAGCATTGTAACGATAATATCCTCTTTC
Organism: Gymnoscopelus microlampas; assembly: GCF_963454915.1. Classification (NCBI taxonomy): domain Eukaryota; kingdom Metazoa; phylum Chordata; class Actinopteri; order Myctophiformes; family Myctophidae; genus Gymnoscopelus; species Gymnoscopelus microlampas. The sequence goes on from NC_139957.1 coordinate 2,489,241, forward strand.
TTTTCTAAATAAGTCAAAACAGCCAATCCACAAGCTCAAATTGTTGTGACAGTGGTGTAAAGTAACTAAGTACATTTACTCAAGTACTGGACTTTGGTAAAAATGTGAGGTGTTTTAACTTTAGTGGAGTATTGCCAATTTTCAATACTTACTTCTACTCCACTACATCTCTGAGGAAAATTGTACTTTTACTCCACTACAATTATTTGAAAACTTTAGTTACTACTTACTTTGCAGATATGAATGATTATAATAAAACATGCATTAACTACTTTAGGTCCGTTTTATACCTTGGCTATTTGAAAATAGCAGATCTACAACGACGCGTTGTGAGCTTGTAGATCTGCTATTTTCAAACATTTTAGTACTTTTACTTTTGGTCATTTTAATATATTTTGATGCCAATACTTTTGTACTTTTACTCAAGCAACATTTTGAACACATCAACTTGTAACAGAGAATTTCTACATGCGGTATTGATACTTTTACTCAAGTAAAAAATGTGAGTACTTTTTCCACCACTGCAATGTGATGCCTTGTTGAGCATCTGGATTGATTGATTTCAATCATGAAAGTTTTTGAAAGTATAAAATAAGGTATAAATAAGGGATTGTATTTTCCTAGCTCTACCACTGTGACCCCCCCCCCTTATTTTAACTGCTTATTATATCATGTTCTGCACAGCAGCGTATATCTGCAGGGGTTGACACTAACGGTTGCCCGTGGCAAGTAAATAAAACGTTTGGGCAGGAGGAGTTTCCTTTCAGATTGCCCGACGGGCAAGTGCCTTTGAGACCTTAGTGTCAACCTCTGATCTGTCTGTCACGTAATGTCACTATGAATTGAGTACAAAGGAGGACCCCAATGGAAACAAGCCAATGGCTTTCTTGTTTGTTTTTTTATTCCTATTAGCTGACCTTGACTTGTATTGAACTGTACTTTCAAATGCTTTTTTTCTGCAAACTTCTAATAAAGTATTCAATCAATCAATCAATCAATCAATCCACACTATTCACAACACACGCACACACACACATCCTAAAGACTGTGACAAGTTCCACACTGTCTTATTCACACTCACACACACATGCAACATACTGTGGCAATTAACAACATTTCCTCACTGTGTACACACACACACACACACACACACACACACACACACACACACATCAGCACTGTTCCTGTTGGCACCAAAGCTCCATCACTGTTTGACTCTCTCTCTCTCTCTCTCTCTCTCTCTCTCTCTCTCTCTCTCTCTCTCTCTCTCTCTCTCTCTCTCTCTCTCTCTCTCTCTCTCTCTCACACACATAACTGGATCCCAACAGTCCAGAGACAGTATTATAACACAGCAACATCCTCTGGCCTCAATGCAACACAGTGTGTGTGTGTGTATATGTATGTGTGTGTGAGAGAGAGAGAGAGAGAGAGAGAGAGAGAGAGAGAGAGAGAGAGAGATTGTATATCTGCTATTTTTGAAAAATCCTAGCACAAAAATATGTTTTTGAGGCAAAAAAAACATAATTTTGGGGGTCCATGACATGAAAAAGTTTGAGAACCACTGTTCGCTTGCTTTCGCTTGCTTTCTCTCTCTCTCTCTCTCTCTCTCTCTCTCTCTCTCTCTCTCTCTCTCTCTCTCTCTCTCTCTCTCTCTCTCTCTCTCTCACACACACACACAAATAACTGGATCCCAACAGTCTAGAGACAGTATTGTAACATCAGTGCAATACAGTGTGTGTGTGTGTGTGTGTGTGTGTGTGTGTGTGTGTGTGTGTGTGTGTGTGTGTGTGTGTGTGTGTGTGTGTGTGTGACATGACATCCATCCACACACACACACACAACACATCTGTCACCCAGCTTTAACCTTGACTATAGACAGATAGATAGTGTGTGTCTGGCCTGGGCTGTGGGACTCTACAGCTTGAACTCACCTATGACTATCCTCAGATGCTTCAGCCTGGTCAGCACGTCCTTCTTGGGGTCCAGCACCTTCTGTGTGGACTTCTTCACATCCCCATGGGGCTTCTTGGAGAACATGGCAATGTGTGGGGTGGTGGACAGGACAAGATCAAGACAGGACAGGCCAGATCAAGACAGACAGACAGACAGACAGACAGACAGACAGATCAGATCAGATCAGACAGACTGACTGATCAGACACAGATCAGACAGGGCTAAAGGAGGGAGCTAGCTGAGTGGTAGTATAGCTTTTTTCTCCCTCTCAGCTAGCTGTTTAATCTCCAGATAAATGGCTAGCTATCATTGAATAGCGTTTGCGGCAGCCGCTCGACACGAACGACGTCGATATACATCAGTGTATTGGCCGGAAAAGGTGCATTGTTGTTGTTGTTGTTGTTTTTAAAGAGAGGCGTTATGTAAAACAGTCAAAACGTTCTAGCGGCGCAAAGCATCCATCCATTGCACCTCCTCCCTTCTTCCAAAACACACAGAGAGCAGCCGAAAGCTAAAACTGTTGACCAGCTCTGGAGTCTGTGCGTCCCATAGCTCGGAGGGATGGGATGGAACGCTATTGGGCGGGGTTTGGTTGCCACAGGCAACGCGCTCGTGCCTAGACTAGAGAGCCCAGTGGTTGTCAAACTTTTTCCATGTCAAGGACCACCCAAAAATGTGTTTGGCCCGCGGACCCCCTATCTCAAAATATGTAATAATAATTTTAAAAAAAAGTACATTTGCCTCTGAGATGCAAAATTATAATAATAATAATAATAATAATAATAATAATAATAATAATAATAATAATAATAATAACAATAATAATAATGAATAATGAATAATGAATAATGAATAATGAATAATGAATAATAATTAATAAATAATACATAATAGCACTTTTTGAAAACAGTGTTACAAAGTGCTCTACAATATCAAGCTCAAATACAGCCATGGGGATTACAGCCATAAGCAGAGCAGAATAAAGTATTAAAAATGCTCATAGTCAAGTAAGTAAAAGTACCTCAAAATTAAGTGAATGTACTAATTTACTTTCCACCACTGCAATGTTGCATATAACTGCACCAGGTTTAGAGTTATTGTTGTTACCCGTTAGTTAGTTAGTTGATAGAGGCATAATTTAATTTGAGGTATTTTTACTCTATAACCAATTTTCAATACTTCTACTCCACTACATCTCAGAGGAAAATATTGTACTTTCACTCCACTGCAATTATTTGAAAACTTTAGTTACTATACTTTATAGATTGTGGTTATTATTACAAAACATACATAGTAACCATTCAGTCCTATACATTTCGGCCATTTGAAAATAACATCTCTACATGCTCACAATGCATCGCGCCACGACGCGTTGTGAGCTTGTAGATCTGCTATTTTCAAAAGATTTGTATACATATGGAAGAATTGAAACCTGTTAAATGGGACATTCTGCATAATGAGTCATTTCTACTTTGATTGATTGATTGATGTACTTTATTTAGTAAGAAATGAGAAACAGTACATGGAAGTACAATTCACAATACAAGGCCTACTAAACTGGATAACTCATAATGCACTAAGCTTGTTTAAAATGAGTTCCCACGCACACAAATCATAAAGTGACAGACAGATATACACTACTATACAGAACATCATACAATCAGCTTACAGGTTACTGGTATGAAACAAAACATAATAAATATGTACAAGAAAAAAGAGAGGGGGGCGGGGGGGTTTAGGTTAAGACTTTGACAGGGGCCAGTTTGGAATTGCAGCGTCCTGAAGGTGTTTCTTTAGGGCCGTTGTGAGTAGGGTTTTACACTCCTTTACTCCTTTTGGTAGGGCATTCCACATTTTTGTATGAGAACGAGTTCATTCCCTTTGTTGTGCCAAACATTGAACATGATCCGTGGAGCTTCCTCTGGTGTTGTGATCGTGGACTTCATTTACGTTTTTGAAATATTTTGACAGGTACAGGGGTATCCCAATTTTGTGTCATATCGGCGTGCAAGGCCGTTGATATAGTCGTTCAGGTAAAGGAGGCATGTGTCAGTGGAGTGGGATGTTCTGAAACCAGATTGGAGTTTGTAAATTAGATATTTTTCCGCAAGATACTTTTCAACCTGTTCATAGACTTTTTTCCATGACTTTTGAGATGGAGCTAAGAATAGAAATAGGGCGGTAGTTGTCCTAAAAAAAGTACCAAGTTACTTTTGGTACTTTAAGTACATTTTGATGCCAATACTTTCTACTTTCTGCATTGTGGTATTGAATGATACTTTTACTTAAGTAAAAATGATGAGTACTTTTTCCTCCACTGATAGAAAAGCATAAACAAACGGGTCACCCATCTCACTGTAGCTGCCGCTGTCTCCAATGACAACCAGCTAGCCAATCACAGCGCGCCCCTTCGAGCTATGGGACGCTCCGCCGCTTGAGAAAACATCATGGCGGAGGAGGGAGGAGGAAAAACAAAGTAATGGAAAGCAGAGAAATCGACCCTCTGGCAAATAACACATTTTTATGGTTTTATTAGATTTTTTTTCCATATGAGAAAGTGGTCAAATTTTTTTTTTGCAGGGTTTATAAATTAGAATGGACATTTCGGTCACACTTCCGGCCAACCCAGCATTGTTTTGCACTTTGCTCGACGCGCTTAGATCGATCTCTCAGATTCTACTGGTCAAGCTCAGTGTTGCCATGTCCGCTTATTATAAGCGAGTTTGTGCTTGTTTTTCTGTGTGAAGTTGCGGGTTGCGTGTAGTTGCTTATTTGGGCTAATGTTTTTCAGTTTTTTTTTGATATGGTTGAAACCAATGGTTTTGAACATTTGCATGTCAGGGACCGCCAAATTAAATTAAGTATTTATTTGTCCGCAGACACCCATCTGAAAATATTTTGTTCCAGGGACCCCCATACCAGATTTGTGTAATTGTGTTGTTAGAATCATGTTTCAAAAATGTTCCACATTTTGCACTTTTCTTCCAAGATTTCTTTTTTAAAAATAGCTAATGTTATAAAGTGCTCATGTGTTTACTTTTCTTTTGGGCTTGTTTTCATAGACGTGGTTGCTTATATCTCTCACAACATCTGGCAACACTACTCGTCAATCTGCAGGGGGTGCAGTGAACCCTGGTTAATGTAGTCTAACCCCCGTTCGGCGACGCCACAGCGCACACCATTAAAAACTACAACTCCCAGAACAACCTACAAGGCGCTGCCGTGATTTGTTTTTAGCTTTCTTTCCCCACAACACTACACTTAGCTTCAGACAGCAGCGTCCGAACCAATTAGTTTGAAGAAAGAAAAGCTTTATTTATTGTTGTTTTTTTGCTTGAAGCTACGACTTTATTACAGTCTTCTCCTGTGAGTCAACACACCTTTACACTAAACCGCTTAATTGATGTTAAATAACCTCATTATTCAACACGCAGCGTTAGCTTGTTTATCTGTTTTCAGTCAGATAGACCAGAAAAAGACCCTTAAAATAATCTAAAACCAGTTATAGGCTCTATTCACAGCAGCCATATTATGAAGACATGCACAGGTGTTACCAATGATACTAATGAAGGCTCTGTTCCATTCTGGTCAGACAGAGTCAGGGTGCTGATATTGTGCATGTTGGCTCACTGGAAACACTCTGTTACACTAGTGGGTCTACAGTTGGGGTCCAGGGACCCTCATGGGCTTCCAAATGGCCCCTTACGGGTGTGTAACTGGAACCAAATGGACCCTTATGGGTCCATTAGGTTCCATTTGTACACTCTCAGAGTTATGGGGGTCGTGGAAACCACTGTGCTAGACTAAATGGAACAGAGCCTTCATTAGTATCATTGGTAACACCTGGGAAGGAAGTGATTATATGGCTGCTGTGCATAGAGCCTATTGTCAGTGGTGTAAAGTAACTTAAGTACTGTACTTAAAAAGTATAATTCTGAGGTATTTGTACTTTACTTGAGTAAGTTGAGTATTTCCAATTTCCAATACTTTTACTTTGCAGATATAAATGATTACATTATAATACGTACATTAACCACTTTAGCCCTATTTTATACCTAGGCTGTTTGTAAATAGCTACAATAAGTAAGTACATTGTATTTATATAGCACACAGAGGGCTCACAAAGTGCTTCAACATACATAGAGATTAAAAACCAAACAAGGTATTCAAATAGGTAGAACAGTGAGCTTGTAGATCTGCTATTATCTAATATTTTAGTACTTTTACTTTTTGTACTTTAAGTACATTTTGATGCCAATACTGTTGTACTCAAGTAAATTTTAGTGTTTAATCTGAAATACAATTGTATACAACATAGAGGGGGTCCCTGCTTCATCTCTCTCTCTCAGCTAGGGGGTCCTTGGCCTGAAAACGCTGAAGGCCCGTGTTATAGACTTATAGACACCCGGCCTGAGCGCATGAACCAGTCTCTAGTTGAAATGTTAAAACAGGGGTGATGCAACTTTGATGATGGAGAGGGCCACTATATTGCCACACTCACTCCAGAGGGCCACATTGCATTACTTTGCATTATTTTTTTGGTGTTATTTTTGAATTGGAATCCTGAAAAGTTTAGTTATACTTATGTTAACTTTATGAACTTAAATGCAAATACATTGGACATAAAAAAGACAATACAATTTCAATACTAGTCGTTAAGCCACTAATATAGACTGAAGTAATTAAAGCGGGTCATGTTTGCATGTTTGGAATTGGAACAGCTGAAATCAATAATATATCAGTATTCCGATATTAACCTGCGGGCCGCATTAAGTGAAGGTGGGGGACCGCATGTGGCCCACGTGTGTGTTAGAACAAAATTGACAGATTCGGTCGACCTGAGCTTCGTTTTGCCCTGTCACCCATTTACAGTCTGGAAGGAGCGAGCCAGCCCCAGACATGCCGGTGCACCGTGACCGGGACAAGAAGGAGAGCACGGCAGAGGAGATGGAGGTGGAGGAGCAGGACGCCTCCACCTCCGAGGAGGAGGACTCGGACACCTCCTCCATCTCTGAGGACGGAGACAGCTCTGGTAAGGAAAGGAGCTTCTCTCGGAACACCGTTTCTCAGCCACGATGGGTATTGCAAAGTGGGCCCACAAATGATCATCAAAACACTAAGATTTAACCCATTAAAACCGGGAACGCATCTTCTGTGTCACTTTAAGATTTCTTTGGCCATTCAAAAATAGCAGATCTACAAGCTCGTAGCGCGGCACCGAGTGCCGCGCTACGAGCTTGTAGATCTGCTATTTTTGAAAAATCTTGAACATTTGTGCACATCATTTTTTAAAGCAAACATTTGTAACTCAAATCTTTGCATATCATTTTGGGGGTCCTTGACATGAAAAAGTTTGAAAACCACTGATATTATAGCAACATAAGAAAAGAAAAAATAAATGTTAGGATTTAGAAGACATTTGTAGAATCCCCAGAAACAAAGATATGAGTTACCAACGTTCGCTTTAAAGAACGTATCAAGATTTGCACACATTTTCACGATTTTTCTAAGGAAAATAGCAGATCTACAAGCTCATAGCTCTATGAGCTTGTAGATCTGCTATTTTTGAAGTATAAGATAATGGTTAAAGTGGTTAAAATCTAAAAATGACAGATGCTTTCCCGGTATTAATGGGTTAAAGGAGAATTGCGGCCAACGTTATTCTTACCTTTTATTATGACGTTATGATATCCTAGGACGAGTGGTACAGTACACAAATTCCATAACTCCATAACGGATCCGCCAGAGTTAAAAACACGCGCTTATGGTTCTTGCTTGAAATCGCGTATTTTAATAATAAATACATTTTTTTCACTTTTTCCGCGAGAGATCTGATGTTTACAGTGAGAGAACACGATGCAACTTGTTGTTCTTGAATGCGACCGTAAGCCGAGCTTTCACGACACTTCCGGCGCCTGACCGGAAGTTTTTCAGCTGTAGTGGTTGTATCTACACGCTTGTAAGCTTGTAGATCAGCTATTTCTGCTTTTTATTTTATTTGAAAATGTGTGAAAAAATGTCAACACAATTATGACAAAAATAATTGCGATTATCTCAAACAATTGCGATTAGACGATAATAGTAATAATTGTGACAGGCCTACATTGTGGAAGATTTTTTTCTTGTGGATCCATGTGAAAACCAAACCTGTGTAATACGCTTGCTGATGTTTACCAATTCAGAAATGGACGAGGAGGATTGTGAGCGGAGGAGGTTGGAGTGTCTAGACGAGATGACCAACCTGGAGAAACAATTCTCCGACCTCAAAGACCAGTAAGACTATCTGTCTGCTAACATTCTGTCTGTGCTCTCATATTCTCTCTCTCTCTCTCCGTTTAGAAGCATCCCTGTCAGTTAATTCTAACATGAGTAACTGGAATAGAGAGTGAATGTGTGTGCCTGTCTTCCAAGTTCCAGCATCACCTGACTCTATGTGTGTGTCTGTGTGTCTGTGTGTGTGCGTGTGTGTCTGTGTGTGCGTGCGTGCGCACTCCAGTTTGTACCGCGAGCGTACAAACCAGTTGAACAGTAAGCTGACTGAGGTGGAAGCCGGCAGGGCGTCAGAGTATCTAGATCCTCTGGCGGGCTTGTTGGAGAGCATGCAGGTCCGCACCAAGGTGGCGGGTAAGAATTCACACACACACATATGCATGCGCACGCGCGCACACACACACACACACACACACACACACACACACACACACACACACACACACACACACACACACACACACACACACACACACACACACACACACACACACACACACACACACACACACACACACACACACACACACGTTTCATTGACAGAGGACAGAATGGTCATTGGTGGCCATGACTAGCAACACATGCAAACAGACGTACACATTTATTTAGCTTTATCCTACAATGCAAGAGTCAGACAACTCTTGCATTGAATGAATTTATTTATTGAGGATAAATATATTCAGCATAAATATTTATAGCATATTTGGTGTCACGGCTCTGTCTCATTTCATTCATTACCTGTAAGCGTGAAATATTAAAATAATTTGCCAAATTAGTTTGACAGGGAATTAAAATGGATCCCATAAGGGAATCGTATAGAGACAGAGCCCACATGTGGATGCTGGGGTGGTGGTGGGACTCGGGAGCACAAACTACTTCATAGAGCAGAGCACAAAGCAGCAGCAGAGCAGCAGCAAAATGAATGAGCAGTGAGGTTTAAAAAGCCCCCCCGAGTTATCTGCCTGAACTAGAAAAAAGGGGAAAGGATGTTACAGGTATAAGCCAAAAAGGTTTCAGTTCATCTTTTTTTTATTATTATTGTATACCATTTTAAAATCATGTTTTTATTCACTATCTTATATTATCTTATGTTCATTTCCCAGGGATTTACAGAGAACTGTGTCTGGAGTCGGTGAAGAACAAATACGAGTGTGAGATCCAGGCAGCGTGCCAGCATTGGGAGGTGGGACACGCGCGTGCACACACACACACACACATCATTTTAATTATTTAAAAACAATTACTCTCTGCCTTAAGTCCTTGAAGTCGATGTACGACCCCAGATGGAAACTCCTGCTTAACCACTCTATATACTTCAGTTGATTGTGGTTCCCCTAGGGGTCTCTACTTTGTTGTCTATTATAACCACATGCTCAGAGCAGGGATGCTCTGGTTCATGTGGTTAATGACTATATTGCACTGCAGAGTAATTATGTAATAGCTCCATTAAATATATAGATATATATATAGGGCAATTTTTAAAAATATATTTTTGGGGGCTTTTATGCCTTTATTTGGACAGGACAGTAGGCTGACAGGAAATGGGGAGAAAGATGGGGGGGGATACAACAAAGGTCGTCGGGAGCGGGAGTCGAACCCGCGACACACTGTCATTATGTGGTATGCGTCTTGACCGCTAGGCCAGCGGACGCCCCATATAGGGGAATGTTGTAAGTAAGTGTATATTATGTGTAGGGATGTCCGATATTATTATTATTTTTATACATGTTTTTTGTGGGGGGGAGGGGGGCTAGTGAAAGTTACAGGAGTTCTTACTGTATGGTGTGCGTGTGATATGAAATGTGAGCTTACCATAATCACAGTAATCCTTAATCATATTCAAGGGCTTTTGGAGAGAAATGAGACAGACTCCATTCAGTCTGGCACCTCTCAATAGATATTAGATTTCTCTCCCTCCGAAGATGTGGGGGACCAATCAGGGCCCAGTATGCAAATATGGGGTGGGTTTATCACCAGAGGCAATTTTTGTATTTGCCCCTCAGAAATGCAGGTTCCACACAGAGATTCCAGACTAATATCTACGCAGTGATATTAGTCTGGTCATGCCAGGCTACCTGTCTGGGGAATCGAACCAGGAACTTTTCAGGTTAAAACCTGCTCCTCTAACCTTTAGGCCACCGCTGCCCCGAAATGTGAAGCTGAATGTGCGTTATCTTTATATATGTGTGTGCGTGCTGTACACAGAGTGAGAAGCTGTTGCTCTTGGACACAGTCCAGAGTGAACTGGAGGAGAAGATCAGACGGCTGGAGGAAGACAGACACAGCATAGATATCACATCAGGTAACACACATTTCATACATACAATAGTTATAGTAAGATTACTATTGCCATATTGTCTATATATACTGTATATATAAGCATAATATAGTCAAGCTTTCATTTTATTTAGTATTTTCTATCTTGTGTTTTACTGTTTTGTTTGTTTGTATGTAAACTTTGGACATATGGGACAGGTACGATTTGTTGCGCTATCTCTCTAATCGAAGCTGGTCAACATTAAAATCCTGTCAGACGCATAGCACTGAGAGAGCTTTCATAAGAGTTGCAAATGGCATCCAGTTGCAGTCAGATCAGTGTTTTCTAATAATGTTACGCTGATGACACGATGGCCCAAAACGTCCTTAAATTAAACCACAACAAAACTGAAGACCTTTTCTTTGGACCTGATCAGACTTCAGAAATAATTTATCAACACTTAGGTTACCTGGCCACAAATAGGAAGTCTGGTTCTAAAAGCCTAGGATTCCGTTTTGATCCCATTTGAAAATTGAGAAGCACATGTTAGATGTTCAGTATTATTTCTAATTACAGAATATTACAGTTATGCCCCCACTTATGCTTTAGGCAGTTAGACCAACAAGAGCTTTTGCCTAGAGTTAACGCTCTGGATTAATTTGTACTGGAATAACAAGTAACTGTAGTTTGGTTGCAAATAGTCTGTTATTACACAACAAGATTACTAACTGACTGTGATCTCACATTTTCCCGATCCTGGCTTTTTGGTGGTGGATTTTGATCAAATTACTCATTACTTATAAAGGCTCTGTATATCACGCGACACCATTGTACGACATAGTTTTACTTATGTTTAAATTCACAGCTTCATTGGCAGATCAATGTGATGAACGTGCAAAAATGTGATTCCCTGATTGTGTGTGTGTGTGTGTGTGACAGAGCTGTGGAGTGACGAGGTCACAGGGAGGAGGAAGAGGAGAGATGCCTTGAGTCCAGACAAGAAGAAGAGAAGACCCTCCGTGGTGGCTGATATCCTTCTGCTCACCCTGCTAGACCCCCACCTCTGTAGACACGCCACACTAGTGTTATCATATAGGTGTGGATCGTGTTAGAAATGATCATTCCTATGTTTTTTTTATGTTTTGTTTTTTGCCGTCACCACACAGCACAATCCTGAGAGTTAAATGAACTCTGAGACTCTAGCAGACTTAAACCACATGAACCTTGAGCGTCCTATTTTAGGGTGAACATTTGGTAAATCTTGTAGAATGGCAATTTTTTGTGTAAATCTTAAACAGGAGGGGGCCTAGTATAGAGCCGAGGGGGATTCCAGTCAACTAAGCGTAGGGTTTAACCCATTAAGACCGGGAACACATCTGTTCGTCATTTTAATATTTCTTTGGCTATTCAAAAATAGCAGATATACAAGCTCATAGTGCGGCACTCGGTGCCGCACTATGAGCTTGTAGATCTGCAAAAAACATAATAATCGTGAAAAATGTATGCAAATCTAAAATCAACAGTATGTTGCTATATCAGCGGTACTCCAACTTTTCCATGTCAAGGACCCCCAAAATGATATGTATTTGGCCGCGGACCCCCATCTCAAAATATGTTGTTCCAGGGACCCCCCAGAAGCACAGATCGAGATGTTTGAGATGTTTATAACCTTTCTTTACCCCAACAGACACTGACTGAATACACTGGTTGTGCGACAATATCTCTATCCGTCTTATTTTGTGTTCGCTCGTTCAACTTTCCAAGTGTGAATCATACTACTAATCACTGGCCCTTAACTCCACCCACGCCCATATATAGTCTACATGCTACCTGACCTGGACATCCTGGAAGACTGGACGGCCATCAGAAAGGTACCTATATGCAGCACGTCTCTGTCCACTTTCAACCTGGTGTCTCTATTTTTGGACGTGTCGTCATAGTTGAAAATGTTCAATCCTTTTACAAAAGGAAAAAAAATTAGCAGATCTTCAAACTCACAACACGCCGCCTCACAATGCATTGTGAGCTTGTAGATCTGTAAATATTGTTTAAGTGTTTAAGTTATTGTGGCCATGCACACAGTCATGTCCCATAGATGTTGAGTGAAAGTGATGTATGTGTGTTCTTTGTGTATGCGGTGTTATCTCTTAAAAATGGTGTGTGTGTGTGTGTGTGTTATCTCTTAAAAACTGTGTGTGTGTGTGTGTGTGTGTGTGTGTGTGTGTTTTTTTTTCAGGCGGTCGCTACGCTGGGTCCTCACAGAGGGAGGGCAGACTCTGACAGTTCCATGTTCCCCTTCAGACAAGACAGAAGCAGACCCATCCTCAATTGCTGATCTCTCTCTCTCTCTCTCTCACACACACACACACACACACACACACACACACAGAGGGACAGGAAAAGGCACACAGCATATGTAAACGGTAACATTGACATACCTCATATTCCATGGCAAGAGGGATCCATGAATCATGACGATCGTAATGATAAATGAAACACCTCCTTGTTACAACATCACCAGGGACTACATACAGTATATCTCTGCTGTCGGCCAGAAACCAGCTAACTAAAATCCTAACAGTTTTTGGAAAAACAAAAGAAAAAGAAAAATCAAGATTTTTCAATAATAGCAGATCTACAAGCTCATAGCGCGGCACTCAGTGCCGCGCTATGAGCTTGTATATCTGCTATTTTTGAATAGCCAAAGAAATCTAAAGTGACACAGATGCGTTCCAGGTCTTAACTCATTGAGTGCCACAATCCGTCAAATCCGTCACGTGGCCTGACGCCCAGAGCGCCACAATCCGTCAAATCCGCCATAAAAAAAAATTCAAAAAAAAAAAAAAAAATCAAAATAAAAGTTTTTTTTTTGGGGGGAAAAACATGTTCAGAACCCAAGATATGATGATTTGAAGATTTGCTGCTCCATCCACTCCTTGTTTAACCTATAACTTAAAAAGGCTGTATCTCGCTTCCTAAGCACTTTTTTTTTACAATGAATTTTGGCTGTGGCACTCAGAGCCAAAATTCCATAAACATGAATAAATAAGCTTGGCACTGAATGAGTTAATGGGTTAACCAACAAAGGGTATTCAATAGCACTGATTTATGGAAAAAAAATGAAAAAGCTGGAAAATGGAGATAGCTGGTTACTGCCCGACAACAAGTATATAAACCGGGATTTTTTTTTGTGCCATGAACTAGTTCTCTTGAAATAGATTTCTCTACATTCAGATACTCTTAACTATTATCTTACAAAACGTTTTGCTACATTTTTCTTTCTTTTTTTATAAACTCTCATAATACAGTAATTATGTGTTTTTTCACAGTGACAAACTCTTCTATAATTTTACACTATAAAATCAAGAGATTCACCTGGGCATATTCTGGAAGCAAAAACACACAAATGTTGGACATGCCCCAACAGTAACAGGTGTCTTAGGAGTGGGGTTTCAGTGCCTATTGTCAGTCTCCCACAGAGAAACTTTATATCTGTTAAAGTTATTAATAATAATGTGACCATACACAGTGACAAAGGCATACCTTGGCATTTTGACTGTTAAGCCTGATTTATACTATGTGGTATGACAGCGTTGCTTGCTGAAAACAGCCGATCTAGACACGTTTTCAGTGAGGGACACGGTTGTGCGTTTGGGTATAAATGAAACACCCCTATCAACCCTAGTGTCCCTGTAGCCTAGTAACGACCACTTGGGACCCTGGTCAACTCAGTATATAGGGTTTAAGTAGTTACACATTACTCTATTTATTTTTGTCACCAGCTACAGTAATTGGGACAAATTTGCTCCACTCGCTTTAACCAAAGAAAAAGGTTAGTTGCATTCTTCATAGGAGTCTGGCAGCTCAGTCAATTATCTTGTGGTTAATGGTCCCCATTAACCATTAAAGTCAAAATATCAAGGTATTCCTGTAAATGTATACTATTCTACTAGTATTAGCATTACTCTGTTTACATCTACCTCTACCTCTGCCTGATTTCTCTCGTCCTCTCTCTCCCCTCTTCCAGTGGCCTTCTACATAAAGGTTACCAATACATTTGATCCATACCAATACCCATATTTATACATGTTAGACATAATACGAAAACATTTCAACACCTATATCATGACAAGAATGTATGGCATTGTTCCACAGTCAATGCACCGTGAGATCAAATGTTATGTCAGAATAGATCATATGGTTTTTAAAAAGCATACCTTGTGTCGGCATCTCATGCTGCACACTGCATTTCCTGAGGCACTTTTGACTCTTAACCCATTAAGACCTGAAGCCGATTCTACACATGTCTTCTAAATCAGTATTCTGAAAAAACGTATGTTTCTATATCAGTACCCCCAGAAGCAAAGAATAGAGTTAAAAATGTTCGCTTTAAACAATATATATTCAAAGATTTGCACACATTTTCAAGATTTTTCAAAAATAGCAGATCTATCAGCAATTAAAAAGGTCTCTATGCTGCTCGAAGACTTTTTGTGGTTGAAATCTGGACAGCATCATTCTATTCATGTGGGGAGTAAATTTCATAAACATTTCAAATATTTCATACACAGATTGTGGAAATTAAGAGATTCCAGTGACAATTGACCGTAAAATGGTAACATTACACTATCTTCACAGATAAATCCCACTTTTTAGAGGGTGATGAACAAACTGCCATTTTCTTTATAAACTAATTGCGAACGCCGCCCAAGTGGAGCCTACTATGAAACTCTGCTCGGCTTGTGGCTCTGTCTGTCTGTGTGTGTGCAGTATGTGTGCACTGTCTGCACTGCCTGTGTGCAACCGACAGAGTGCGCCAGAGTGCTGCTACAGTCAAAACACACACACACACACACACACACACACACACACACACAAACACAGTCCGTAAATACACAAGTAAGACGCGCGAACGCTGGAAGCGAACGCAGCTCGAAAATAACAATAAGAAGAATAGAAAGGAATGAGCAATTACTTGCCATCCGGCCTGAAATATGCACAAATGACATGGAATTCTTAGATATCCGAATAGATGAACTCGTGTAGATGCTTGTAGATGTGTTATTTTTGACTGTCGCTGCTATATTTTTCTCAGAGGAGTGTAATTAGTCACCCAGGGGCACAGGCGAATTTCAGCCACACTGTAGTGCATGCAGGCAATGAGAGCGTGAGTCACATGGGGGCAGCCAATGAGAGCGTGAGTGACATGGGGGCGCGGCTGCACACATACTGCACACACACAGACAGACAGAGACACAAGCCCAGCCGAGTTTCATTGTAGGCTCCACTTGGGCGCGCCTCCTTCCGCGTTCGCAACAATATTTTCGAGCTGCGTTCGCTTCCAGCGTTCGCGCGTCTTACTTGTGTTTATGTGAAATGAGGTGTTACTGTGGTGATGCTATTAAATGTCAAATATTGTTCTGTCTGTAAACTGTCATCAGGTCCAAAAAACTAGATCAGTTTGATGTGAACAGGTTGTTTTATAATAAATCTTTTATATGTATTGATTGGTGTTTAGTTGTGTTGACCTCTGTGGACCCTGATCAAGAGTATGGGGAAGAGAAAACAGATTTGTTCAGGGAAACCGGAGCCCACTCGGGGATGATTTTCAATTAGTTGGAATGTGTTCCCAGATTGGTGTTCCAGGGGTCCCCAGCAAAATCTGTTGATATACGATCAACGACAGTTTAAACGGGACCGTACCTATGTTCTCCGGGTCCTATGTTCCCCGCTTTCCTATGGAGAGCGTGGAACATAGGACCTAACCTAAACCTAACCCTAACCCTAACCTTAGTGGGGGAACATAGAACCCGGGGAACATAGGGATGACCCCGTTTAGACACTCACCCGTTATACATCAAGCTATTTGAAAATAGCTATTAACCATGGTCACAACGCATTGCATGGCTAAGTGTTATTTTGTGAGCTTATAGATCTATTTTCATCTCGGGGGGGGGGGGAAATAGAATTTTGGAATGTTTTAAGATAAGGCGCATGTATTCAAAACCTGAGAATGAGAGGGGAAAGGAGCCCTTTAAAAAGCCTTTGTAAAATATACAACTGAGCTGCTGAATTTTCGATTCTATGTTATTCTATCGCTTGCAGACCACTTCAAATATTTTTTTTTGATTGAAATTTTTATTAGGCAAAAGAATGTAAAACAACACAGTTACATTTATAATACTTTTGTCTAAAAGGTCCGACCAAAAAAGTCCTTGCGGACTTGTTTCCGTTGCGGTCCTTGAATTAATTTCATAGACGTACATAGTATCAACCAAACAGTTCAAAAATGAACATAAAAATACTGGTAATTCTAAAAAATAAATAACCAAAAATAGCCGATCTACAAGCTCACACACTGTGTGCAACATACTTCCATAGAATGCTGGCTGCTATGGAATCCAATTGACTGAAATCAGTCGTGACTGAGAACTTTAACCCATGTTTTCGGAGCAGTGGACACCTTTCATACAGAACCTGGGCAGCAGTAATTGCGCAGGGCCTTGCTCATGGACACTTGGACCCATAGACCAGGGCCAGGCGGTGAACCGGAGACCTTCTGTTTCCCAGACGGCCTCTTTATCCATTCAGCTATGGTCCCTATTATAAACTGCCCACAAAAACTTCGGTCGATTATTTCTCCCCTTTAATAATACCACATTGGTATTGCTGGCAGGTGTGTGCACCTGAGCATGGGTTCTGCAATAGGCTCTATTCACAGCAGCCATATTATGAAGACATTCACAGGTGTTACCAATGATACTAACTAGAAGCTCGCCCCCGCTACGCGGGGGCTCGCGTCTAGCCCGCGGCCACGCCCACGTTGCGCCCGCGGCCACTTGGCAACTCATATAAGTGGCGTAGCGTCATGAGGGTCAGTGGGGCCGTGGCTCGGTCAGTGAAGACCCTGTAGTGCGGATGATATGTGGCATGGAGGGGCAGATTGTAAATCCCCAGAGGAAACATCCGTGGGCTACCATTGGTTCAGCGATGTGTGCGGTCGCCCTGCGGCCCCTCCTCCTCCACCAATGTGCAGTATTGAGAGCCCTGACGTCACAACAATTGGAGCGATGGGCACTGCACTGTGGTTGGTTAGGGTACACCTAGGGCCCAGGTAGAACCCAGTTAAAGCCTGCATGGGCAAACCCAGTTAGGACCCGCCTTGGTCCCACATAAACATGGCTAGTTGGGGCCCACCTAAGGGCCAGGTAGAAGCTACTTATAGCCTGCATGGGCATCGCAGTTGGGACTGAAGTGGATGCCGCTGACATTGCTGACATGGGGTCCATATGGTTTAGCCCACCTTGAAACCATATGGGAACTACGCTGGCATGCTGGTTGTAATGCAAACGCTGCATCATACCTGCAGTGTGTAGTTTGATGTTGTGTGTGTAGCAGATATACCTGCAGTGTGTAGATCAATGTCCATATGAAAGTCAATGCCCAGCAGTGTTTTTTTTCCCCAGCAGAGTTTCTAGTGTCTCTGTGTCTCTCTGGAAGAGGTTGCACATGAACTCTGCAGCCGCACTGAGGCGCTCCAACACAAACACT
This sequence comes from Gymnoscopelus microlampas, assembly GCF_963454915.1. NCBI lineage: Eukaryota > Metazoa > Chordata > Actinopteri > Myctophiformes > Myctophidae > Gymnoscopelus > Gymnoscopelus microlampas. The sequence goes on from NC_139957.1 coordinate 2,507,272, forward strand.
CTGACATTAAGCTGCTTCACACAACAAACATCAGCACCACGCTGCTGTTTGTCCAAAAGACACAAAATCTCCTCTCCCACCGACGTCATGTGTTCATTTATCGACAGCCGTACAGACTCCTTTTGACACATTTTACCTCGTTTATCCAGCTCTCACTGACTCTCCACATCGGGCTGTTATTTTGCTGCGATCAAGTCAACGATGTGAGAGATTAGCTATCACAGACGGACGGACAGGGGGTGAAACATAGTCTTGCGCCATGCCTTTCGGCCTGGCGGAGACAATAAAAAAACGAAAGTAAAGGAAATGGCCATTTCTGCAACAGAAGTAGTCAACAAACTATACTATGAAAACATGGGCCACATTGGCAAAGAATGTAAGAAAGAGGCAATCATGTAGAAAATAGCCGATCTACAAGCTTACAAAGCCTCTCAACGTGAGGCGTTTCGAGCTTGTAGATCGGCTATTTTCACAATATTTACTTGTGGAACGGAGTCAAACAGAATGGGGGGGTCCCAGATCAAGTACGTGTATTTGGGGGGGGGGGGGGGGGGGGGGGGCGTGAAAGGGCTTATTTTTGCGCGCCTTTGGGCTCGTTTGCATTGTGCGCACGGCAGCGCTTGTTTAGCGTACGTCAGCGCGACGTGGCAACGTGAAAGGTGATTGGCTGGTGAAAAGAAACACCCGGACGTGAATTTTGTGTTGGCGAAGTGATTTGCATAAGTATTGGAGCATAATGCGTTTGATATTAATTGTACATCCTGCAAGTACAGTGATGGGATGCGAAGCAGCTGGTGTCACAGGCAGAATATTGAGGAATTTTGGGGGAAAATGTGGAGTTAGTTGGGCCATGTGTCTGCTTGGCAATTGAGCACATACACTCGTGTACACTCCATGACTGTGGCCGTCAATTATGGTAGCAAGATGAAGGCTCTGTTCCATTCTGGTCAAACAGAGTCAGGGTGCTGATATTGTGCATGTTGGCTCACTGGAAACATTCTGTTACACCAGTGGGTCTAAAGTTGGTTGTCCAGGGACCTTCATGGGCTTCCAAATGGCCCCTTACAGGTGTGTAACTGAGAGTTATGGGGGTTGTGGAAACCACTGTGCTAGACTAAATGGAACAGAGCCTTCATTAGTATCATTGGTAACACCTGTGAAGGAAGTGATACTATGGCTGCTGTGCATAGAGCCTATTAAACAGATTCATAAGCACATACAGAAACTGTGCAAAATTTGCCGTAGCATCACTATTATCCACAAACAGTATGCATCGATGTACAGCATGCAGCGTTTTATAATTATTCAGTGTGAAGCAAAGAAAGGAGTCTAATGATTTAAACCAGGGCTGATGCAACTTTGATGATGGAGAGGGCCACTATATTTCCACACTTACTCCAGAGGTCCAAATTGCATTGTTGTCTCTCCGTATTTTAACTTTTTTCGCCATTCTATGTCACACAAAAGTAGCAAAAGTAGCCGATCTACAAGCTCAAAACGCGTCGCAGTGCAACGCCGATCTACAAGCCGATCTACAAGCTCACAACGTGTTGTGAGCTTGTAGATCGGCTATTAATGTATGTTTTATAATGAAATATAAAATGTATATATAAATATATATAATAATATAAATATAAAATGAAATATAATTCCACAGCCAAACTGCTGTGGAATACATGCCGAACTCCAAAATGATGTAGATGTCTGTACCTTCTTTTTATATACCTTGAGTTTCCCTCCTTTTCTGCCACCATTTTGCTTACATCATGTGACCTCCAGTCTAGTGTCATGTGATCCACCTGTGTTTATTGTGGATTGTGTTCAGCTGTGTCCTGTTAGCTCTGGTGTGTATAAAAAGCCTGTCTTGTGTCAGGCAGTTGTCTGTCTCTTGATGTCAGCCTGGCTGCTGTTTGCTGCTGTAAGTAACCTGCTCATGTAATGTTTGTATCCTGACCGTATCTGTGTCTGTGTTTTTACTCTACATTATAACTGGAGAAGTAAAGCTAGGTTTGGGGAAAAAAACCCTGACAAAAGTAGTAGGTAGTAGTATTTCTTAAAAGTATGTTAGGTTGTGAATGGTGGAGAGATGGTTCTATTCTCCTCTTTGCCCAGTACAGTTAGCCTGGCGTAGCTAGACTATATCACTGCGTGGATATGAGTCTGGTGCTACCATGAGGACGTTTTTCTTCCCAAGGGGCGGGATCAAAACAATAGCCCTCGACGCAATTGGTTAGACCTACAACCAACTACCAATTACAGTCTCCCATATTCGAATACTGGGCCCTGATTGGTTCCCCACGTCTCCTGGAACAGGAAATGGATTCTCTATGGAGCGGTGCCAGACCCAAATCGCAGAGTGCAAATTTTTTTTGCACTCGCAGATTCGTCTGGTCCCAGGCTACAGTACAGTAGGCCTTGTTCACAGCAGCCATATTGCATTGTATAATGTTACTTCCTTCACAGATTTAGGCTGATCATTACAGGTGAAAAGAAAAGTAGCTTTTTCAAAAGTAGCCGATCTACAAGTTCACAGCGTGTCATGCTGTGTGAGCTTGTAGACTGGCTATTTTCTCTAATTTGGTTTATAAAGGACCCCTTAACCCATTTTCAACCTTTTCAACCTGTCTTCATATAATAGGCTCTATGCACAGCAGCCATATTGTGAAGACATTCACAGGTATTACCAATGATACTAATGAAGGCTCTGTTCCATTCTTGGTCAAACAGAGTCAGGGTGCTGATATTGTGTATGTTGGCTCACTGGAAACACTCCCAAATGGCCCTTTACGGGTGTGTAACTCTGAGAATGGAACAGAGCCTTCATTAGTATCATTGGTAACACCTGTGAAGGAAGTGATAATATGGCTGCTGTGCATAGAGCCTATTGGTCCTCACTAATCTCTTTTTTTTCTGTTTTATAATTTTTATCCCACGATTTTGTAACCCACATTTTTTCACCCAGTGCCAATTGCCTATGTAATCCTGGGCACTACCTACCCTCTGCCAGCCTAGGGAGAGCCCAAGCTGAAGCTCATGCCTCCTTCAATGCATGAGGAGCAAGCAGGCCGCTTCTTATCACCCGACACGGGGGAGTTTCCCTGGTTGGACATAGCGCGTGGAAGGAACACGTTATGCCAACCAGTTCCCTTCTCCTCCATCAGGCGCCCCGGCTGGCCAGGGGGAGGCAGTATAGTGACCAGGATTACTACATGTTTTTGTGAGGGTATTAACTACCCTAGGAGACACGGGGAGAACATGCAAACTCCACACAGAGTAGGCCCTTTCGCCAACCCCACCTAGGGTATGGGCGCCGATGACGTGGAGGAGAGAACACGCCCCCAGCGTCCCTGGCAGGAATCGAACCCAGGACCTTCTAGCTGTGAGGCGACAGCGCTACCGACTGCGCCACCGTGCCCCTTGGTCGTCACTAATGCTCATTATAATATGGTACAATTTTTCAGTCTGTGTCTCAGAGCAGGGCTGTGGACAGTTCAGAAACCTGTGACATTTAGCTTGTATTCCCCATCGATGATGTCACTGGTAGGCGGGTTTCTGAACTGCCCACAGCCCTCCTCTGAGACACAGACGGAGGAGAAAACAATGGTTCCATATTATAATGAGTATTAAGTGAGGGACTGATTATATGAACATAGGTTGAAAATGGGTGAATTTGTCCTTAAGTTTGTGGTCTATCTATTCTGGTCAAACAGAGCAAGGGTTTCTGCTATTGTGCATAATTGGCTCTGTGGGAAGACTCTGCTACAATTAAATGGAACATAATCTTAATTAGTATCATTGGTAACAGCTGTGAAGGAGGTAACATTACACAACTAGTTATGTCAACATGGCTGCTGTGAAAAATGTCTCTAATAGGCTCTATTCACAGCAGCCATATTATGAAGACATTCACAGGTGTTACCAATGATACTAATGAAGGCTCTGTTCCATTCTGGTCAAACAGAGTCAGGGTGCTGATATTGTGCATGTTGGCCCACTGGAAACAGTCTGTTACACCAGTGGGTCTACAGTTGGGGTCCAGGGACCCTCATGGGCTTCCAAATGGACCCTCTTACCAAATGGTAACTCTGAGAGTGTACACATGGAACCAAATGGACCCCATTTGGTTCCATTTGTACACGCTCAGAGTTGTGGGGGTCGTGGAAACCACTGTGCTAGACTAAATGGAACAGAGCCTTCATTAGTATCAAACACCTGTGAAAGAAGTGATAACATGGCTGCTGTGCATAGAGCCTATTCCAAGCAGTTAGTGGTTCCATCTCAGGCTCTCTAGTATAAGAAGAGTTTGTAGTTACTGTACATTTCTCCACATCATTTCAACCAGAACTAACTGTGGACTCCAGACAGAAGATGAACTCTGACGACCCCACCAGGGACAATCCTGATGAACAGGAGGAACCCAAAGACGACCAAGACCTCAGTAAGTTACACGTTCTCCCTCCTTTCTCTATTCCTGTTCTATCATATTTTACTCATGTTTTACTGCTGCACTTTACAAGTTGAAATCGTCACCTTCCTAAACTAATGGCCTGTGTCATTTTTTTTTTTGAGGAAAATTATATTTTTTGCTTAAGTCAGCTCTTCATGACACTGGCCACTAGTGATGCGCGGGTTGACCCGTCACCCGCGGGACCCGCGGGTCAACCTGCGGCGCGGGTGGGTCGAGTCAGAATTTCAGAGGCAATTATGCAGGCTGCGGGTGAGCGGGTCAGCCGCTCTCACACGCAAAAAATAAATAAAAAATCACATGCTCTTGGTTTGTCTTTATTCCTAATAAGGATAAGAATAATAACAATAAAACAGTTTGAATACACTTGGGGATTATTTTCTAACCATGATTTTACAGAATTAAAAAACAAATCGCGGGTCGCGGGGCGGGTTGAGCCATAAATTTATATATGGGTTCGCGGGGCGGTTTGAGGCGGGTTGGGTTCCGTGGCGGGGCGGGTCATGAAAAAACCCGACCCGCGCATCACTACTGGCCACCTCTGGTAAAATCTCCTAATAGGCTCTATGCACAGCAGCCATATTGGAAAGAAATTGGGCCTCTTCTTACTTCCTACACAGGTGTTACCAATGATACTAGTAATGAAGGCTCTGTTCCATTCTGATCAGGGTGCTGATATCGTGCATGTTGGCTCACTAGAAACACTCCAAGTTGGTTCCCAGATGGCCCCTTATGGTGGGTGTGTAACTCTGAGAGTGTACAAATGGACCCACTCTCAGAGTTATGGGGGTCCTTGAAAATAAGACAACCACTATGCCACACTAAATGGAATAGAGCCTTAATTGGTAACACCTGTGAAGGAAGTAAGGAAGGGGCACAATTCATTCCCAATATGGCTGCTGTGCATAGAGCCTATTGAAAAGGATCATGCTGTTCCCTCCCCTTTTAGTGTAATGGCCTAGGCCAAAATAAGCTATTTTTTTGCCACAAGTCTGGACTAAATCAGTAAATCATTTGGCCTAAGTCAGGTTTAAACCTATTTAAATCTCTTACTGTATGTTACATACCTGACAGACAGTGTTTTGGGTGAAATGATTTAGAAATGTCAGTTTTGTTTTGGATACGTTTTCATTTTACATAGGCCATTAGTTTAGGAAGGGGACAAAATGAAAGTCCTTTATTCTCAATCCTACACTGTTTAGATCTATTTGACCAGTAGCTTTGTTGTAGGTTAGATTTCTGTTGTCTCTTTTAACCACTAAGCCCTGCATACCTTGTCATGGGGAATAGTGAAAATAGCAGATCTACAAACTCTCAACACGATGTTGCGATGCAACGATCTCCTATTTTTGCTCCTTTTGAAAATAAATATTGTTTGAATATGTTCACCTACAGTACCATGCCCAGGATAGGTTTGCCAGGTTATAAATGGTTAATGTCTCAAATTTTGTTCATGGTTTATTAAATAATCAAAGTGCTTTTTAAGTCAAGTAGTATTTATTAGTTCAATATGATACATGGATATAGTATGTCAGATGGATTGTCATGGTTGTTTTAACAAGTTTTATTTTTGCCAAAGAACGACTAAAAAATGACCCCTAGACTAACTGGGCTATCCCAACTATCTTCTTGTTTGTTTTGTTTTCAATCCAGTGTTGCATCATCCATCTGGCTCTGCTGTCCTACCAGCAGTAAATGAACAAAGACGTTTGACAAAACAAAAACCCCAATGCTGTGACCAGTGTGGTAAACACTTCACTTCAATGTCCAAGCTTAAAAGACACCAGAGAAGTCACACTGGAGAGAAACCCTACAAATGTGATGAGTGAGTTAAACACTTCACTACAATGGCCCACCTTAAAAAAACACCAGAGAAGTCACACTGGAGAGAAACCCTACACATGTGAGGAGTGTGGGACCAGTTTCACTCAATCATCAGACTTAATAAGCCACCAGAGAATTCACACAGGACGAAGACCATATCACTGTGACCAGTGTGGGAAGAGCTTCACTCACTCTGATAACACACCAGAGAAGTCACACTGGGGAGAAACCCTACACATGTGAGGAGTGTGGGACCAGTTTCACTCAATCATCAAACTTAATAAGCCACCAGAGAATTCACACAGGACGAAGACCATATCACTGTGACCTGTGTGGGAAGAGCTTCACTCAATCAACCAGCCTGATAACACACCAGATAACGCACACAGGACATAAACCTTTCCATTGTGATCAGTGCGGGAAAAGCTTCAGTTCATCATCTGACTGAACAAAACACTAGAGAATTCATACCGGAGAGAAACCCTACAAATGTGATCAGTGTGGGGACAGGTTCACTCAATCATCCAACCTGATAACACACCAGAGAATTCACACAGGACATAAGCCTTTCACTTGTGGTCAATGTGAGAAAAGCTTCACTGCGTCGAGGAACCTACGTAGCCATGAACGCACACACATGAAAGAGAAACTGTGAACAATGTGAAGCGCTTCATAAGGACGAATCAGCTCAAACATCAGTACATCCACATGACTACTTTATGTACTAATTAATACTAATACATTGTATATAATTTTGTTTATAAAACTGATAAAATGTTAACACATTAAATGTATATATGTTAATTATCAATGTATGTTAAATTCAGTATAAGTTGATTCTAAGTCTATCTGATTTTTCTTTTTTGATTAAATAAACTAGTCTTATAACGTTCTTTGTAGTAAATTGCCCTCAATTTCCTGTTCCTTTATACTATTAGACCCAAACATAAAGGCACAGTGCGCGCCTTTACCTTAATTGTCAGTCAAATGCCTTCATGCAGCTAATTATTGAGGTGTGGTTGGTACAAGACATCAATATCTCAAGTTCTAATTACCTCTCCCAGAATGCACCCATGAGGTGCATTCTGGATAATTCTGAATAATTGTAAAGAATCTGCCACGCTGTGCTGGAGGTCACAGATTAGTTCATAATGGAAACAGAGATTATTGGAACAACCATGACACCTCAGCACCATCAATAACAAACGGGAAAACAAACCAATATTCTACAAGGCTGTGGAGTTCTCAAAGTAGTTATATTTTTGTACAAAATAAAAAGGTAAAGATAGGCGGGATGGACCTCAACGCATTGTTGTTGTTTCCATGGTTGCAAATGGCTTCATTACAACACATGTCCTTCCCTGTTTCACAGTAGACCATGATTCATTCTTTCAGACTATTTCTATTTCTATTAAGCTTTTCATCACAACACTGTTGTTTTACAGTAAAAAAAAAAGAACATCTGAAGTAGTGTCTTCAATCTGTGGAGTTGTTTAAAACATTTCCATTTAACATTTGAACTGCAGTGAAAAGAACTCAGTCACAACCCAGAGCTTAGTTTTGTAGAAAAAAATCAAATCAACCATGATGGACCAGGGGTGTGTTCCAGATGTTCTGTGCATTGAACACATTTTCCACAATGTAAACAAAATAAACTGCTTCCTTTAAACCAAAAGACGAGTGATTGTGTTCTTCAACCAGCTTACATGTTACTGTATAACAGTGGTTTTCAACCCTTTTCAGGGCCTAAAACTATGGTAATCGGGCCGGCCGGCAATAGGTGCCCTTTTGAAATGCCAGCCCCCTGCCTCTCCAAATCCCTCTGCACGTCCCTGCTGCCGGTCACTGCTAATAATGGTTCTGTGTTGATGACATTTGATAGTTCAACACTGAAAACAAGCGTGTGAGTTTCATACTGTATATTTTATGCGTTTTCGCATTGGCTCCCTGTTGCTCCATCATATCTACAGGTTTACATTTCATCATAGGCATGTTTCAAGTTTCTAGCATGTCTTGTGTTCAAGTTAGTGTGAGTGATATGTATGACCCCCCCCCCTTTAAGTGATTAAATGTGCTATAGCCACTTAAACCCATATGGTTGACCAGAGTCCCAGACTATATACTAGAGTCTTTTCTGTTATTGTGGGGAATGCTTTCGCAGAAAATAGCCGAAAAAAATAGCTGTGCGACGCGTTGTGAGCTTGTCAATCTGCTATTTTCTGCGAAAGCCTTCCCCACAATAAGGATACTTGTTAGTTCATTCATTCATTCATTTAATCAATTAAGGGGGGGCGGGGGGTGGAACCGGGGCTGGGGGTGGCCCTGGATCAGTGGCCATGGAGTAGGGGAATGGTGACGGGGCTTGTGCTGTCGCCGTGTGCTCAGAGAGGGGTGCTGGGACTTTCCTCAGCCTACTAGCGTGCCACCGCGAGCCGTCGTCGAGCAGGAATGTGGCGGGGCCGAGAAGGCGTCTGACCTTCGAGCCCTGACCCAGTCAGCCTCTGGGGCGGCAGATTCCGCCCCAGAGGTAAAATAAAAGTGCGGTGGGAGCGCGCCCTTAGAAAGTATTTGTAGAATTGGCCTCAGGTCATAATGGGTTAAAAGGAGAGACTGCTGCTTTGGTTGGCTGCATTGTTTATGGTTTTGCCCTCTGGCTGATTGTTGACTGGTGTAAGATTAATTATATGCAGAATATTATGCTGAAAAAATGTTGTTCAAAATGGTCAGAGACTGTTGCTTTATTTTATTGCATTTTTGTTTAACATTTTTGACTTAAGTAAAAGTATCAATACTCAGTTAGGGCGCGCTCCCACCAAAACAGGGTTGGCTGCTGTTAAACGCAGGTTGTGCGAGGCGCGGACACAGTTTTTTGCAGCCAGCGGATTCTAAAAAACGGGAGTGACCCACCTGTCACTCATTTTCAGGACCCTCCCCATAGCCCGCACCGCCTTCTGCCTTGAGCGGCGACGCCATGGTGCTTCCTGAGTCCTGAGACGGTCCGCCTTCGACTCACCCGATTGGACAGAGGGGGAAACAGTGAGCTTGTTTATCCTGTTTTTCTACAAACCCCCTTTGGCACATTGCACAAACAATAAAAAACACATACATATAGGAGAGAAGATAAGCCTCTATCAGTGTGACTTCAGGTGGCAGAGCAGTGACAGCAGACAAGTGAAAACACAGGACAGGCACAGGTAACACTAAACATGTTTTCACATTAGTGCTGTTTCATAAATCAAGCTAAATGTGATAGATTTTGCCACTAAATATTTGCAATGTGTGTCTAGATGAATATATGCTTAAAGTCTATCATATAGGCCTACATTTGTATAGAATTTCCACTTTTTGTCCATAACAAGGTGTCACTCCCTTCATGAAGCTCTGGACCAGTAAGAAGGTGATCATTCTCGGAACCTTGCTGAGCAGTCAAAGACCACACGTATTTTACCAGGTTTCTTAGGATGATAAACCCCATGGTGAGGAATATACCAAGCTGGTTGAATGTCAAGTTGTTCTTCAGAGACTTTCTCGGCATCGCCACGAGAGATAATGTCCTCCATGAAGTTCACATAGTCGTCATAGTATTTCTGGTTTCTCTTAAACTTTCTTTCCAAGCACATGAGACGCTGAATTGCACATGATTTATTATTGGGTAGATTTGGTCGCTCCTTTTTGGAGGGCAAGGGCATTTCATAATGACCATCTTGTTTGATTCAAACCTTCAACTTCGTCAAGAAGTGAAGATCTTCCTGATAGACCTTTGCATCTTCTCCAACTCTTTCATCGAAATCAGGCTCTAGCATCTTGATTACATCGCCTGGAGCAATCATTTCCTTGATTTGATTTTTGCAAACATAGTGAACCTCACCCTTGAGCATAACTGTTGGTTTTAGTTCGGGTGTCACTTGCCTTACACTGATGCAATGACTTACTCCAATAGCATCACCATAATATTCACAGGGTTCACCGTAACTTATGACACTCTAGCCTAGATCGGTTCTTTGCGCAAAAGGTAGATTTTCTTCGCTATCTCACAATCTTGGTAAGGTGCAATCTGGTCTGAAAGATGTTGTAAATGAGGCCATGCCTTGACGGTTTGTGGAGTTGGGATATGGGACTGGTTTGCAGGGTTGAATGCCCGTGTGTAAGTTGTTGATACTGTAATTTTCTTCGCAGAAAAAAGGTCCTCTTATCTGTAGGCCTTTAAGTCTTTTGCATGGTATGGTTGTCCCTTTGGATGACATGGTGGACAATTTCAATTTGACGGGTTCTTTAGGTGCATTCAACATGTCTGCTACCTCTTCAAGAATAAATAAACAATCACTTTGTGAATCAAGTATGGCGTATACGAGCACTTCCTTACTAGCGTTGTTTGGTGTTGATACGTAAACAGGTACTATTGTGGATGTCTGAGTATTGGTTCCATCTTGCGAGACATCTTAGTAATTGTTTGGATTGGGGTTGCCTGTAACCTTTTCGCTTTATTGAAACTTGGTTCCTTGTATTGTTAATTTTTGGGTTCTGGAGTAGAGCGGTCCTCGTGGGTGCACGTAGGGTGGTGTTTTGGCAAGTGTCGCATATCATCCTATTGTTGCCGCCCTTTGACTGGTGACCAGGTGTTAAGCAGCCGAAACACAGTCTCTCACTCCTTATGCACTGGACTCTGTCAGCAAGTGGCTTAGACATGAAATTGCGACAGTTGTGTAGTCCGTGTCCAGGTTTATTGCAAAGGTGGCATGTGTTGGTATCTGGGATGCCTTTCGCTGGTCGTTGTAGTAAACATTTTTGCACTTGTGGTTGGATTTTTGTAGGATACAGTAGTTGGAGTCCTGTATTTACTGCGAGTATCAGATTCCCGTTGTCGCAGTGCGGTATATGATGTGATTGGATTGCATGCTATGCTTGCTTCAAGATTGAGAAATGTTACGAAGTAAGAGAAATTGGGAAACTGGCCATGTTGTAATTGGTAAGTGGTTGCAGAACGTTTCCAGCGAGTAGTTAGCCACTCCGGTAGTTTTGTTGCGAGCATTTGATTTTCCATGGCGTCACTGAGGATTTTTAAATGAATATTGTGCGCAATGGCTGATTCGCAACTCCGTAGAAAGTCAATACATTTCCGTAGCTCCGTACCCTCCCTTTTGTTAATCTTTGGCCAAGTATGCAATTTGTCACGATATGCTTTGGCAATGATGAATGGATCCCCATATCTTTTGTCCAATAGATTCCATGCTGCATGATAGGACTCTTCCATATCCATCAAGAAATATCCTTCAATTGCTTCTTTAGCCGTTCCTCCAATATATTTCTGCAAAAAGAGTACTTTTTCCACTGTGGGAATATTTTCCTGTCAATAAGAGTGTGGAAAGAGGATTTCCAAATGGGAAATTTAAGTGGATCTCCAGTAAAGATGGTTGGTTCTGGAATGGGTTCCTGTTGGATGCGATAGCTTCTGCCAAACATTTGATTAGAGCATTATTGTCTTCAGGTGCATTTTGAGTTTCAGACTTGGGTGGTGTTGCAAAATGGTCGGTGAAGAATGTCTTTGATTTTTGTTTGGCTTCATGAATTTGCAGGTGTGCTTGTGAGGCATTTTGCTGTTTAAGCTCCTCCAATTTTTTTTTTTTTTAATTTCCTCCACAACCTGCTTCCTTGTGACATCTTCTGCTTCCATGTATTTTAACCTTTGCTGCTTAATGTGCTCCTGTTCTGCCATGATTTTAAAACTTCTTTGGCGGCTGTTAACTCAGCTGCAGCCTCTTTCCCTTTAACTGAAAGTTCCTTGGCACCTTGTGAAGGAGCCTGTTTGGCCACTGGTTGGCATTTGGATCTTTCGATACTCATCATAAATACCATTCAATTCGACCAGATTCCTTTCCACAGCAGTAATGTAGCCTTGTAAACTACTAAGTGGAGCTTTGTTAATGACACCTTTTCTTGTTGTTTTAGCCTTAAGCTTCCAGTGTTGATACACACAATCAAAATGATACAAGAGCCCTTGCAATTTTTTGTTTTGCAAACTTTTTCCCTTTTCAGTTAGTGTGCGTTCCCTTTCTCCTCTTCGAGGTTGCAAAGCCTCTTTATCAATGACTGTACCAGTATCTTTAAACACTTTGCTTTTTACTGTTGCTTGTGGTGGTTCTTCAGCCGGTGCAGGCTGTTCTGGTTGTGCAGGCTCTTTAAGTGGTTCAGGCGATGTCTCTTATGCACCTTTAGCACAGTCTTTTGTGTGTGTGTGTGTGTGTGTGTGTGTGTGTGTGTGTGTGTGTGTGTGTGTGTGTGTGTGTGTGTGTGTGTGTGTGTGTGTGCACTAAGACAGACACATCACGCTGTCTCCAAACAGTAAGACACCAGTGGTGTGCACAGACATTTTGAGGGGCAGGTGCTCAAGTAAAAAAAAAAGGGCACCTTGCGCGGCGCACGGAACCACCGGCTGCCCTAGTAGTGTGAGATTTATAGAAAAAAATTGCAATGCACATTTTGGGGAATTGTTAATATATTAGAAGCTTTTAATCCCGAATTGATCAATGTCACCATGGGCTACATACTGTAAACTGGAAGATTTTTTTTTTTTTCTCAAAAGGGCACTTCTGGTCTAGCTCTAGCACCACCTAGAGTCTATCTGTGCACGTCCCTGCAAGACACACATATACGTTCACTTTGCTCATAAACTGAACTTAGAAAAGTTAAAACAGGAAAGCATCTATTCTGTGTCACTTTGTCACTTTAGATTTTAGCGTTGGCTATTCAAAAATAGTAGATTTAAATAGCAGATCTAAACTATCTTGAACAAGGTTTTAATGGGTTAATCTATGTAAGGAAACATTGTTTACTAGTAGTACATTTTATTTTGGTCCATTTAAAAGAGCAGATATACATACATGCAGTTAAGTCCACTAATGCTAGTGGCACTGAAAAGGTGTAGGCTGAAGCCAAGGCTTATTTTGCCTACCCTTTTTGTAACAAAACTAAGGTTTTTCTTTTTTAAATGAATGTACAAAGTTTCAAACATTAATTTAACTAAGCTGAAAATATCAGACAAATTGATTGAATAAAACTATTAATCTAAGCAAACATTGGTTTAACAAAACTGAGACAAATCTAAGCAACATACTTAGCTTTTACCTACACTATTTGAAAAGTGGCAAAAAGTTTCTAACCAAAATAACAGTTTCAATATCTGGTATTTTTGAATAGCCATAGAAATCTAAAAATGACACACGTGCTACAACAACAACAAGGCAACATAGAAGGGGGGGGGCTTTGTTCTTATTTCCACACAACAGCTTTAAAGCATTAAAGACATAGTTCAATGTTGAAAATGAGTGGTATTCCCCTTTAACCTATTCAAACTGGGAAACATCTGTGTCATTTTAGTTGGCTATTCAAAAATAGCAGATATACAAGCTCACGGCACGCCACTTCGAGCCGAGCTGCAAAGTTGTACATCTGCTATTTTTGAACATTTTTGAAACATCTTGAAAGTGTGCAAACTACTGATAGGCATTTTGTAGAATCGGCCTCATGTCAGTATAGCAAATGTATTTAGTCACTACTGTTGGATTATCCTTTGTACCATTGGATACAACCTTTTCCTGCAGTGGTGGAAAAACCAAGTACAATTTTGATTATTTTTACTTATTTCCAATTTTCACTTTTACTTCTACTCCAGAAGCAAATATTGTACTTTTACTCCACTACAATTGTTTGAAAACTGTAGTTACTAGTTACTTTGTACTGTAGGTTGAGATTATTATTACTAAACATACATTAACCACTTAAGCTCTCTATATATTTCGGCTATTTGAATATAGCCGAAACGCATCGCGACACGTTGTGAGCTTGTAGATCTGCTATTTTCAAAAGATTTGTATACATTTTGAAAACTTGAAATGGAACATACAGCATAATGAGTACTTTTACTTTTGGTATTTTAAGTATAATTTGATGTCAATACTTTTGTACTTTTACTTTTACTAAATTCTGAATACCAGACTTTTACTTGTAACAGTATTTATACTTTTCAGTATTGATACTTTTACTTACGTAAAAACATTTAGTACTTTTTCCACCACTGTTCTGTCCAGCAACAGATCTGATCACCAGCAGCAGCAGAGATGCCTCCTCCAGGTGTGTGGAAAGACGGCCGTGGCAGCCTGACCAACCCTCAGATGTTCCTGCAGCAGGACTACCAGCAGCTGAAGCAGTACTTTCTGTTCCGCAATGATGAAATCGTCGATGAAATGTTCCCCCCTGATCAGAACTCTATTGGCCAGGGCCTCCTCCACCCGAATGACCTGGCCAGGGTGGTCTGGAGGAGACCGAGGGTAAGAGTTATGGAATGCTACCGATCGGAGATGTACCGATACTAGTCTGTACTTCCGATACCCATAAACTTGCCCATAAACACGCGTATTGGTCGAGTACCGATTTACAAGCTACTGATCTACAAGCTACCGATCTTCAAGCTCACAATGCGTCGCGATACGACACATTGTGAGCTTGTAGATCTGCTACTTTCAAACACGTTTTAAGCTGTGGCGGCATTTTTCTACTGTACCATTCATCCTAAGATATCATAACATCATTGAAAATGTAAGAGAACCGTGGTCCAAAATTCCCCAGTACTTGAGTAAATGTACTTAGTTACTTTACACCACTGATGCAAACACACACACACAATAATGTTGTTGAGCTCTACAAACCTTTAAAACAGTTGATAAGATGAACCAGCAGTAAGCGTTGAATCATTCGGCCGAACAAATCTCAGTGTGCCTTGCAGTTATTCTATTACATATTTATTGTAAAGATATGAAAGCCGGACTTTTCTTATAGAAACGTATCAAAACACACATTTAACATACCTTGTTCTGTTTCAGAAACTTGTTCCAAACCCAGAGTTCATTGTTGATGGAGTCTCAAGGTTTGACCTCGGCCAAGGAGGAATTGGTAAGTGAACGCAATAATTAACCACTTGAATCCTAGCATCCCTATTCTGGGGGCAACATTCGGCGAAAATGTGTCAACACGTGGTGAGCTGTTTTGGCTGTTTTTGGAGAAGGGATTTAGTGTAGAGATTATAAATCAACAAATGTAAGTTGTCAACGGATTTGAACTTAGTATACAAAGTTTAAATACCAATAAATAACAAAAAAAACAAAAATGCAAACAGCTCAACACAACTATATCATGAGTGGCTTCTCCACATTCAACACAAAATGTCACTTTGTATGCCAATTGCAGTGTCAGAATTATTCAAACTGTGTTCAAAGCATCTTTGTAGCATCCTTTTGCTACAACCTGCTGCAAACGCGATGAATGGCCAGGAGCCAGTTTTTCCTCATGTGTAATGGCCGCCAGTTCACTAGTATTCTTGGGTTTGCATTTTTCAACCACATTCTTCAAATTCCACCAGACATTTTCTATGGGGTTCAAGTCAGGAGACTCTGACAGCCCGTCTGGAATCTTCTAGGGCTTCCTCTGAAACCAAGCCTTAGTGGTCTTTGAGGAATGCTTGGGATTATTGTCCTGTTGGAATTTTCAATGATACCCAGGCTTCAGCTTCCTCGCAGACGGCATTCCGTTTTATCCTAGGATTTCCTAATACTTGATAGTATGCATCTTGCCCACAACACGGTGTAGCTTTCCAGTGCCAGAGGAAGCAAAGCAGGCCCAGTGCATCATAAATAGAGATAGATATGCCTCCCCCCTCGCCTGGTAAACCCCTCCCTCCGGAAATCTCATTTGTATTTGATTTCAGTTGTGAGTCTGGCCTACATGCCTGAGCGTTTCTCCGGAGTTCATAACATGAACTCTCCTGTCAGCGTCCTCGCTCATTGTTCTGTGATTGACAGGGAAAGTTGGCCAATCAGGTGGCGAGTTCGAGTCCTCTGTTTTCGTCTCCCTTTTAAAACTTCAAAACGCTCTCAAACTACTTTTTTTGAGGCACGGAATTTACTTTTAAGATATCGTTCGGATAGAATTTAGTTGTTTAACTTCATATATGTGGTCAATTAATCATGACAGAGCCTATTTAAAAAAAAACAAATTCAGAGAACCGGCAGGGGCGGGCAGTGACATTCATGTATCCGAATAAAGCAACCTATTTTCGGCGTGTGCCTTTCAAAAGTTCCCCTGCGTCACATTGCATTGACCATGTGCTCCTCAAGAATCTGGTGCCAGCTGTTGATAGCTTCCTCTTTCTGCCAAGTTCAGGTAGCCATTGTTCCTTTAACTTTGAAGTTGGGGATTTTGCTTCTAACTCTAAGACTTGGTTTCGGAGGAAGTCCTGGAAGATTCTACAGTGGCCATCATAGTCTCCTGACTTTACTTAATAAAAAAAAAAGCAATTCCTCATGAATAATCACAAACCATACAGCTGATTCTCATTATGGAGACATTGTTGGGCTGCTACACTGTTGCTCCTACATGATGTCTCAAACTCAAACAGTACACTAACATGTGCATCTGAAAACATTTGAGGTGGGAAATAGGCAATGCTTTGGCAATCGGCACTCTCTCTCTCTCTCTTGACAGAGTGTGTTTGTAAACTTGACAAACACTGTGATTTCATTCAGGAAACTGCTGGTTCATCGCATCTATTGGAGCGCTAACATTCCAGAACAAAATCTTTCAGCAAGTTGTGCCACAGGAGCAGTCGTTTGACGAGGAATACTGCGGATTGTTCCACTTCAGGGTACAGAGAAATTGCGCTAGTATATCAAGGCCTATACTAGTGTTTATTTATTGTAATTTGAACAAACATTTTGCTTATAAAAACATCCATGTTTCAGTTCTGGAGGTTTGGAAAGTGGGTGGATGTTATCGTTGATGACAAACTACCAACGCTCGATGGCCGACTGATCTTCGTCAAATCCAAAACCAATGAGTTCTGGCCTGCCTTGCTGGAGAAAGCCTATGCCAAGTATGGGATTCAAACGTCACATGATAATACCAAACATTATTGCAGTTAAAAGTACACCAGCTGTCAATTCTCTGCATTTTCTATCTTTCTTTTCTCCTGTATAGAATGCCAGCAAAATAAATGTTTTCCTTTTGACTCGGATGCATAATAATGGCTATTCTATGTACTTGTGCCAGGGTGTGTGGCTCCTATGCAGACATGGTTTCAGGAACGCCTGCAGAGGCGTTGGTCGACTTCACTGGAGGCATCCACATACGTTTAGAGCTGGCAGATGCTCCTCCAGACCTCTTCACACTAATACAAAGAGCTGCCGAGTACAGGTCCCCGATGGGTTGCGCAACACCACAGGGGGTAAGACACATCTTGAACACATCTCCTCCCTCCTCACCTCCACAAAGTAAGCCTTCATAGCCTACTGGGAATGCAGGAACACGCGCACACAAACGCACACGGAACGCACACGAACGCGCACACACACACACACACACACACACACACACACACACACACACACACACACACACACACACACACACACACACACACACACACACACACACACACACACACACACACAATACACTTTTGGTGTATTTGTTGCTGTATACAGTATATAGCAACATTATTTGTATTTATGTATTTGAACAAAAGGTTTTTCATAAAACCCGGTCAGGGTAAATGGGTTAATATATTTGGTGCTTACACCATTTGATTTAATTTTGCTATAC
This sequence comes from Gymnoscopelus microlampas, assembly GCF_963454915.1. Classification (NCBI taxonomy): domain Eukaryota; kingdom Metazoa; phylum Chordata; class Actinopteri; order Myctophiformes; family Myctophidae; genus Gymnoscopelus; species Gymnoscopelus microlampas. The sequence continues at coordinate 2,525,210 of NC_139957.1, forward strand.
ATAATACTGTATCAAGTGCTTTATGTGGGGTTTTAGGTCATTATTTCCCAAACAATGGGTTAAGACCCATTTCTGGGACACAGGACCATTTTTTTGGGGGGTAACAAATAAATATGTTCTTATTTTCTTTTCTTTTTTCCCCCTACAATTTAACGATATTTTCTATTTAAAAAATGTAAAAAATAAAATTTAAAAAAGGAGAAAAAAGAGTGAAAATAGCAGATTTATCAGCTTCAGAGCTTTTAGATGTGTTTTCTCGCCCACTATTTTTTAAACAGGGCTTAAGTGGTAAGATGTATTTTTGGACGTTTAGGTACGTTTTCTTATTTTGGGTCTCAATGAAAAAGGCCGGGAAGCCCTATGTTTGATCTGTGGGTGATTTCTATATGTTAATGGTGATTTCTTTTAGTTAATCAGTGGTATAAAGTAACAAGTACATTTACTCAAGGACTGTACTTAAGTAGATCCACCACTGTTAATGATATACAGTATGTCTTAATAATGATACATGTCTTTATAGGAGTCATCTGCCAACACGGTGTCATCCAATGGTTTGGTGGACGGCCACGCCTACGCCGTCACCGGTAGCAAACAGGTAATGTGGATCTAATATATAACACAATGAAACCGATCCCTAGAGGTGGGCATTGTTGTCCTTTTCACTGCACTGAATCATTTGAATCGGTTCACTCCGGTTCAACCCATTCAATCCGGGAACGCATCTGTGTCATTTTAAGATTTCTTTGGCTATTCCAAAATATCAGATATACCTAAGCTCATAATGTAGCCGAGCCTGTTGTCCACTTCTGGGACAATAGGTACGAGTTGAGAGGGAATTCCCTAAAATTGTTACCACTAAACTGTAACTCTGAAAAGAGAAATCATTTCTTTACACTTCGAGCTGTAAGAGCATGGAACAAACTTCCAGAGGAAGTGGTCCAGGCTCCTTCAGTCAATACCTTCAAGAATAGACTTGACAAATTCTGGTCATCAAAAGACTTTCTGTACAATTATAGGGCTGGCTTGTAACTTCATAGACTGGTTAACAAACAGATTTTAACATTTTTTAATGAAATTATGCGTGTACCATATGTATATTGGGGGATTGTATGTGGGTTGTGGGGTGGGTTGGGTTGAAGGGTAGTATATTGTGAATTGTGAATGTCGCAATTTGAAAAAAAAAATATTTATATTGTGTTGAGTCTGGCGTAGAGGATTGCATCCTGTGCCAGAAACTTTTCAATACATTTCAAATAAATTGAGTTCTACTGGATCTCTTCTCCACTAGTCCATACCATAACATTTTAGTCTAGTTTTTATTTGTTGACGAAATTGTCAATATATGTAGTCGTAGTTTTAGTCATCGTAGCTTAGTTTTAATGTACTTTTCGCCAGTGAAAAAAGGTAGTCGACGAACATTTTTTGTCATAGTTTTAGCCGACCAAATCAACACTGCCATGGCGTCATTATTGAACGGGGCTTGAGAGTGAGAACTTGTTGTTAGATATTGTCCAATGTCACCAATCAATCACCGGTTCATTTTTCCAATGTGACGTTCAGATGACGAGCCGAAAGAACTTGGTGGACCTTGTGCGTTTGTGGAACCCCTGGGGTGAGGGAGAATGGAAAGGCGACTGGAATGACTTGTAAGAATCGTTGAGTCTTTGCATTGTTAACTGCATATCATTATAGTATAGTATAGTAATGAGACATAATATTAATTAAGTTATACATTAATCTTCCTATAGGTCTCCGTTGTGGGAGACTGTCAGCCCTCAGGATCGGGAGATGTGCCTCTGTAGGCGCGATGATGGAGAGTTTTGGTAAACCACTGAAGTTAACCACTTTGGACCGATTGGTCTGTCTGTCTGTCTGTCTGTCTGTCTGTCTGTCTGTCTCTATGCAAGTTCAACATCAATGTCAACAGTCTAATGCTGTATACATGTTTAATATTGTAACCGATACTTTATTCATGCGCCTGGAATTGCAAAGCATGCTGTATAGAGACATTCAAACTATTATACTGTAGTATTACTATTATCCCCGCCAGGCCAGAACCGCCAAAGGCGAGGGATTATGTTTTCGCTCCTGTGTCTCCTGTCTGTCTGTCTGTCCGTCTGTGAACAACAGTTCATCTTGGCCACCGCTGGATCGATTGGCGTAAAACTGTGCACACATGCTCCCAGTAGGCCAAGTGATAATCCCCCCGAATTTTTCATATCAGTCTGTTATAGTGGTACCATGAGGCCGACAACAAATACGTTTTGTTACAACTCGTACAGATTTAGGCCAAACAAATCGGTACGCATTATCTCTGTAGTCATGAGATCAAGACGTAACCGGCAGATTTTTCATGTTCCATTCTGATTGGCTACGATTGGCTAGAGAGAGAGAGAGAGAGAGAGAGAATGGGAGGCAACTAGTTCTGGTCCATAGCGTTAGGAGGAGAACTCGAACATGGACCAGAGCTAGGCAACCAACTGGAGTTAAAAGGCCGCTGAAAGTCTTATGTCAAAGAAATGTGACTTACTTGCTGTGCTGACAGTATTGTGCATGTCGCTGGCTCGTTGCCATTCACATGGGTGGCTGTTGCATGTGCACGCATCGCATGCCTTGCATTCTGAATGGCCACACACCCACTAATGTTTGTAAACAAGAAACCTGTCTATACTGTACATCCAGGGGTCATCACCATGGCAGCTCCTGATGGAACTTTTCATCAATATTTATTTTTTGCCACGGACATGCAAAATAATCATTTTACCAAAAACACATTGGCCTAGCCCTAAATGTACACAAATGGACTCATGTGTCATAGGGTCTATTCCAATGTGCTGCACATTTTAAAACAATAGTATGTTTATATTAACTGCTGAGCCACTTAACCACCAGAAAACAATATTATAATTGATAATGATAGAGTCTCATCAGTACAGACAGTGCTTCCATCGCAAAAGGGCCACTTAGGCAATAGAGTCTGTATGCAGACCGCAGCAGGTGCAAAGGTGAGTTGGTGTGTATTATACATCATATGGCTACAGTATTATAGAGATGGCTGGCTTTTCAAAGGACAGGGTTACTTGAGGAGAGAAGGAGATCAAGTTCTACCAGCTAAACCATTGGTTTGGTTTGGCAAGGTACGGTAGCTAGTTGTGGTTTCCATTAAGGTGATAAGGTATTCTCTGTTGATGAGAAAGTCCAAGGCATGCAAATGTAACAATAGAAAAAATACACACACTACAATCTACACTTGATTTAATTTGATTTATTAGACGTAATAATTACAGGTTAAATGCTTCTCACGGAAACGTCAACGATAAAATGCCAATGGAACACTAGAACAAGGAAACTTGAGAGACAAAAACGATATGTTCATGATGAGTGATTAATGAAGGACATGCCATGATTTTAACTGAATGCAGTGTCAAAATAGTGAGCTAACTTTTAGGTTGGAGAAGGGCCCAGGCTGTGGATGGAGGGTTTCCATGGATTATGATTGTAGAGGTTTTTCCCCAACAAAGGTTTGAAAGCACATTTTTGCTATATTTTCGCAGAATTAAGGCAGCTATTAGCTATTATAATGAAGAAAATATATAGACTATAATTTGATTTCTTTTTTCAAAATAAAACGATGTGCCACGGGCATACACATGTCTTGCCATGGACACGTTTGTCCGTGTATGGATATGTTGATGACCCCTGCATGGGAACAATGGATAAATTAACTTGACATTGAAAACAGACACATATTTGATAATTGATAACTTATTTGATGCTGCATCTTCCAGTCAACAGAGAGGGACAGATAGTTTGCACAAATACACAAATCAACACTTCACACGCAAGGTTGCAGATTTACAAATTATATATTCACAAAGATATTACTAAAATATTTACTGCCCAAAGGACAGGGTTACTTGAGGACAGAAGGAGATCAAGTTCTGCCAGCTAAACCATTGGATATCATTTGAAAAATGTGCTACGGACATAGACTTGTCTTGCCACGGACACGTTTGACCGTGTACGGACATATTGATGACCCCTGTGTAAATCCTCCGTAATGCCACAGAGAGTGAAAAACAGGTAGAAGGTAGAACAGAAGTAGAACAGTAAAAATGTAATTTAACAAAAAAAAATGGGTTCAGATCTGAGCCAAGTCTCCTGAGGAGGCGCGCCTGAAGCCTGTCCTGGACAGGGGTCTTCGGACGTAAAAACAGATGATGACGATGATGTGTTTTATAAAAAAAATACACAAATATATATTTTTCAATTCGTAAAAAATAAATAAAACAAATCTAGTCTTGGTCGGTGCCCCCCCCAGCCTCATGGCGCCCTAGGCAATTGCCTACTCTGCCCAATGGAAGGGCCAGCTCTGCCTGGTAGGAACCTCCGCTCCGAAGAGTGCACTTTTTGTTTTATTTTTTTTACACTGAAGAACAAAAGAAGAGGGTTTATTATGTGTTTTATTATGTCACTTCCATCGATCTCACAATGTTCCCACAGGATGACCATGGAGGACTTTTGTAAGTACTTTGGACACTTGGACATCTGCTGTCTGAGTCCTGAAGTCATCGATGGAGACACATCCTGCCACTGGAAACCATCGTCGTACGATGGCAGATGGGTTGCAGGGATCACCGCTGGAGGATGCATGAATCATCCAGGTAGAGGAAGTCAAACTTTGAATCCCTTTAAATATTGAGACATTTGGCTCAATGGTTCTCTACCCTTTGAATTACAAGGACCCCCAAATCGATATTTCTTATATTATATATATATATTTTACCTCTGGGACCTCCATCTACACTGTATAATTCTCAGAGTTAATTTTACTCTGAGAGTGTACAAATGGAACCAAACGGAACATAAAGTTCCATTGTAAACTCCCAGAGTTACAGACCCATAAGGGTCCATTTGGATCCCTGGGTGGTCCCCGGACCACATGTTGAGAACCAGTGATTTAGCCAATGCATCCAAAGCAGGTCAATGAATGAGAAGTCTGTCATTGACCCGACACCATGGGCAGATTGAAGGACTCCTCCTTTCTCCCAGCCGAGCTAAACTGCTACGCCAGATTTTGGATTCAGAAATAAGCGTTGTGAGCGCTGCTGACCAACACAAAGAGTTCAAGCAATCAGTTCTATTATTAAGGTTGCAGGCAGGGAGGGGGAATAAATGCTAACAACCTAAATGTTCTTCCCAACCGGGGCATTTCAATAACACAAGAACTTTCAGTAAGAGTAACAAAGAGAAACGATCCATTAAATAATGTTCAACATAATCAGTATTCATAATTAGTGGAGTGTGTACTGTAGACCATTGGTTCTCAAAGTGGGGTCCGGGGACCCCCAGGGGTACTTGAGGGGGTTCCAGGGGGTCCCCAGCTAAATGATGGATAGGAACCAAATGGACCCTTATGGGTCTGTAACTCTGAGACCAAATGGACCCTAACGGGTCCATTTGGTTCCATTTGTACACTCTTAGAGTTAAATTGACATAGATTTTACAATATGAATTGGGGTCCCAGAGATAGAAATGCCATTAAATGGGGGTCCGTAGCCCTAATGCATGTTAAACTGGGGGTCCTTGAAATTAAAATGGTTGAGAATCACTGCTAGAGCCGTAAAAATCTTCTCTTATGGGGGTCCCTGGCTTCTCTTTTCAAATGGGGGTCCGCGGGCTAATAAGTGTCCATTTGGGGGTCCTTGACATGAAAAAGTTTGAGAACCACTGCTGTAGACTATGCATCCCTCGCTGAGGGAAGAGAGCCTCTGGCTGTGAGGAGGTGAACCCAAGTTGATCACAACACAGGGGTCATTGCTTGTAGTTTTTTTTACCCCTGTTTCTCGCCAATTTAGTCGTTACAAATGTGACATAAATGAAAAAATATCCATGAATTCAAGTCTCCATGGGGTGACTAATTGATGGGGGAAAAAAAGTCATTTTGGGGGTGAACTATCCCTTTAAGTAAATGTACAACAGATACCCATTTTTGTCCATGGGATGGAACGGAACACTCTTGAAAGGTTTGTCATATGTCCCAATGCTTTCCCTGTAGACAGTTTCTGGACCAATCCTCAGTTTCGGATCAAGATTGACAGTCCTCAAGGAGAGTGTGAGGAGAAGCAGGGAGACAACAACATGCTGGTGTCTCTCATGCAAAAACCTGACAAGAGAAACAGACGCCTGGTCAAAAACCTTCACATTGGCTTCTCTCTATTTGAGGTGAGCACACTACTTGGCTCTACTAAGTGGTGTCTATCTACACCAAATGTTTTTGCTGAAAAAAAAAGCCAGTGTGGGGTTATAGATCTGCAATCTTCAGGTACATTTTTGGCTATTTCCGGCGTTTTTTGCCCCAGAATAGGGAATGTAATTGTGTGTAAAGCTGATTTTTATTGTTTTACCAAATACAATATCAATATTGTGATGATAACATCGTATTCTGACATTAATTTTTCCCCAAACACTTTAGAAAATGTTGAAAATAGCTGATGAGCAAGTTGACAATATGCAATGCGTGAGCAGCATGTATCAGTATTAAATAAATATCATGATATCGACTGGGCAAACCTTAGTGCAGTTGCACTATTTCCCAAACAGTGGGTCAGGACCCACTCGCGGGCCGATTTGTATGGGTCGCGGATATCATTATTATTATTATTGTTATTATTATTATTATTATTATTATTATTATTATTATTATTATTATTATTATTATTATTACCCTTATTATTATTATTATTATTATTATCATTATTAATATTATTATCATTATTAAGATGTCAAAAGATGTTCAACAAAAAATGATTACACATATACACAAAATAAGTAATAGTGAGAATAGCCCATCTACAAGATCACAGCACGTCGCATCCTGATGTCTCAATTGTCCTTGAGCAAGGCACTTGCTAACTGCTCCCCACGGAGCGCTCATCATAACCATCTGAGCAGCCATCACCTGGGTGAAGTTGAAACTGGATTTCCCAAAGGTCTCCATCTCCCTTTCATATTATGTTGAATTGACATACTAATGGCCATACTGGATCTCAGTGGATATGTGAACAGGTTTCAAAGATCTGTATTTCAGTTTGTTTATCCAGTGTCCATCAAACTGATGTCTGGACAGTAAAAGACGGCAAAAACCTCTTCCACACTCTCACACACAATTTTGAATTTCGGACTTTTACTTGTAACAGAGTACTTCTACATTGCAGTATTGATATTTTTACTTAAGTAAAACATTTGAGTACTTTTTCCACCACTGCACAAGACACAACTTGTGTGAGAGTCTAGAGTACACAATAACCTCATGGTCTGAGCTGGAGGTTCTTACCAGTTCAACAAGTAGTTTAGTTTTCATGCAAAAGCCTAATAGAAAACAAGGCATGAGAAAGCTCAGTAATCTAGTTTGTCTTTTGAGAGCGCCTCTGCAATTAGGCACAATATTACAAAGTGAAACTTGATAATACATGCTCTCTCTCTCTCTCTTTCTCTCTCTCTCGCTCTCTCCAACATATTTTCTTGTTCTCATTGCCCCCACCACCAGGTGACCGAAGAGGTAAGAAACTCTTTTATTCCAAACATTTTACACGTTAAACATCTCTCAAGTGTGTTACATATGTTATGCATTGTATATTTATACTATGTACTCATGATTCCAGTACAAAGAAAAGAGTGGGAAGTTCCCTGCCTCTTTCTTCCGCACCCACATGCCCGTAGACCAGAGCAAGAGCTACAAGAATGCACGACAGGTGACGGAGCTCTTTCAGTTGAAGCCTGGAGAATACCTCATCGTGCCGACCACGTTCCAACCCAACAAGACGGCTTCTTTCATCCTGTCCATTCTGTCCAAAGCAGAAACCCATGTCTTGTATGTACACACTCTAAACCTATACATACTATTTTGATTGATTGATTGATGGATGGATGGATGGATGGATGGATTGATTGATTGATTGATTGATCGCAGTGTTGATATCGTCGACTAAAACTATGACGAAAAATGCTCGTCGACTACCTTTTTTTCACTGACGAAAACAAAATAAATATAAGGTACGAGGACTAAAACTAAGACTAAATATATTAACAATTTCGTCAACAAATAAAAACAAGATAAAAAATGGGCTTTCGTCCTACTCCTCCCGCCCAACACTCCCTGCTGACAGTTGCCGCCCCAGCCCGTAGGAGTACATGCAATGACCGATATCACCCTCTCACCCTCCCCGCCCGGCTACCCTCCCCCGAACATGGGCCAATTGTGTTCGCATAGACGCCCGGCAAAGCCTGATGGTGGATTCGAACTCACCGTTTCCACACAGATTTAGCCAGCGGTGTAAAGTAACTAGGTGCATTTACTCAAGTACTGTACTTAAGTACAATTTTGAGATATTTTTACTTTATTGGAGTATTTCCAATTTTCTGTACTTTTAGTCCACTACAATTATTTGAAAACTTACTAGTTACTAGTTAGTTTGCAGATATAAATTATTACATTATAAAACATACATTAACCACTTCAACCCTATTTTATACCTAGGCTATTTGAAAATAGCCGATCTACAAGCTCACAACGCGTGGCATCGCGATACGTTGTGAGCTTGTGGATTCGGCTCTTTTCAGACATTGTAGTACTTTTACTTTTGGTACTTTAAGTATATTTTGATACCAATACTTGTACTTTTACTCAAGTAACATTTTGAACACAGGCCTTTTACTTACGTAACAGAGTATTTCGATATTGTGATATTGCTACTTTTACTTAAGTAAATAAAACCACTGGATTTAGCCCATTCATTGACTTTAGATGTCACCAAACATATCAGTATGGTCTGACATCTCTGATCCCTCGACTACGTGAGACCATACAGCCTTTTTTACACTAAAACCTAAAGTAAAGTGTGTCATCTGTTTCTCAGTGAGCACTCCGATGAATATGACGACATCCAAGTTGAAAAGGTGGTGAGTAATATTCTCTCTGAATAATGCAATGTCAGTATAGGCTCTATTCACAGCAGCCATAGTATGAAGACATTCACAGGTGCTACCAATGATACTAATGAAGGCTCTGTTCCATTCTGGTCAAACCATAGACTGTATAAATGAGATGGACAAAGCCACTCCGCTGCTTTCTACAGACCGAAAATGAAGCCGATTGTTCCACGACTGTAGGTCCGCCATCTTTCAATATCGCGTCCAGACCAGACCATTATTGGTTGGGTAGCTTGTCAATCAAGAGCGGGGGGTGGGGAATGAATGCTATTGGTTGTGTAGCTTGTCAATCAAATCATCCCGCCCCTCCTAGAGAATAGCCTACTTTATCGTCAATTTTAAAATAAATAAGACCATAATTTAGCAAAACGCATATCCTGATGATTGAAAGGAGACTTTAAACTAGCGACTGGAAGCATATAGAATGTATGACAATTTTTATTACCGTAAGAAAATCTAGGCTAAAGTTTGTCAAAAACCCATTCACTTTACGTTAAAATACATTCTTTCTGACACCGCAGGTCGGCGCAGGGTAAAACAGCGCCACTCTGGCCATTTTGTCGGCCTCATCGTAAATATCTAAGACTTGCCCCTTGGGTCAAACAGAGTCAGGGTGCTGATATTGTGCATGTTGGCTCACTGGAAACACTCTGTTACACCAGTGGGTCTACAGTTGGGGTCCAGGGACCCTCATGGGCTTCCAAATGGCCCCTTACAGGTGTGTAACTCTGAGAGAGTACAAATGGAACCAAATGGACCCGTGGTTTGGTTCCATTTGTACACTCAGGGTTATGGGGGTTGTGGAAACCACTGTGCTACACTAAATGGTACAGAGCCTTCATTAGTATGATTGGTAACACCTGTGAAGGAAGTGATAATATGGCTGCTGTGAATATAGCCTATTGTCTGGGAAATGAGTGCTTCATAATTACATTAAGTATCTGGGATTGAAAGTTACATCATTTAATTGCTGTTCTACTTTTCAGCCAAGAGGAAATTATGATGTTGTTGATGGCTTTGGTGAGCCAAGAGAAAATGATGATGTTGTTGATGGCTTTGGTGAGCCAAGAGAAAATGATGATGTTGTTGATGGCTTTGGTGATGAAGACAAGCAAGTCTTGTTCCGAGAATACTCTGACGAGGTGATTTAAGTCTCTGTTATTTAATACCAAACACATGAACAGTCTAAATGTCTACAGTATGAGCTTAAACACCATGACACCACTATTATAAAACTCACATAAACAGTCTAAATGAGCTTAAGTATACAGTACAATACTTATATGAGATTTAAAATTCAAACAATTAACAATTAGACTGTCAGGCTATTGGCAAAATATAACCACAACTATACAAGTATAACACACTAACACATAATCACTATATAGAAAATAAGTTTGTGTAAATAAACTGTATGTAGCCAGCCAACACAGCAAGACATAGCTAGACTAATACCAAAGAGCATGGTTCACATTTATTTTTCGCTTGATGGAAATACTTGTGTCACTTATTTTCATGGAATGACAGGGTGTTGTGACAAAGCATTGTTGAACACTGTGGCTGACTGTAAGTTAACCCATGTTGTCTTTATATCAAAGTATGAAGAGGTGGATGCAGAGAAACTCCAGCAAGTTCTAAACAGCGAAATCCTCCAAGGTGTGTGAAACTCTACAGTGCCAGTGTCTACATGAATGGACTTGATGAATGGACACACACACGCACACACACACACACACACACACACACACACACACACACACACACACACACACACACACACACACACACACACACACACACACACACACACACACACACACACACACACACACACACACACACACACACACTGAATTGAATTGAATTTGAGCCAGTCACATGAGGGGACAAAAGGGTTTGAAAATGACTGAAAGCATCATTGTGATTGGCTGTGTTCCATCTCATTCAGGGGATCTGAAAGGTGATGGCTTCAACCTGGACGCCTGTCGCAGCATGGTGGCTTTGATGGATGTATCCTTCTGTACATTAACACATTACATTACATTGCATTACACACAGTAGAAATACACTCACCGGCCACTTTATCAGGTACTCTTATCAGGTACACAACTGCTCCTTAAAGGGCAAGACCACTTTGGTAGAGGTTTGGGTTGCGTAGTTACCTTGCTATGATGTAACAACAAAGGTTGTCAAGGAAATTAAAATTAATTCCTCCATTGACTAGAATAATAGATCATTTGAATGCTCCTTTATGCTCCTCATTGACTTACTTTGTACGGTAAAGGAGCTCTTTTAGCCTGTAAACAGACTCAAACAACGCTGATTCTGACAGTATAGAAGTCACCAAACCCAGTTCTGCTTTATTTAATTTGAATACAAAAGGTCGACTTCCTATTGATTTAGCTATTTTTATTATGAAGAGAACCCGGGCTGAATCCGCGGATCTGGATCCGGATCTACAAATAGTAAAATCAATAGGAAGTTGACATTTGTATATATAAAAAAACAGTACTGGGTTTTGTGATGTTCTATGCTGTCAGAATCAACTTTGTCCGTGTTCGTTTACGGGTATAAAAGAGCATCCAGAGTGGTTTCACCGTACAATGTAAGTCAATGAGGAGCATATTTTGAATGATCAATTTCTAGTCCATGGAGAAATTATTTTTAATTTCTTGCCCACCTTTGTTGTTACATCATGACAAGGTAACTACACAAACCAAACCTCTACCAAAGTGGTCTTGCCCTTTAACTCATTAAAACCAGGACAGCATCTGTGTCATTTTAGATTTGAGCTATATACAGTATAGCAACATTGGTATTTCAGAAAACTGTGTCACTTCGTAAGTGTTTGAAAGAATTTTATCATTTTGCATTTTTTAACACAAATCTTCTCTTCCGGAGGTCCCTGGCACAAAGAAAAATTCAGATGGCCAAATACATATCATCGTGGGGGTCCTTGGCACGAAAACGTTTGAGAACTACTGATTTAAAGGTCTTAATGGGTTCTAATCATCCAATTTCAGAAACAGCTGATAAATTGGTATTTTCACGCGCAACCATCTCTGGGGTTTACAGAGGAATGGTCCGAAGAAGAGAAAACATCCAGTGATCAGCATGTTCTGTGGCCGAAAATGCCTTATTTATGCCTATAGTTAAATGGCTCAAATAACCACTCACCACGGGCAGTGATTGGAAAAGCGTTGCCTAATCTGATGCATTGTCTGTAAACCCTAAGATGGTTGTGTGTGGCATATCCCAGTATATCAGCAGTTTCCGAAATACTCGGACCAGCCTGTTTGACATCGATTCGCCAGCTATGCCACGTTCAAAGTCAGTTAAAGCAATTGCAGCAGATCGTCGTGACCATGTGTACATGCCTAAATGCATTGAGTTGCTACGATGTGATGTGTTGTAATGTATATGTTATATATTGTATGTGTGTGTGTGCGTGTGCGTGTGCGTGTGCGTGTGCGTGTGTGTGTGTGTGTGCGTGCGTGCGCGTGCGTGTGCGTGTTTCAGTGCCACTCTGTTGATACAATACACCTTCATGAACCTTAACTTCATGCTTCAAAGACATCCAGCACCGGCAAGCTGGACAGTGAAGGGTTCGTTCGTCTGTGGAGGAAAGTGACAACGTACAAGGTACGCACATGACTCCAACTTTGAACACATGAGTCCTATTCACATCTAAAGCATGGCGGAATGATCGGATGAAGTAAATATAAATGTCAGCACTTGCACAGAAGACCCGTGTTGGACAGAAACGTTACATGGTGCAGCTTTAACATTCCTTTTTTTTCCCTCCTAGTTTTTGCTATTTTGTTAGTTAACCCTGCTTTGGACAAAACATACTGACAAAAACTCTGTCTCTTCACCAGGCTATCTTCATCAAGGCAGATGTCTCTCACACTGGAACACTGATACTGAGTGAGCTGAAAAACGCAATCATGGCTGCAGGTAATCTGCCAAGCATTGTACTCCTAGTTACTTTGTAGATTTTGATCATTATTACAAAACATACATTAACCACTTCAGCCCTATATACATTTTGGCCATTTGAAAATAGCCGATCTACAAGCTCACAATGCGTCGCGATGCGACGCATTGTGAGCTTGTAGATCTGCTATTTTTTATTTTTTTTATTTTTTATTATTATTCTTTTTTTTTTAAACTTGTGAAATGAGTACTTTCTCCTTTTGATACTATACATACGGGACCCAAACTAGTCAAAAATAGCAGATCTGAGAAACAGTGCAATAGATGATCTACAAGTTTCCACCTATAACAATACAGGCATACTAGAAACATGTATAAAAAAATAAAATAAATAGTTAATAATAGTTGTATGTATGTGTTGTTCAGGGATGAGGGTGAGTGATGGCATGCTCAACTTGATGGTTCTCTCACTCTGTGTGTGTGTGTGTGTGCGTGTGTGTGTGTGCGTGTGCGTGTGCGTGTGTTGTCCAGGGGTGAGTGTGACTGACGACCTGCTCGACCTGATGGCTCTGCGCTACGGCGCCCCCTCTGGTCACATGACCCTGGACCGTTTCATCTGCCTCACCCTACGCCTGGACTGCATGAGCAGTAAGTCACGCTCAGTCATGTTTATTCATATTCATGTATGCATAGTGCATAGACCTCCTGACTCTATAGACATATACGTATGCATCATGGGTTATGATGTTAATAGTGGAGAGACCTCTTGCTTCAATCAGTGGTGTAAAGTAACTAAGTACATGTACTCAAGTACTGTACTTACTGTAAGTACATTTGTTTTGACTTTACTGTGAGTATTTCCAATTGTCTATTCTTTTACTTCTACTCCACTACAGCACATCTCAAAGGCAAATAATGTACTTTTACTCCACTACAATTCTTTTTAAACTTTAGTTACTAGTTACTTTGCAGATATAAATGATTACATTATAAAACATACATTAACCACTTTAGCCCTATTTTATACCTAGGATATTTGAAAATAGCCGATCTACACTCAAATGTTTTACTTAAGTAAAAGTATCAATACTGCAATGTAGAAGTACTCTGTTACAAGTAAAAGTCCGGAATTCAAAATTGACTTGAATAAAAGTACAAAAGTATTGGTATCAAAATGTACTTAAAGTACCAAAACTAAAAGTACTAAAATGTTTGAAAATAGCAGATCTGCAAGCTCACACCGCGCCACATCGCGACGCGTTGTGAGCTTGTGGATCTGCTATTTTCAAATAGCCTAGGTGTAAAATAGGGCTAAAGTAGTTAATGTAGGTTTTCTGCAAAGTAACTACTAACTAAAGTTTTCAAATAATTCTAGTGGAGTAAAAGTACACTATTTGCCTCTGAGATGTAGTGGAGTAGAAATAAAAGTATAGACAATTGGAAACACTCCGGTAAAATAAAAGTACCTCAAAATTGTACTTAAGTACAGTATTTGAGTAAATGTACTTAGTTACTTTACACCACTGCTTCAGGCAAAGGCTCAGAGACACTCTGCTACACAAACAAACATGTAATAGAATTTCTATATTTCCTCAACAGAAATCTTCAGTCAGTTCTCTGATGGAACAAACATGGCCCTGAGAGAGTCAGAGGTAAGAGAAACAGACATAGATTTTTTTTTACAGAGGTCATGGTGTTTATTGTCAAATACAATACAGTTGGTATATCTGGGTTACTATAGTTAACTAAAATTAAATAACGAAAAGTAGAAATGACAAAACATTTTAGTAACAATTAGGCTTACAAAAGGACGATAATGTAACTAACATCAAACTAAAACTAATTACATGTCCTTAGTTTTAAGGCTTAGCCAACATTTTCTTGACAATAACAAGCTCACAGCACACATTGTGAGCTTGTAGATTGGCTATTTTCATAATGTTTTGGAGCTTTTTGAATCTTGCCCCTGACCACCCCATATTACAACTAGAAAAGTGTGCTCCTCGGGGCACAGGTCTCTGCCTATAGCCAGGGCCCACACACTTTGGTCATAGCCACTTGGAATGGGATCTGAAAAATACAACTCATAGATCTTGATCACATGACCCCCAGAGATAATGTGTGAATCGAATCTGGCACAAACAGGGGCTATAAGTTGGCGTTGTGATCCAAGGAATCCAGGGGAAAAAAGATATTGATTGTACGACCTGCGGTTCAAGAGTTATAGGCCAAAACGTGAAGGAATGTGCGTGCAAAGTTTCCCAGCAATCGGGCGCTGCATTCATGATGTGCGGCGTTCTGTGCAAAACGGCCACCCCCACAAACTTTGGAAGCCAATCATAGCCAATCAGAATGGAATATGAGAAATGTGACAGATATGTCTATAGAGATAATGTGTACCGGCGTGATGTTTAGACAACATCTAGGAGTAATATTAAAAAAAATGTTTAGCAAACATCAGCCTCCTGGTGGCGCCGTAACAGGCCAATAGGAAAAATGTGGGATTCGTGAATCAAGGACGGACGGGACGGACAGGGGCGAAAACATAGTCTCACTCTCAGCCACGCCTTTGGCATGGCGGAGACAATAATTAACAAAAACACACTGAAACAAAAAAACAACAACTAATAAACCTACATTAAAAACGTACTTACTGAACTGAACAAAAAGTCCAAATGAAAAATTATATTAATAATAATAAAGTAGTCCATACTCGGGGATGTGTACACTCAAAGTATGTTCAGACTGAGTTTTGTGCTGTGTAGTCGTTATATAATACTTAGCTAAACTTTAGGAGGAGGCTGGCACTGTATATTGCTATTGTGATCAGCTGTAACAAGGCAGTATGGTACAAGGGGATCTGGAAATTGGTATCATTTCTAAATTGTGAGATAATTTTTTCACTGTCTTGTATTAATCAACCATGCTTTTCTTTTCTCTCTCCCCCCCAGTGGATGTACATCTCCATGTACACATAACCTGATGAGGAGCAAACAACACTGACACAAGAGACATGCAGTAGGATGAAGTTAGGAAAAGGGGGGCGGGGTAATGTTTTCTAAAGGCATATTGTGTGTGCTCTAAAGCAGGGTCTCTTAAACCTTTCAACGTCAAGGACCACCAAATTAATATGTATTTGGCCATGGACCCCCATCTGAAAATATTGTGTGCCAGGTATCCACATAAAAGATTTGTGTTGTTAAAATGTTTATGATTCACATATTTTTCAATTCTTTTCAAGATGTATTTTCTTTTCTTTTTGTGTTATAGCAGATCTAACAGATCACAACATGTTGCATAGTGAGCTTGTTAGCCAAGTAATTGGACTGATTTTGATGCTGTATTAGCTCATTTAGCGGGGGACCTCCTGGAAACGGGTGTAGTCTGCAGACAAGTGCAGTGTGTAGTTTGTCTTGGCTGGGCCTACAGTTATGCACAGAGCCTGTTCAATGTTGAACTTCAGGCAGTACCTCTTATCTACCAGTAGGTGTCCTACCAGACCACAGAAGGGAGACCGCCTCCAACCACACATGTACTATATTGTATTAGCATAAAGATTGGTTAAAATAACATCTTATTCAAGCAATGGTTGCGGCTTTAAAAACTAGTATTTTATAGAACTTGATATGATGTATCCATTACAGCCATCATGCCAAAGATAACATGTTAGTTTGTTTGTTTGTTTAACTGTTTGCTTGTTGTTGATTTTTGGGTATTGTGTATTCTCAATAATATTGTACATACAGTACGGCATTTACATTTACAAAACAGCTGCAGGTTAATTTGAGAGTCTCTGCATGCCAAATAATGTTTTACTGTATTTACTTTTATCTTTGGTAGATGGAAATCTTCTTAACATATTACTGTACATGTGTACACTGTATAATCAATAAATATGGTCTTTGAACATATTACTTTGGGTATTCGTCTGGCCTCACATTCATACACAATGCTGAAATGTTGAAGGAATTGTAAAACGGCTCCACTTACAGTACACTAATATTGTATGAAAATCAACAGAATGTGAGACCTTTGACAAAGTGACCTTGACAACAGAATGAACTAGAAAACGTGCTCAATAGAGCACATTTTACTCTACCGTCCACCCGTCTGTCCATAACAGCAGTTTCTTAATTTAAACATTCCATTGATGGCCAACTTCTCATTGCACAATTCACATACTAGTAGCTTAAAGGGATAGTTCACCCCCCAAATGTTTTTTTTTTCCTATCGATTAGTCACCCCATGGAGACTTGAATTCATGGGTATTTTTTTGTTTTTGTCACATTCTTAAGCCAATAATTTAATGACCGGCGGAAAGATGCTAATGGTAGGAGACTCAAAGTTGACTCTTTGTGTCACCGCCGGTCATCACATTATTGGCTTAGGAATGCGACAAAAACAAAAAAATACCCATGAATTCAAGTCTCCATGGGAATACTAATCGATAGGAAAATCTATTCCTTTAAGTGACATATGGAGAAAGTCATAATCTCTTCAGCTTCATGGTAAGAGTTATAAATGGCATCAGGGACGTGCACAGATAGACTCTAGGTGGTGCTAGAGCACCTGCCCTTTGCCCTCTTGACCAGAAGTGCCCTTTTGAAAAAAAAGGGCACCCGTTTACAGCAGGGGTCTTCAACAGGGGGTCCGGGACCCCTAGGGGGTCCTCAGAGTTACTACAGGGGGTCCGCCAAATCTTTGTGTGATAGGATTTTTCTTTTTACCATAACCACTCGAAACCTAGCATCCCTTTTCTGAGGAGAACTTTAGCCAAAAATAGCAGATCTACAAGCCCACAACGCCTCGCGCTGCGAGGTGTTGTGGGCTTGTAGATCGGCTATTTTTGGCAAAGAGGTATAGGTGTAGAGGGAAAACAGAGCAGACCAAGTAAACAAAAAAAAGTATAATTTACTTGAGCACCTGCCCCTCAAAATGTCTGTGCACGCCGCTGAATGGCATACATACAAAAAAAAGAGAAAAGGAAACAAATGGCAATCATAAAGTTGCTGTCTTCACATGTTGACATACTCAAAAGTACTCATACATCACATTTCTAGGAAGGGACGCTAGGGACCCCAACTTACACAAATATATTATGAATTAACTATTTAGGCCGCATTTCAAATAGTGAAAATAACTGATCTACAAGCTCACAATGTCACACTGTCACGCCTTGTGAGCTAGCATCTGCTATCTTCACTATTTTAACATTTTTTTTTTAAATAAAGCAATGCATTGAATTTTATCAGAAAGAACAGAGGATAAAAATACGTCATACAGCATAATAATTGTTACAAATGGCAAAGATATATAAAATAAAATAAAAGTCCCTGGGAGTAATCTCCCTACCAGTCTGTATCTTGATAACATAATAATAATTTGGTTAGGTGAATAAGGGGTTGTGCAGGCCCTTCTCGACCTTGACAGTCTCCCGCTATTCAGCCGAATAGTCTGAGAGCTGGCGGGTTCCTCATAATCTTCCCAAAGGAGGCTTGGCCGACTTTGTGTCCTTTACTCCTGATGGAGCTCATGTTCTTAACCCAGGGGTCTTCAACAGGGGGTCCGGGGCTCCTAGGGGGTCCTCAGAGTTGCAACAGGGGGTCCGCCAAATCTCTGTGTGATAGGATCATTGTTTTTTTACATGAACCACTTGAACCCTAGCATCCCTATTCTAAGGTCGACTTTAGCCGAAAATAGCCAATCTACGAGGCGTTGTGAGCTTGTAGATCGGCTATTTTCGGCAAAGAGGGGAAAAAAGAGCAGACCAAGTACAGAGTGAAAGTTTACTAAGTATTGACGGTTTCGTTAAATGTCTGAAAATACACATTAACATGAATCCAACATCTATGAAAAGCTTTAATCTGCAACACAATTTTATGTAATATATAGTGGGGGTCCCTGCTTCATCTCTCTCTCAGTTAGGGCAGGGCTGCCAACATTGGACTGTCAGAATCCAGGAGATTGGTTGGGGGCGTGGCTAGTGGGGGGTCTAGGGGTCCTCACTACCGAAACGAAAGTTTGTCACTACCGGAACGAAAGTTAAATCCGAAAAAATCACTAAGTGTGGAGGCCAAAATCGTCCCACCAAAAACCTGTTAGGAGTACGTTTCAGGCAATTTAGAGTTGATTGGTAGTACTTTGTAGTGACTTTTTTTTTTGGTCCCTAACATTCAAAAAAAAAATCACCATTGTGTCACTACCGAAACGAAAGTTTGTCACTACCAAAACGAAAGTTAAATCCGAAAAAATCACTAAGTGTGGAGGCCAGAATCGTCCCCCCCAAAACCTCTTAGGAGTACGTTTCAGGCAATTTAGAGTTGATTGGTAGTACTTTGCAGTGACTTTTTTTTTGGTCCCTAACATTCATCGAGCTCAGGACTTACTGTAGTAAAACATTTGTTCACCATTGTGTCACTACCGAAACGAAAGTTTGTCACTACCGAAACAAAAGTTAAATCCAAAAAAATCACTAAGTGTGGAGGCCAAAATCGTCCCCCCAAAAACCTCTTAGGAGTACGTTTCAGGCAATTTAGAGTTGATTGGTAGTACTTTGTAGTGACTTTTTTTTTTGGTCCCTAACATTCAAATTTTTGTTTTCACCATTGTGTCACTACCGACACAATGGTTTCAGGCAATTTAGAGTTGATTGGTAGTACTTTGTAGTGACTTTTTTTTTTGGTCCCTGACATTCATCGAGTTCTTGACTTATTACATTTTTTTTTCACCATTGTGTCACTACCGAAACGAAAGTTTGTCACTACCGAAACGAAAGTTAAATCCGAAAAAATCACAAGTGTGGAGGCCAAAATCGTACCCCCAAAAACCTGTTAGGAGTACGTTTCAGGCAATTTAGAGTTGATTGGTAGTACTTTGTAGTGACTTTTTTTTTTGTCCCTAAAATTCATCGAGCTCTGGACTTGGTAAATCTGTTTTTTTCACCATTGTGTCACTACCGAAACGAAAGTTTGTCACTACCGAAACGAAAGTTAAATCCGAAAAAATCACTAAGTGTGGAGGCCAAAATCGTCCCCCAAAAACCTGTTAGGAGTACGTTTCAGGCAATTTAGAGTTGATTGGTAGTACTTTTTGGTCCCTAAAATTCATCGAGCTCTGGACTTAGCAAAAAAAAAAAACACCATTGTGTCACTACCGAAACGAAAGTTTGTCACTACCGAAACGAAAGTTAAATCCGAAAAAATCACTAAGTGCGGAGGTCAAAATCGTCCCCCCAAAAACCTCTTAGGAGTACGTTTCAGGCAATTTAGAGTTGATTGGTAGTACTTTGTAGTGACTTTTTTTTTTTGTCCCTAAAATTCATCGAGCTCTGGACTTGGTAAATCTGTTTTTTTCACCATTGTGTCACTACCGAAACGAAAGTTTGTCACTACCGAAACGAAAGTTAAATCCGAAAAAATCACTAAGTGTGGAGGCCAAAATCGTCCCCCAAAAACCTGTTAGGAGTACGTTTCAGGCAATTTAGAGTTGATTGGTAGTACTTTTTGGTCCCTAAAATTCATCGAGCTCTGGACTTAGCAAAAAAAAAAAACACCATTGTGTCACTACCGAAACGAAAGTTTGTCACTACCGAAACGAAAGTTAAATCCGAAAAAATCACTAAGTGCGGAGGTCAAAATCGTCCCCCCAAAAACCTCTTAGGAGTACGTTTCAGGCAATTTAGAGTTGATTGGTAGTACTTTGTAGTGACTTTTTTTTTTGGTCCCTAAAATTCATCGAGCTCTGGACTTGGTCAATCTTTTTTTTTCACCATTGTGTCACTACCGAAACGAAAGTTAAATCCGAAAAAATCACTAAGTGTGGAGGCGAAAATCGTCCCCCAGAAACCTGTTAGGAGTACGTTTCAGGCAATTTAGAGTTGATTGGTAGTACTTTGTAGTGACTTTTTTTTTTTGTCCCTAAAATTCATCGAACTCTGGACTTAGTAAAAAAAAAATTCACCATTGTGTCACTACCGAAACGAAAGTTTGTCACTACCGAAACGAAAGTTAAATCCGAAAAAATCACTAAGTGT
Source organism: Gymnoscopelus microlampas (assembly GCF_963454915.1). NCBI lineage: Eukaryota > Metazoa > Chordata > Actinopteri > Myctophiformes > Myctophidae > Gymnoscopelus > Gymnoscopelus microlampas. The sequence goes on from NC_139957.1 coordinate 2,546,169, forward strand.
GGAGGCCAAAATCGTCCCCCCAAAAACTTGTTAGGAGTATGTTTCAGGCAATTTAGAGGTGATTGGTAGTACATTCATCGAGCTCTGGACTTAGCAAAAAAAAAAATTCACCATTGTGTCACTACCGAAACGAAAGTTTGTCACTACCGAAACGAAAGTTAAATCCAAAACAATCACTAAGTGTGGAGGCCAAAATCGTCCCCCCAAAAACCTCTTATGTGCTTTACTAGCATTGGAAAATAATGGGTACAATTTCATCCATTAAAAAAGTAGGCCTACAGAAATTGATTTGATGACTGAACCAATGTAAGACCCATCTTTAATAATAACCATTCATTACTTAAAAGTTAATATCTCTGTATGATGGCATGCACTGACCACACCCCCGAACCGGGGGGTCTGGGGGTCCTCCCCCAGGTGAATATTGGGAGTTTGTCAGTTTGATACCAAATCCAGTAGAAAACCAGAAGAAATGACGATCCAGAAGAGTGTCAGGAGACATGGTCAAAAACCAGGAGACTCATGCGGCATCCAGGAGTGTTGGCAGCCCTGGTAAAAGCCCCAGGTAAAAGTTTAAATGTCCATTGCCATTGACAATGCATTGGGCGCTTAAAGTTAGATATTTCAAAAAATACAAATCATTTCGAAGTAAAACAACTCAAGGTTGCATGTCCACAGTAAGGTGGAATGTTTTAACTGTGAATGGAGTTTCAAGGTGAAAGTGTTTTTTTGAGGTCCCAAAATCTTCCATCGGCCTCCATTATAAATCTCTGAACTTTTAAAGGAGTACAATTCTAAAACTATTAAACATTTCAAAGATCCCTTTTCAGGCAAAAATGTCCATATTAGGATGAACATTTTAAAGTTTGAATGGGGTTTCTATTCTATATATATGACATTTTGAATCATTACAGTCAGTTCCCCTTCTTTTGGGTCTTGAGTCGAACCAATTACTCCCGCGGAGACATCAAATTTCTCTTTTGGGCCTTGAGTCCCAGGACTCTAGGCCCAAAAGAGAAATTTGATGTGGGGAGTAATTGGTTCGACTCAAGACTCTTTTGGGTCTTGGGACTCAAGACTCAAATCCTGGAAATCAAATCCTGGAAATGGCAAATCAGCATGTGTGGGATTTGAAGGTGCAAGAGTCATGTAAAAGTTGGAAAAATATCCAAGTTGGATTTGAACTGGGAACCTTCCAGTTGTAAGCCCTGTATCTTAACCACTGCACCACAGTGATTCTTACTTGGGCACTTAAAGTTAAATATTTAAAAAACTACAAAACATTTCAAAGTAAAACATCTGAAGGATGCATGCCAACAGTAAGGTGGACTTTTTGAACTGTGAATGGAGTTTCGAGGTGAAAGTGTTTTTTTGAGGTCCCAAAGTCTTCCATCGGCCTCCATTATAAATCTCTGAACATTTTAAAGTTTGAATGGGTGTTCTAGGCGTAAGTATGTAGGACTAGTAGCCTGCCAAAGCTTGTACCTTTTTCCCTTTAAATGTCCATTTTGCCGTTGACTATCACTGCTTTTATAGATTTCAGGGTACAAAGTACACACTTTAGCAGGCTACTAGTCCTACATACTTACGCCTAGAAACCCCATTCAAACTAAAATGTTCATCTTACTGTGAACAATGTTTGCCTGAAAACGAATCTTTCAAATGTTTCATAGGTTTAGAAATGTACTCCTTTAAAAGTTTTGGCACCTCAAACAATGCTTTCACCTAGAAACTCCATTCACACTTTTTATAATTCATCTTACTGTGGACACAAATGCTTTTTACTTTTAAATGTTTTGTAGTTTTTGAGATATTTAACTTTAAGCGCCCAATGCATTGTCAATGGCAATGGATATAGAGCACCGAAGTCTGAAGTTACTGCCAGTAGAGGGCGCTGTTCCAGGGTTCATGGCTTTATTTTTTGTGTTGAAACCCCCATTTGGGAATCTTAGATCACGTCATATAAGAACTGTGTTCCAAACATAAACACACCACCCTGGCGTTTTTGTCAGGGGGGTGGCTCTGCATCGTTTATGATATTCATTCATATATTTGATACAGCCTGTTTCTGGCGAAAATGGAATTTATTCTGCCTTAAAAGTCTTAAGAACTACTATTTCCGGGTCCGAAATCACTGTCCCCACAGCAGCCGCGTTCATGGGAAATGTAGTCTTTGGGTTGTTTGACTCGTTTCTAGTGTTTATATTGTGTTACTCTTTGGTTAAATGTGTACATTTACACCTTCAGTCGATGCTTCATATCCATATGAGTAAAAACGCCAGGGTGGTGTGTTTATTTTTGGAACACAGTTCTTATATAAACGATCAAAGATTCCCCAATGAGGATATCAATATAAAAAGTAAAGCCATGAACCTGCGGAATGCGCCCTCTACTGGCAGTGAAGTCAGGACTTCGGTGCTCTATTTAAAGGGAAAAAAGTACAAACTTTGGCAGGCTAAGTTAACAGAACAAGTGAGAACCTCTGTGGTGCATTGGTTTAGATACAGCAATTGCAACCTGAAGGTTACCGGTTCAAATCATCTGACTGTTATCGTTGTTTACTAATACAATAAGAACATCTTACCAGTGCTTATAACTTCAGCAGCAACACAAGTTTAGTTTCAACTAGGCCTGCATTACATCTATAACTAGTGACAATACACACACACACACACACACACACACACACACACACACAAAAACAATTAAAGCAGATCACAATGACATACATTTAGTTTCAATAGCTCATGTTATATTTCATACACATCAGAATAGCTCTCTCATATACTGTTTATCAATTCTCAACCCTCATCAGCGTAACTCTGTGCCTCGCTTAAGTTCTTCGACTCGGGTCTTCTCCCAGCTTCTTCTCTCTGGCTACCTCTGGCGTCTGCTGTGCAGGCTGCAGTCTTCTCTTCTCCTTCTTCGTCACTCACAACTCCTTCCTCCTCAATCCCTCTGAGGCCTGCTTGATCTTTGACCTGAACTTGTTGCTCCACTGCATGTTATTGTATCCGATTCCGAACACCATTTCCACTGCATCCATACGCCAAATGATGAAAATAGCTGATCTACAAGCTGGTGTAGAAATTAGCTGTCCGAAATGCAAGAAATCAACTTGGGAACACAAGGGTGCATATATCTCGCTGCTTGGCAACAATAGTAGTTGACTGATTTCTTTCAAAAATATTTTCCAATTACATCATAACCTTTTAAAGATTTAGCAAATAATATAATATTTAGTGTTGACTTTGCCTATTGTACAAATAAAAACATGACTTTCCTCAAACTTCCTCAAGCTTTACTCTGCAATGTGGTAATTAAAGGAATGTTTGTGAATCTCTAAATATAAATTATTACTATTACCATTTTGGAAATGTAGTGGCATAATCCCTCAGTTGATATGATGGGATTTTTAGTTGTTGCAATATATGAGTTAAAATGTTAACTCGGGTGTCTCATGTCGTCCAATCCATTTTATTCACATGATCAATGTGTGCGCGTGCACGTGTGTGTGTATGTGTATGTGTGTGTGTGTGTGTGTGTGTGTGTGTGTGTGTGTGTGTGTGTGTGTGTGTGTGTGTGTGTGTGTGTGTGTGTGTGTGTGTGTGTGTGTGTGTGTTTTTGTGTGTCGTGTGTGCATTTAAGCGATAGATATTGTCATTTCACTTCATGCATGAGTATATTTGTAGCAATATTTTCATACCAAACAACAAATAATTGTATACAGACGTGTTGGAGGCAAAAAACACACATATAATGATGAGCCATGAACTAAATGCATAATGTATCACATTTTCTGTGTCTCTCAAAAGTGCTGTCAGACCATTATGACAAAAATAACACTTTTCAAGCAACATCTCTACAAGGTAGAGCAGCAATACTTCAATGTTTGATGAAGCGTTGTCTGTAAATAGTGGAACTTCTGTAATTACCTTTAAATTACAAAAATCCTCAAAGGAAGTATTTTGTTTTACTTTGCATTTTAAAGTGCTGTGATGTCTGCTACAGTGATCCTGGTGGGAGGTTGTGAGGTGCATTTAGTTTCAGAGAGAGGTAGAGCTTCATGACAGAAACCAAGACATCTGCACTCACAAAAAGACATGAAAGAGGAACTGAAATGGGCTCAAACAGCATGCTGGTTATGAGATGAGTTTTTGTACAGCACAGACTTAACCATTAGCATGGGAAAGATTATCACTGATTTAGCAGCCCAATAACATGACGACAAGGATAGAAAGATGAACAACGTTAAGCTAAGTACAGTACAATTGTCTCAAAACGCTCAATTAGTTCCAACACATAATGAGATTCTAACACCTGGTTGTTCACAAATCCTTTTGGGATTCAGTATTCATCTGTTGACTACATGCAAATGACAGAGGAAGAGAGTGTTTCTGGTTGGCTGCTTGTTTGAAGAGAATGGATGACTGGTTGTAGATTGTGTCTTATAGAGGATGAGTGGAATGGTTTCAGTCTGTGAGGCTTCTTGTATAGAAGGCTTTAGAGTTCCACTGAAGTACAGAGTATTGTGAACAGAGACATCATAGGTATCTTTCTGCAGCACCTGAACTGATCTTAGACCAGACAATGGCCTTTTCTACAGCTTCACTCACTGCCCTGCTGTTGACCCTGAGTGGTAAGAATTAATGAGATTAGACTACAACACATTCTGTTTAATCATAATCTTTGATTTTACTTTTTACTTCTTTGAAACTAAAAAGTGTGTTTCTCACAAGTGAAGTCAGTAAATTAAAATGTATTTTTGTCCACAGGTTTAGAAGCAGCTCTGACACAGCCTAAGTCCATCTCTGTAAACATTGGAGACAATGTGAAGATCTCCTGTACTGAAAGTACACACACTGGCTCTCAGCTCTCCTGGTACCAACAGAATTCTGATGGAACTGGTGTTCCAAAGTATTTATTTTATACAACTGGGACCAAAGCAAGTGGAGTACCAAGTAGGTTCTCTACCTCTGGATCTGCTCAAAAAACACAGTATATGCTCATCAATGGAGTCCAGGCCGAAGATTCTGCAATGTACTACTGTGGTTGTGCCTATTACCAATACCACAGTGTTACAGTTCAGTGAGGAGCCCATACAAAAACCCTACAAACATGTTTAGAATGAAGAAGAGCAGAACCTGTTTGAGTTGTGTCAGGTAAAGTTATCATACATTAGACATGGGTTCAGACTCTATATTTAGAGTATTATCAGTCTTTTAATGGATTTAAAGTTCTCACTTGTAGTGAGTGAAGCATGAAGAGAAACCCTGAGCAGCAGATTACAGCACAGAGGTTTTTGTACGGGGACAAATCACTGTGATACTCTGGCTTTGGTGAAGGGACTGAAGTCTTTATTGGTAAGTTTGGCTTTTCTCAAGTTAAGTAATGTGTACAAAGGAAATGTAATTATATAAGCATATCAAATAAGTATTTGATTTGAATTTAAAATGTTATTTACAATTTCAGATAAGCAAGTACAAATAGAAAATGGTTCTTTTGTAATTATGTTGATTAATTACTATTGTATTATTAACATTATAACACATTTGTATATCACATACTGTAACATCAATCTATTAGATGGTATAAACATCTATTGAAATAAATTAATATTGGAATTAATACAAAAATGCAACAGACATTATTGGCATATCAACTATGGTTTAAGAGTCGGTGCAATTATTTTTATTTTTAGTGCATGCTAGCCACAAATTGCAGTTCATTAGATAGAAAAACAAATACGAAATCTACATCCAGCTTGTAATAAAGATACTTTTTTTCTGATAAATACTTTATTTATTTGGAAAAAGTGTCTTCATCACAAAAACATCATTTTTGTTTAGACATTTTAATTGAGTCAACTTAATTTTTGTATCCACTAATTAATTACCTTAATGGTGTTTTATTAATAATACTCAAGTCTAGCTTTAACATTATAACATGCTCAAAATGGTTGCGTATCAAATAACTGTAAAAAATTAAGCTCTGGATGAAATTAGCAATACATTATGTGGATTTTACAATATATGTTGATGAATCTATTAGATAGTCAAATCTAAGAAAGTCATATTTAATTAATAATTTAAAATATATATATAATATATGTATTTTTTTTTTATTGCAGTAGTTTCTTCACGTATTCAAATTAGCTTGTTCCATTTCCAGTTTTCAGTCTGTCAGTCAGAAACAGTGTATTTACAGTAACCTTTAAGTGACATGTTGTTGTCATGTGTCCTCTCCTCTCAGCTCGTCCTCCGTCTCCCCCCAGTCTGGTCCTGATGGCTCCAGTCCAGCCTCCTCTCTCTGGGGACAACAGTGCCACCCTGCTGTGCCTGGCCAAGGGCTACCACCCTGACGGTGCCACCCTGTCCTGGTCTGAGGACGGAGCCTCTGTGACGGGCACCCAGGTCCACACGGGCCAGTCCCAGCGCCAGCCTGATGGCACCTACACCCTCAGCAGCCATCTCACCCTGCCCTCCACACGCTGGCACTCAGGACACAGCTTCAGCTGTCACCTGAGTCACTCAGCTCTCAGCAGCCCACTGAGCAAGAGTGTCAACAAGCAACAGTGTTCCCTCTGAGACAAGAAGAACACATCCATCTATTCTCTGCTGATGAGCAGAGAATAGATGGAGCAGGAAAACACACAATTACAATATTCTGCAATGTTATACAGCTTTGTAGTCTATGTGATAGTGTCTTATATATCCACTCTCTGAGGCCCTTTGGTGATTAGAGACAGAATTACAGGTGAATTGGTTGACAATGTTTTGCTGTTTGCATCTCTGTGTTAAATAAAGTAATTAAATCATGATCTATCTCCAACACATCTTTGTCAAAGACAGATGTAATATTATTTACTTTACACTCACTGTCATTCTCTAAAGTATTAACATCAGTCTCCTGCGTAATTAAATGAATTCAGATGTTCAGCAGCTATTTGACATGCTAACAATAAGTTCGGTTTTGTTATCAAAGAATTGTCTACCAGCAAGGTTTTCCTGAAATATTACCCATAATAAGAAGTTGAATATACTGGGGGATAAACACTGACAAGTCAAAGTGTCCTTGTTGTTTACTGATTTCTTAAAAAAAAAAAAAAAATCCAATTACATCATATAGATATATAATATTATTTTATAATATTTGACTTTGGCTATGGTACAAATAAAAACACGACTTTCCTCAAACTTCCTCAAGCTTTACTCTACAATGTGGTAATTAAAGGAATGAATCTCTAAATTGTAATTATTACTATTACCATTTTGGAAATGTAGTGGCATAATCCCTCAGTTGATATGATGAGATTTTTTGTTGTTGCAATATATGAGTTAAAATGTTAAAATGTTAACTCGGGTTTCTCATGTCATCCAATCCATTTTATTCACATGATCGTGCGCATACGTGTGTGTGTGTGTGTGTGTATGTGTGTGTGCGTTCGCGCGCACACACGCGTGCTTGTGTGCATTTGAGCGATAGATATTGTCATTTCACTTGATCATGTGTGAGTACATAATTTTTGTAACAATATTTTCATACCAAACAACAAAAACTTTTATACAGACGTGTTTGATCCAAAAAATACATACATATAGTGATGAGCCATGAACTAAATGCATTATGTATCACATTTTCTGTCTCTCAAACAAGTGCTGTCAGACCATTATGACAAAAATAACACTTTTCATAAAACATCTCTACAAGGTAGAGCAGCAATAGTTCAATGTTTGATGAAGTTCTGTCTGTAAATACTTAGTGAAAGTTCTGTAATTATTTTTAAATTACAAAAATCCTCAAAGGAAGTATTTTTTTTACTTTGCATTTTAAAATGCTGTGATGTCTGCTACAGTGATCCTGGTGGGAGGTTGTGAGGTGCATTTAGTTTCAGAGAGAGGTAGAGAGCTTCATGACAGAAACCAAGACATCTGCACTCACAAAAAGACATGAAAGGAACTGAAATGGGCTCAAACTGGTTGTATGAGATGAGTTTTTGTACAGAACACACTTAACCATTAGCATGGGAAAGATTATCCCCTCTGATTTAGCAGCCCAATGATATTGACGACAAGGACAGAAAGATGAACAACTTTAAGCTAAGTACAGTACATTTGTCTCAAAACGCTCAATTAGTTCCAACACATAATGAGATTTGAACACCTGCTGTTCACAAACCATTTTGGGATTCAGTATTCATCTGTTGACTACATGCAAATGACAGAGGAAGAGAGTGTTTCTGGTTGGCTGCTTGTTTGAAGAGAATGGATGACTGGTTGTAGATTGTGTCTTATAGAGGATGAGTGGAATGGTTTCAGTCTGTGAGGCTTCTTGTATAGAAGGCTTTAGAGTTCCACTGAAGTACAGAGTATTGTGAACAGAGACATCATAGGTATCTTTCTGCAGCACCTGAACTGATCTTAGACCAGACAATGGCCTTTTCTACAGCTTCACTCACTGCCCTGCTGTTGACCCTGAGTGGTAAGAATTAATGAGAGATTAGACTACAACACATTCTGTTTAATCATAATCTTTGATATTACTTTTTACTTCTTTGAAACTAAAAAGTGTGTTTCTCACAAGTGAAGTCATTACATTAAAATGTATTTTTGTCCACAGGTTTAGAAGCAGTTCTGACACAGCCGAAGTCCATCTCTGTAAACATTGGAGACAATGTGAAGATCTCCTGTGCTCAAAGTACACGCACTGGTTATCCTTTGTCCTGGTACCAACAGAATTCTGATGGTGTTCCAAAGTATTTATTTTATACATCTGGGACCAAAGCAAGTGGAGTACCCAGTAGGTTCTCTACCTCTGGATCTACAGCACAAACACAGTATATGCTCATAAATGGAGTCCAGGCTGAAGATTCTGCAATGTACTACTGTGGTTGTGCTTGTAGCTCATACCACAGTGTTACAGTTCAGTGAGGAGCCCATACAAAAACCCTACAAACATGTTTAGAATGAACTACAAGCAATGGAAGAGCAGAACCTGTTTGAGCTTTCTCAAGTAAAGTGATCATACATTAGACACGGGTTCAGACTATATATTTAGATTATTTTCAAGCTTTTCATGGATTTAAAGTTCTCACTTGTAGTGAGTGAAGCATGAAGAGAAACCCTGAGCAGCAGATTACAGCACAGAGGTTTTTGTACGGAGACAAATCACTGTGAGACTCTGGCTTTGGTGAAGGGACTGAAGTCATTATTGGTAAGTTTGGCTTTTCTCAAGTTATTGAATTATTGAAAGTGATGTGTACAAAGGAAATGTAATCAATTATATAAACACATTAAATACAAGTTTTTGATTTTATTTAAAATGTTATTTTCAATTTCAGATAAGCAAGTACAAAGAGAAAATGGTTCTATAGTAATTCTGTTGAGTAGTTTTTAGTTACTATTGTTTTATTAACAATACCCAAGTATAGTTTTAACATTATAACACATTTGTATATAACAGAACATATCAATCTATTAGATGCTAAAAACATCTATTGAAAGAAATTAATTTTGGAATTAATAAAAACAAATGCAACTGACATTATTTTCATATCAAGTACGGTGTAAGAGTGGGTGCAATTATTTTTATTTTTAGTGCAAGCTAACCACACATTGCAGTTAATTTTAGATTGAAGAAAAACATATACCAAATCTACATCCAGCTTGTAATACAATATCATTTTTCCGATAAATACTTTATTTATCTGGAAAAAGTGTCTTCATTACAAAATAACTACAACAAGAACATATTTTTGTTGATTTTGTTTAAACATTTTAATTGAGTCAGCTTAATTTTTGTATCCACTAATTAATTACCTTAATGGTGTTTTATTAATAATACTCAAGTCTAGCTTTAACATTATTACATGCTCAAAATGGTTGCATAAAAATTAAGCTCTGGATGAAATTAGCAATACGGTACATTATGTGGATTTTACAATATATGTTGATGAATCTATTAGATAGTAAAATCTAAGAAAGTAATATTTAATTAATAATTTCAAATATATATAATATATATATATTTTTAAATTGCAGTAGCTTCTTCAACATGTTCAAATTAGCTTGTTCCATTTCCAGTTTTCAGTCTGTCAGTCAGAAACAGTGTTTTTACAGTAACCTTTAAGTGACATGTTGTTGTCATGTGTCCTCTCCTCTCAGCTCGTCCTCCGTCTCCCCCCAGTCTGGTCCTGATGGCTCCAGTCCAGCCTCCTCTCTCTGGGGACAGCAGTGCCACCCTGCTGTGCCTGGCCAAGGGCTACCACCCTGACGGTGCCACCCTGTCCTGGTCTGAGGACGGAGCCTCTGTGACTGGCACCCAGGTCCACATGGGCCAGTCCCAGCGCCAGCCTGATGGCACCTACACCCTCAGCAGCCATCTCACCCTGCCCTCCACACGCTGGCACTCAGGACACAGCTTCAGCTGTCACCTGAGTCACTCAGCTCTCAGCAGCCCACTGAGCAAGAGTGTCAACAAGCAACAGTGTTCCCTCTGAGACAAGAAGAACACATCCATCTATTCTCTGCTGATGAGCAGAGAATAGATGGAGCAGGAAAACACAATGTTATACAGCTTTATAGTCTATGTGATGATGATATTCTCTTTTATAAAGCCACTGACTGAGGCTCTCTGGTCATGAGAGACAGACATACAGTAGAGGTGAATTTCTTAATGTTTTGCTGATTGCTTCTCGGTGTTGAATAAAGTAATTAAATCATGAGCCGACTCCAACATATCTTTATCTTAACACTCACTGTTATTATTTCAAGTTCAAGCAAGGTTATTCCTCGTTTACATTTCACACAAAATAATGTATTTTCTCTGCATTTTAAAATGCTGTGATGTCTGCTACAGTGATCCTGACTCTGAGTTTCAGTTTCAGAGAGAGGTAAAGAGCAGTGGTGGAAAAAGTACTCAAATGTTTTACTTAAGTAAAAGTATCAATACTGCAATGTAGAATTACTCTTTTACAAGTAAAAGTTTGGAATTCAAAATGTACTTGAGTAAAATTACAAAAGTACTGGTATCAAAATCTTAAAGTACCATAAGTAAAAGTACTAAAATGTTTGAAAATAGCCTATGTATAAAATAGGGCTTAAGTGGTTAATGGATGTTTTATAATGTAATCATTTATTCAGAAACAAAGACAAAAACCGCACTCATAAAGACATGAAATAGGAACTTAAATAGGCTCGAACTGCATGATGGTCATCATGCGATGAGGTTTTGTACTACACAGTGCACACACTTAAAAGAATTAGCAGGGTCACTGAATTATCAGCCTAATAACATTGATTATGTGAACAGAAAAAAACAACACTTAGCTCTCACTCAGCAGCCCATTGAGCAAGAGTGTCAACAAACAACAGTGTTCCCTCTGAGACAAGAAAACTGATGTGAAGAGAATAGATGGAATATGAAGTAAACAAACATACAATTATAATAGTTTGCAATGTCATACAGCTTTATAGTCTATGGGATAGTCTCTTATATATCCACTGACCGAGGCCCTCTTCCACACTCTGGTGAGGAGGGACAGTATTGCAGGTGAATTGATTGACAATGCTTTGCCGGATGTTTCTCTGTTGAATAAAATCGTTAAATCTTAAAATGTTTCAAGCACATCTTTGTCAAAGACAGATGGAAAATGTACTTTACATTCACTGTAGTTCTCTAAAGTCTCAATATTAAGGGTAATATTATACTTTACTTTAGTCTGTTTATCCAGATGTTCAGCAGATATTTGACAACAATAACTCCAAATGTGTTATTAAAGAGAATCTCCTACCAGCAAGGTTTTCCTGGAACATTATTCAGAAAAATCAAATAAGTTGAATATATTGGGGGATAAACACTGACAAGGTAGTGTCCTTGCTATTGTAGTTGACTGATTTCTTTCAACAATATATCTTCTAATTACATTCATACAGCTAACCATTTAGAAAATAATATCATATTATTTTGTGTGTGCACGTGCGTGCGATACTGTAATTTAATTTGATGACCTGAGTAGATATTTCAACAAACCTTACATAGAAATAATGTGTTTAATACATACATTTGATGGACCCAACAAATCCATACTAATGAGCCATGAACTAAATGCATAATTGGATCACTTCTTTTTTGTTTCTCAAACAAGTGCTACTAGACCATTATACTGTATGACTAAATTAACACTTTTCACCTCTACAAGGTAGAGCAGCAATAGTTGATTGTTTCATGAAGTGCTGGCTGTAAAACGTGGAACTTCTGTAATAGCTTCATCTTTAAATTATGAAAATATATAGGATATCACTTATTTTCTCTGCATTTGATGTCTGGTACTGATACAGGTAGTGATTCTGATGAGAGGTTCAGAGATGCATTTAGTTTCAGAGAGGTAGAGAGCTTTAGGACAGAAACCAAGACAACATCTGCACTCACAAAAAGACATGAAAGAGGAACTGAAATGGGCTCAAACAGCATGCTGGTTGCCTGAGATGAGGTTTTTGTACAGCACACTTAAAACCCGCATGAAAACTTACATCTGATTTAGAAGCCCAATAATATTGAACATATCAACAGAGAAAACAACACTAACAAGAAAAACAAATACATGTCGGAAAAATCCCAATTAGTTCTAACACGTAATGAGATTCTAACACCTGGCTGTTCACAAATCCTTTGGGGTTCAGTATTCATCTGTTGACTGCATGCAAATGACAGAGGAAGAGAGTGTTTCTGGTTGGCTGCTTGTTTGAAGAGAATGGATGACTGGTTGTAGGTTGTGTCTTATAGAGGATGAGTGGAATGGTTTCAGTCTGTGGGGCTTCTTGTATAGAAGGCTTTAGAGTTGGCAGCTTGCCTCCCCCGTCTTGTGAGAAGGCAGAGTTGGTTCTATGGCCCCTACAGCCATCAAGGACTTCAAGGACAACATTTTGGAGTCATAATTTATATAATGTATGATCTAAGGTACAATCACTGCTGTTAGAAGTAGTGCAAGAATTAACTAGGGTGGAATAATGATGACATGGTGACCAATGTGCCCCATGTGGAATGATCAACTTAAATATAATGTATAATAGGGACCATAGCTGAATGGGTAAAGGGCCGTCTGGGAAACAGAAGGTCTCCGGTTCACCCCCTGGCCCTGTTCTATGGGTCCAAGTGGAAGCATGTTGCACACAGCAAAAATGGCCTATCTACAAGCTCGCAACGTGTCGCGCTGTGTGAAACGCAGACGCCTAGTGTCGTGATTTAATTCTGGTTGCTCAGGATTCAATGAGATGGTGCAATATGTTATTTCTGTTTTAAATAAAGTAAACTATTTGATATGGCACCAAATATAACACTTTAAACTTCCCAGGTTAATTTGGGCCCTGCCCAGGAGTCAGTACTAACCCTGAGTAAAGCAAAACTCAGAACTAAAATATTGTGTTTTATCCAACAAATATAAGTACCTCCCCGGTCCAGGTTGTAATGGAAACGTAAAAAATGACATTGGTACCACACCAGACCACAGCACCAAACCCAGCAAGCTGGAGTTGTATACAGTAGAATTACATACTAGTCTCGTGCAACCGGAGACCAGCACCTACCAAAACATCTGGTGACATCTAATTCAGTGTAGTGGTTTCAACTGGGTGAAGAGAGATTTTAAAAATAACTGAAATTGCAGAATCAATGCAAGACTTTAGGGCGGTTCTTCAGCAGTGATGAAAAAACATGTTAGCCTACTTAAAAGTAAAAGCTGAAATTCCACAATGTAGAAATACTCGGAGTCGGTCACAAGTCAAAGTCCTGTATTCAAAAATGTACTTGAGTAAAAGAACAAAAGTGTTGGCATCACAATACACTTAAAGTACAAAAAGTAAAAGTACAAGTTTTCAAACTTCTCTCAAAATCTTTCAAAAATAGCAGATCTATGAGCTCACAAAGTGTCGCGATGCGATCCGTTGTGAGCTTGTAGATCGGCTATTTTTGAATAGACGAACTATAAAATAAGGCTTAATTGGTGAATATAAATTTGTAATCATCGGAATTACACACAGTAACTTGTAACTAAACTTCTACAGTATTTGCCTCCGAGAGTGTATGAATTAACATTCATATTTCAACATACTGAAGGTTAGGGCATTCAGCAATTCTTGGCAGCTTGCTTCTCCAGTCTTGTGAGAAGGCAGAGTTGCATCTCCATGAGCTGTTCCAAGTGAGCCATCTGTAGGAAGAACACACGTGAAAACATTAGTACCAACTTGGAAACACTGTTTTTATGGGTCGTCAACAAATATCCTATTCTTTAAAACCCATTAAGACCTGGAACGCATCTGTGTCAGTTTAGATTTCTTTCGCTATTCAAAAATAGCAGATCTACAAGCTCATAGCGCGCCACGAGCTTGTAGATCTGATATTTTTGAAAAATCTGGATTTTTTTTTTTTTCAAAAAGAAAATAGGATTTAGATTTTTTTAAGAATCGCCTCAGGTCTTAATGGGTTAAATCTTTCCTACAAAAATAAATGTTCTAAAACATTCGATTTTTTTGAAAATAGACGATCTAGAAGCTTACAATGCGTCACAAGACTTTATTTTCAAACGTTTCAATCCCTATTAGATCTTCGTCAGGTCTATAGACCAATTATTTGTTCACAAACACATACAGTATGCTGGTTCCATGTAAGCGATTTCCAGCGGATTCCCAAACCTGTTATTTTAGGCTCGTACCAAGCAGCACATGCTATTTTTGTAATATTTGAACATTTTGGGAAACTATTTACAGTACAATACATGCCCAGGTTGAAATCGGTTAATAGAGCCATTGTGCTGTAAAACACAGGTGTAAATCATAAATGTAATAGAACATTGGGTGCTGGCTGATGCAGCCTGCAAAAAAAATAATAAAAAAGAAAGAGTAATATGCCTTGCAGAAACAGTGTGCAGGATAAAATAATGAGATGAGGATGCTCTGACCTTGGTCTTCAGCTCTACACAGCAGCAGACAGGCCTGTCAGCACCTAGGGTCCAATAAATCAAGATAACTGTGTTCAATTCAACATCTCAACATAAATGATTCAACATTTGTATTGTTACAGCCCACACACAGGTATACACAAGCTAAATTATAGGGTTTCGGGCTCCTCAACATTGCAGCAACTACTAGAACATTTTCAAAAAACGAATAACTAAAATGCAATACAATAACAACGGCACAGTTTGAGGTGCCGTTGATAGGTGCTGTGCATGAGGTCCTACCTCTAAATGTGTGTGTGTATGTAATTGTTTGCCTGTTTGTGTGTATGCACAAGCTGTCTGTGTAATTTTCTGTCATGTTTTCAACCATATTTATGTCCAGGTTAACAGTGGGCAAAAGATATTACAGTACAGTACAAGCTGACTGACTTTAACAAGATGGAGTCTATTAACGGCATGGCTTTGTGTGGCCAGTCTATGACGTCAGCCATCTATGACATATCTATGATGTACTGTATGACTCCATATTTGGCCAATGTTTCAGCTGATTCCAACTACCATCGACTTCCATTATAAAAGTAATAATGCTAAATATTTCAAAAAAAGATATAAAATCATACGTGAGGAGAATTGGCCTACTTGGCAGTGTGCACACTAATTTGGCACTGATTGGTCCAGTGGTCTGTGAGATTAGCCCTGGACACGTAGACAATACTAACAAACAGAACCATTCATGCTGTACAACACCCACGCTAGGACGGTGATGTACTGTCTTTTAGAGAGTTAGACATACCTTTACTCTCAGGCATCATTTGCTCAGTTGTCTTCTGTGCAGCATCTCCTTGAAAACGATCACAACAAACTCACTTAACATTTATGTTTAAATATTTATACACTGTTTTCAGTTCTGACTTTTAGGTGAATAATAGTATGTGAAGGAATAGTAAAAGTATTTGAAGATTCATAACAATGTGTTTAAAATTTTTTTTAAACCAAAATAAGATAACACATTTTTTAGCTCTTATGTAAAATCATCTATTTGCTGTGCTGGGGACACAAATAATTATTTTGGCTCAACTTTTTTTCTGTGGCAGTAAGACTTCAAACCAACTAGCTTGTACACATAAATAACCATATCTTTGTGCTCGTACACACACAGAAACGCATACCAGCCTTCTCAATGCATACACAGTACTACTGATGCGTCTTGTGAGGTGACAGCACCAAATGTACCCAACTAAAACACCAGCACGTGTCGAGTGAGTTTTGACTTGACCAACCGTTGAAGAAGGCAGCCTCTGCGTCCTCCAGCATCGACCCTGCGGCGTAAGCAGTGCCATCAGCGCCGCCGGTCGGCTGGTCCGGCTCTATGGGTGACCCTGTGGCTAGGCCTGTCACAATTATTACATAATCGTATAATTGCAATTATTGGAGATAATCGCAATTATTTTGGCATAATCGTCATAATCTTTTCCATGTTGAAAAATGTTCACACATTTTCAAATATTAAAAATAGCAGAAATAGCAGATCTACAAGCTTACAACGTGTCACTTTGTGCTATTTTTAAATGATTAAATATGTCTAGAATGTCTTTGTATATTCAAGTTATTTGTCATATCTGCCCTGGGCAATTCTTGATTACGAAGCCTTCAAGGCGAACAGAAAATGTATTTTTTTCCATAATGTTCCAATGTTCAATGGCCAAACACGCAATTAAATCGTTAATCGCAATAGGCTCTATTCACAGCAGCCATATTATGAAGACATTCACAGGTGTTACCAATGATACTAATGAAGGCTCTGTTCCATTCTGGTCAAACAGAGTCAGGGTGCTGATATTATGCATGTTGGCCCACTGGAAACACTCTGTTACACCAGTGGGTCTACAGTTGGGGTCCAGGGACGCTCATGGGCTTCCAAATGACCCCTTACATGTGTGTAATTCTGAGAGTGTACAAATTTAACCAAATGGACCCGTAAGGGTCCATTTGGTTCCATTTGTACACTCTCAAGAGTTGTGGGGGTCGTGGTAACCACTGTGCTACACTAAATGGAACAGAGCCTTCATTAGTATCATTGGTAACACCTGGGAAGGAAGTGATAATATGGCTGCTGTGCATAGAGCCTATTATTTGAGTGACAATTAATCGTCAACTTAAATTTGTAATCGTGACAGCCCTACCTGTGGCGTTAGCGGTTGCGTCTGTGCTGCCAGCGGGCTCTACGGGTGTGGCCGACGGTGTAGGGCTCTCCCCGGATGCCCCGGCGTGGGCGAGTTGGGGTTCGGGGGCGAGTTCAGCTCTGGGAGAAGGAGGAGGAGGAGGAGGAGGAGGAGGAGTCTCGGCCCGTGGCTGGAGTGCGTTCAGCATCAGCGTGTTGAGGTGTCCCCCGCCCATGTGGGGGGGCAGGGTGACAGACAGCAGGTGGACGGAGTCGTCCCGGTGTTCCACCGAGGCGGTGACGCCTTCAGAGATCAGGGTCTTAAACATGGCCAGCTCCTCTGCCGGCCAGACCGAGGGGAAGCCCTCCTTACCTGCATGGTTTGAGAGGACCATTTATACTCTGACGCCGTTGTATGATCATATAAACATTTGCCCAAATGTGAAAGATTGTATTTATTGCATAACAAGACCAGGAGACCTGGTTGTGCCAGACCCGGCAGATGCCCATGTGTCTATGCCCATGTATGGACGAAAGGGGGACAGACTTTTATAAGCCGGACTTCACATAACGTGTCAGCCTGTGTATGCCCATATATGGACGAAAGGGGGACAGACTTTTATGGCTGGGGCTTAAGGACAAAGGGGGCATGCCCATGTATAGAGAAAACAGGTACAAAGCCTCATGTAGGTCTGGCAAAAAAAAATCAAATGTTACTTTTTTGACAGCTGTTTTTGACATGTTAAAGGATTAGTTCACCCAAATAAGCCAATAATTTGATGACCGGCAGCGGCTCCGGTAGGAGACTCAAAGTCTCCTTTGTGTCTCCTACCGGAAACATAAGCATCTTTCTGCCGGTCATCAAATTATTGGCTTAGGAATGCGACAAAAAAATAATAATCCATGAATTCAAGTCTCCATGGGGTGACTATTCGAAGACATTTTGGGGGTGAACTACTCCTTTAAGCAATTTATCTGTCTGAATTCAGACATATGACAATTAGGGAAAATCACAACGGGTTGCAACGCAAAATAGGGACTTTATCAATGAATCAATTACATGTGATCAATGGTTTCACCTCCACACTTACCAGTTAGTGCACAGCGGGCGATTTGTACTGGGACCTGTAGAAGGTGCGGGGGTATGGGCAGGATGCTGGAGTAGGGAAGGGTCTCTGTGTTGCCGTAGTCGGCATACAGGACGGTGACGTCACTGTCTGCTGTCACCACGACCACGGCTCTGTACCAGTTGTTATCACCTGACATCGAATCATAAGGGAAGGAGCAGTTCATCGTCTAGACCCCACAGAACACCCTCAACAGATCCTTACCCCAGACTCAACCACCTCAACTTAACCTTAAGAGTGCCTGAGGGTGCAACAGTTAAATCAAAATAATGTATTTGATGACGGGATCTATTAATAATAGATCCCAATAGGGTCTATGCACAGCAACCATTTTAGAGAGAAATTCTTCTTACTTCCTTCACAGGTGTTACCAATGATACTAATGAAGGCTCTGTTCCATTCTGGTCAAACAGAGTCAGGGTGCTGATATTGTGCATGTTGGCTCACTGGAAACACTCTGCTACACCAGTGGGTCTCAACGTGTGGTCCAGGGACCCTCATGGTTCCTTGAGGGGGTTTCAAATGGCCCCTTAAAAAGGTGTTTAACTCTGAGAGTGTACAAATAGAACCAAATGGCATTTGGTTCCATTTCCATCTCAGAGTTATGGGGGTCCTTGAAATTAAAACGTGTGAGAACCACTGTGCTACATGAAAGGGAACAGAGCCTTCATTAGTATCATTGGTAAAACCTGCGAAGGAAGTAAGGAAGAGGCCCAATTTCTTTCCAATATGGCTGCTGTGCATAGAGCCTATTGTGGGCATGTCATTGTAAGTGCAAAGGTGGGGTCGACCTTCAGGGTTCCTTGAGGGGGGTTCCAAATGGACCCTTACAGATCTGTAGCTCAGAGTTATGGGGGTTCCTTGAAAATGTGAGAACCACCGTATTAGCACACAACAGAAAATGACCAGCCTGGACTCGGGCAGGTGAAGTCCCCCACCACCACCTCTCCCCCCAACAGACACAGAGGAAAATGGAGAACGGGGGAGAGAGATGATGGGGGGGGGGGGGGGGAGAGAGAGAACTGTGTTGATCCTAGCCTGGCATCAGTGGTGGAAAAAGCACTCGCATTTTTTACTTAAGTAAAAGTAGCCATACCACATTATGAAAATACTCTGTTACAAGTAAAAGGCCTGTGTTAGTAAAAGTAAAAGTACAAAAGTATTGGCATCAAAATGTACTTAAAGTACCAAAAGTAAAGGCACTAAAATGTTTGAAAATAGCAGATCTACAAGCTCACAACGCGTTAGATCGGCCATTTTCAAATAGCCTAGGTATAAAATAGTGGCTGAAGTGGTTAATGTATGTTTTATAATGTAATAATCTATATCTGCAAAGTAACTAGTAACTACAGTTTTCAAATAATTGCAGTGGAGTAAAAGTACAATATTTGCCTCTGAGATGTAGTGGAGTAGAAGTAAAAGTATTGAAAATTGGAAATACTCCAGTAAAGTAAAAAAAATACCTCAAAATTGTACTTACAGTACTTGAGTAAATGTACTTAGCTACTTTACACCACTGCCTGGCATCACAAGGAAATGGATTGTGGTGAAAAACAGACAATTACATTTGACTTAATACTGCCTTCTGCACTTCCAGTAATTTCCAGTGAACAGCACAGCCTGTGTATTCATGTATCAAGCGTCATTTAGATGATCTGTTAGATGGTGCTTGGTATTTCGAAGGACTAGACAAACACAATGTTCCAACTATGATGACAATCAACCCTGTGTAGTGCGTTTCCTACCAGTGAAGCGGGCACAGCAAGCAGCCCCAACAGCTGGAGTTTGACCCTGACACAGGCCCTGGTTGGTGCTGCCGTACTCGGCCAGCTCCATCATGACTTGTTGAAGTTCCTCCATCCCGACTGCACACGACAACAAGGATACACACAAAATAAAATAATAACCCATTAAGACCTGGAACGCGTCTGTGTAATTTTTTTGATTTGAGCTAAAAAGCATTATTTTACTAGCCTCGTAAACCCTCCCTCAGGAAATCTCATTTCCATTTGATTTCAGGAGTGAGTCTGGGCTGATCGCCCATTCTGCAATATTGGCTGTGTACACCAAACGGACGAGCCTATCAGCGTCGTCAAACATCGTTCTGTGATTGACAGCGACAGTTGGCCAATCAGGTGGCGTGTTCGAGTGAGCCCGAATGGCACCGAGTGCAGCCTGAATGCAGCCGACAAAACACGAACGGCAGCCATCTTTTCTGTCCGCTATTTTCTCCGCTGTTTTTTTACTTCAAAAAGCTCTCAAACTTCAATTTGGAGGCACGGAATTTACTTATAAGATATCGTTTGGATAGAATTTAGTTGTTTAACTTCATATATGTGGTCAATTAATCATGACAGAGACTATTTAAAAATAAAAATTCAGAGAACCGACCGGGGCGGGCAGTGACACACATGTATCCGAATAAGGCAACCTATTTTGGGCATGGCCGTCTCAAAAGTCCCGTTGCGTCACATTAGTCTGGTGAACTGCTGATTGGCTGAAGGGGAAAAACGATCATTGGCTGAAGGGGTTGTCAGTCAACGGTATTACTCCCGCCCAACTCCAGCCCACAGCCAATATTGCATAATGGGCGATCAGGCCAGACTCACTCCTGAAATCAAATGGAAATGAGATTTCCGGAGGGAGGGTTTACCAGGCTATTATTTTACACTTTGGCTATTCAAAATAGCAGATCTACAAGCTCGTAGATCTGCAATTTTTGAAAAATGTTGAGAAGTTGTGCAAATCTTTGAATATATCTCTGCTGTCCGGCAGAAACCAGCTAACTCCAAAATGTTCATCTTTCAGGAAATGACAAAAAAAAAAGACAAAAAAAAAAAAAAGTGGAGTTAGGAGGTTTTGTTCATCATTGATAAGAACAGCTAAATGGACCTCAAAGCTCATAATGAGGTTGGAGGTCAAAAGGGGGTGGAGCCTGGAGTCACGAAAACCAGCTAACTCCATCCCCCTTTGGTGGAGTTAGCTGGTTTTGTCAGAAGCGCTTTTTAATACTTTTCATGAAAAAGGTTGAAAACCACTGCTTTAGACTTAGGGGTGTGTGTGTGTGTGTGTGTGTGTGTGTGTGTGTGTGTGTGTGTGTGTGTGTGTGTGTGTGTGTGTGTGTGTGTGTGTGTGTGTGTTCTCTCACTCTGGCTGGGGGCGTGCAGGTAGAATAAGGAGGGGCTGATGATAGCGGCCACGCGAGGCTGGAAGATCTCGTTGAGAGGCAGCTCTCCTGCCTTCCAGTCCACTGGGAAACACCCTGCTGGGAGAGCTGCACAACACATAGCACCAGATATATATGTACTGGTCACATAGTTAGTTTCATACCGTCGAACACACACTAGGGCTGCAGGGAAAAAAATCGATTTGAATACGAATCGCGAATCTCATGTTGGACAATTCAGAATCGATTCTCATTTAAAAAAACAAAAACTTTTGAATCGGGAAAAAAACATTTTTGAATCAAGAATCGTTTGTTTTGAAAAAAATCGGAATAGTGAGCCTAAGAATCGGAATCGAATCGTGAGATAGCAGAAGATTCACAGCCCCAACACACATTCACGTTTTTGACTAATGACCCGAGTAGTCAGGAAGCCCTGACTGACCTGCTGGTGATGTCACTTCAGGGGGCGGGGCTACATCCTGGGAGCTGGACGGGGCCACATCCTGGGTGCCGGGCGGGGCTACATCCTGGGTGCTGGGCGGGGCTACATCCTGGGTGCCGGGCGGGGCTACATCTTGGGTGCTGGGCGGGACCAGGCTCTGATTGGTCTCTCTGCTCACATCCGTCTCTGGAACAACAGTGACGCTGCTTTTACAACTCTCTGTGTCAGGTGCCACAAACATACAGTCATCTGAGTCTATCACATGTACAACGTTCTTACAAGTCTTTAAATATGCCTGCATTGAGCAATATTTAGGAATAATAATAATTCTTTAGTTTTAGCTGAGCTCCTTCAGATGACTAAGTTGTATTATCTACGTCAGGCCAACGGTAGCAGGAGAGATTATATGTGTGCGTCTGTCTGTCTGTGGCTAATCACCCAAACCACTACACCGATCAGCATCAACTTTCTTGTGCACGCTGCCAGCAGGCTAAGAAACTCAATCCCTGATTATTCGTCAAATCCGTCAATGACAACCATGTTATTTTTGTGAATTTACAAACTCAGACCCACTATCCCTCCAGGCTATGTGATCAGTAGGGATGCACCGAATGGGAAATTCTTGGCCGAATGCCGAATGCCGAAAATAGAAAACAGTTGGCCGAAAACCGAATGGCTGAATATGATACACATATATACATATATATAATGAATTTATTTGTTTACCAATCATCAGCTACCTGATTATGGCAAAAGACATTATGGCAAAACTTAACTTAAATAATCACTATTATGGGTCCATAAAACTTTTATTCAGCACTTTTGAATGCATACATTAATTCCAGACTGACTGCTGAAAGATTGTAAAATGTTAACATTTTCTCTTTGCATACAACAAAAAGTGCATTAAAGTCAAGTGCATTTTCTCTGTAGGATAACTACAACAAAGAGCATTCAGAACAAAGGTGCTTTAAACCCGCATAAAGAGCTAGACCAGTAGGCCTAAAACAAAATAGTGTAAACACAGACTGTAACAGCCAGGCCTTCAACAACAAATGCACCTCGTTTCTTATTATTTCTCTCACAAAATGTGGCAACACTGCCTACGACCAGCGCGGAGCGTGCTTGTCGCCGCGTTTTGATTACGTCATCACAACAACACGTTAGGTTAACCCCTCTTCTTTCTGTGGTATTTTTTCGGCGTTGCATTTTTAGCGGTGCCAACCGCTCTACACTTGACTTTGTCCGTCCGTATGTCCGTTTGTCCGTTTGTCCGTTTGTCCGTTTGAGCACGGGCTTTAAACAGCTATAACTCCAGTTCGCAGCATGCCAGCAAGTCCAAATTTGGTATGTGGACTTAGACCACCAATAGGGATGAGCATTGACTGCTGAAGCCCCGCCCCGCCCTATCATAGCGCCACCAGGAGGCCACTGGCTTTAAACAGCTATAACTCCAGGTTGCAGCATGCCACCAAGTCCAAATTTGGTATGTGGACTTACACCACCAATAGGGACGAGCATTAATTGCTGAAGCCCCGCCCCGCCCTATTATAGCGCCACCAGGAGGCCCCGCCCCAAAGGCACCGCTTCCTTCACACAGGGTGTGATTTTTAACCATCATCGGCCGAACTGTCACAGTAAACCTGGAGTTATTCTCCATCGCACGACGATGTCACTTGCCAGCAAGAACAGATCTACAAGCAGTGCAGTGCGACGCATTGTTTCCTTGTAGATCCGTTTTTGTTGACTAAATTAACTCAGTAGTTCTTCAATCATTTTGCAGCTCAATGTATGAACAAATAACGCATGGTGTGTGTGTGTGGGGATGTGTGTGTGGTGACACTCACCTTGCGGAGCGGCGGCAGGGGGAACTGTAGCCAGCTGATCCAGGATCAGGGCAGCGGCCACACTGTGCCCAGCGTTCTCCAGCTCCACCTCGTAGCCGAGCTCCGACATTGAGATCACACGCGCCTTCAGATCCGGCACCATCACCAGAGACTGGAACCTTACTATGGCCTCACTGCTCCACACAGGGCCCACTGGCTGCACGCCTAGACAATAACACACACACACACACACACACACACACACACACACACACACACACACGTTTGACTGGGTTTCTTTACCTACTGTAGATTAATTCCTAAACTCTGACCCTAAACTTCACACCAAAACCTCAAGCCAACACTAATTCTAACCCTAAACCAGTGGTTTACAACCTCTTTTCCTTGGAGCCCTTCTGACCAAAGCCGAGAACCACCACACGCAAAAATAGCCGATCTACTTTTTTCTTTATCTTGAAAAATGTATCTATTTTTGACAATATAATGACCTAAAAAAGGAAATCTGACGAGGGAACCTGATGCGACATCACACTGGGGATTTAGGATTACAAACTGTACTGACTGAACAAACTCTCCCTCTGTCCATTGCTTTTTCATCAAGATTTTGAGAAATGCTTGTTGACAATTCAAAGACACACACTACCTGCGAGACAGCAGCGGATTGCCTGGAAGGGCAGTGTGAGGAGTTGAGGTGTGATGGTTCGTAGGTAGATGTTTTCCACCAGGCTGCTGTTCCCGTAGTCCACAAAGAACACCTCCACCTTGTCCTCAAACACACCGAGGACCATGGCCCGATACCATGCACCATCACCTACACACACACACACACATACACACACACGCACGCACGCACACGCACTCCTTTCAATATTATGTCTCTTTTGGACTACGGTGGGTAACTCAGAACCTTCCGTAACCTGCAACTTTCCAGAACCTGTGAGGTTTTGGGCCTCTTCCTTACTTAAGGCTAAGTTCTATTTAGTGTAGTACAGTGGTTCTCAAACTATTAATGTCAAGGACCCCCCATAACTCTGAGAGTGTACAAATGCCGGGTCCATTTGATTCCATTTGTACACTCTCAGAGTTACACCCCCCCCAAGGAACCATGAGGGTCCCTGGACCACACTTTGAGACCCACTAGTGTTTCCAGTGAGCCAACATGCACAATATCAGCACCCTGACTCTGTTTGACCAGAATGCAACAGAGCCTTCATTAGTATCATTGGTAACACCTGTGAAGGAAGCAAGGAAGAGGCCCAATTTCTGTCCAATATGGCTGCTGTGCATAGAGCCTATAAGTAGGAGAAGTACAAAAAATAATGTTTTAAGTTATCTACATGCTTACAAGGCGTCGCGATGAGACGCGTTGTTAGCTTGTAGACGGGCTATTTTCGCTGTATTTGAAAAGGATTGCGAGTATAAGTTCTGGGTACACAGAACTCAGGCATAGTATTATCTCCTGAGCAGGGGCCCAAAGTAGTTTCTGAGAACCTTATTTGCAATCCAAATCCATATCCTGTGAAATACTTCACAGTTCCGTTATTTCTTGTAACCAACAGTGCTTCTCTAATGCCACAGCATGGAAATATGATATATGACACAATATTCCTCTGTTCCAAGTTCTTCATTTGCCACCATGTCAGCAGATCTCACAACCCACCTTTGGCTGGTGATATGCTGGGATGAGAAACACAGTGTTTAACACTGATGTGTAGGAACATTCTATGGGTTTTGTTATGGTAAACTCAAGTGTACTGCAGTCAGTGCACTGACAGTTTCCTCAATGAAAGATTTATGCACACAACTCATAAGCACATGGTTGACATGCTGTCCCATGTTAACTTGTTCAATTGTTGGTCTCACCAGAAAACATAGCACAGCACGGCTCTCCCGCTCTGGGCCTGAAGGCGGCGCTATCTGCCTCACAGTGCTGTTGCAACTCAGTCCTCAGGTTCACCAGCTTCTGGAGGTCTGACACACACACACACACACACACACACACAAACACAGTTGATCCTGTCATTTTATTTTAACTGTTTAAAAACAGCCAACAACAGCTATACAACTCTGAAAATAAATGGAAATTGAGTAATTCAATAACATGTACATGACATTATAATTCAACGTTTTTTTTAAATATGAAGTGGAAAATGTAATTTATTTTAGTTTCAACCTGTGTGCTTCCCCACAAATTGGGGGCACAACTTTTTTGGAAACTGTTTGGGCAATACACACGGAGTGTAAATACCTGACACAATTAGCCCCTGAAGACTAGACAAGCGTTGGGATAGGCAGCTAGAGGGGAGGCTCAATATGGCTTGAAATCACATTGTGGTCGGTCAATGCTTTACGTTCTTTTGTTACTGGATACTGGGGTTTTATTTGTGTGTTTGTGTCTACTACATACTTTAGGGAGTCAAACAGTACATAGCATTACCTTCAGGATTGTACAGGTAACAGTAAAAATCTCCAGGATTCTCCACCACGCTGCCCACTACTGCCACCGCCTGTCCGTCACTGGGAAGCTCGGCACAATACCACAGCAGGGGTGGGGCCTCCGGGCCGGCAGCCGCACCGGGAGACTCAACAGGCGTAGCTGCAGTGTGTGCTTCAACGGGTGTAGCTGAAATGCGTGCTTCAACGGGTGTAGCTGTGGTGCGTGCTTCAATGGGTGTAGTTGCAGTGCGTGCTTCAATGGCCGTAGTTGCGGTGCGTGCTTCAATGGGTGTAGCTGTGGTGCATGCTTTAATGGGTGTAGCTGTGGTGCGTGCTTCAATGGGTGTAGCTGTGGTGCGTGCTTCAATGGGTGTAGCTGTGGTGCGTGCTTCAATGGGTGTAGCTGTGGTGCGTGCTTCAATGGGTGTAGCTGTGGTGCGTGCTTCAATGGGTGTAGTTGTGGTGCGTGCTTCAATGGGCGTAGTTGCTGTGCGTGCTTCAATGGGCGTAGTTGCGGTGCGTGCTTCAATGGCCGTAGTTGCGGTGCGTGCTTCAACGGGCGTAGCTGCATGCTGTGCTTCAACACCGGTTTGTGCGTCTACAGAATTGGTTGCAAAAAGACAGAAGTGAGATTTGACACAAAGCTCATGGGAAGGGCTGCATGTGCAGGGATGCAATCAAAATGTGCGATCTAGCGCAAGGCCTATTGACGCACGTTCTTAGCTGTGGCGGACCCGGGATGGAGTTATGACATTTTTCTACTGTACCATTCATCCTAGGATATCATATCATAGAAAAGGTAAGAAAACCGTGGTCCAAAATTCCCCTTTAAGCCAATCAGTAGAGAGTACTGAAAATGCATTTTATGTTTAATAAAGAGCTGGAGAGACATGGGAGACTCCTTATACTGAACAACCACTCTATAGCAATGAGTACTATCAGAATATAGAGCTATTTAACACTTATTTTAACCAAAGTAAATCACTTACCCTACCTTTACTTTCTCAATTGTATTATGCAGTACAACTGTATGGAACCATCTGCATTTGTTATGTGTCCCCACCATTCATTCAGGATTTTCCTTTAATATGTCACCCGTCTGTTTATTTCAATGAACATCCAAATTTCTATGATATCTTTCAACAGTGAACAGAAAATCTTCTCTCTCTTGCTGCTACACGTTTGATTCAGAAGCTTGACTTCAGTAGATCAATACTCGTTAAACATGGAGGTGCATTTGAACCGTGATTAACCCATTCAAACCGGGAACGCATCTGTGTAACCACTTTATCCATATTTTATATTTTGACTTTTCAAAAATAGCAGATCTACAAGCTCATAGCGAGGCACAGAGTGGAACGCTATGAACTTGTAGATCAGCTATTTTTTTTCGCAAATCTTTGAATATATATATTTTTTAAGCGAACATCGTTTACTCAAATCTTTGCTTCTAGGGGTCCCTGGAACAAAATATGTTGAGATGAGGGTCCGGGGCCAAATACATAATCAATAATTTTGAGGGGTCCTTGACATGAAAAAGTTTGAGAACCACTGATATAGCAACATAATTTCGATAGATTTATAAGACATGTGTAGAATGTATATATTCAAAGATTTGCACAAACGTTCACGATTTTTCAAAAATAGCAGATCTACAAGCTCATAGCGCGGCACTCGGTGCCACGCTACGAGCTTGTAGATCTGCTATTTTTGAATAGCCCAAAGAAGTCTTAAATGTGTTAAGGACGAAATAGACGACGTTTAGAGAGAATGTCTAGAGAGAGAACGTGTGGGAGTATGTAGTTACTGTGGGCGTGGCTGTGAGCGTCTTGTTGCCGGTCGGCGCCGAGAGGGGCGGCGTGGCGGAGGGTCAGCAACAGCTCGGCCACGTCCGCCTGGGGGTCGCTGCTCTCGTCCGTCATGGACACCAGGGCGGTGCCGTCGCGCTTCCCCAGGATCTCCACGCGCACCATGCGGTTGGACACCGCCCGCTGCAAGGCCTGCACGCAGTCGTCGGACCAGCCCTCCCCCGTCGGTCGCAATCCTGGGGGGACAAAACGGGGGCAGGGAAAAGGCATATGTGTGTGTGTGTGTGTGTGTGTGCAGGTGACACTGACTGTGCACGAGACTCAATGGACAGCTGTGGTGGGAAAAAGTACTCAAATTCTTTACTTAAGTAAAATAACCAATACTGCGATATTGAAATACTACTGTTACAAGTGAACGTCCAGAATTCAAAATTTCCTTGAGTAAAAGGACAAAGGTATTGGCATCAAAATGTACTTAAAGTACCAAAAGTAAACATACTAAAATGTTTGAAAATAGCAGATCTACAAGCTCACAACGCGTCGCGGTGCGACACGTTGTGAGCTTGTAGATCTGCTATTTTCAAAAGCTGTTTATACATTTGAAAACTTGAAATTGGACTTTATGTATAATGACTACTTTTACTTTTGGTACTTTTAAGTATGTATAAAATAGGCCTAAAGTGGTTAATGTATGTTTCATAATATCATAATTTATATCTGAAAAGTAACTAGTAACTAAAGTTTTCAAATAATTGTAGTGGAGTAAAAGTACAATATTTGCCCCTGAGATGTAGTGGAGTAGAAGTTTAAGTATGGGAAATTAGAAATACTCAGTTAGTTAAGTAAATGTACTTAATTACTTTCCACCACAGATGGGACAGTATGGGTGCATCACTTCAGGTAGCCCGACAGTGTCTCCTGAGTCTGAACGGAATTTGTACCAGGAGAACTGATCCCCGTGTCCTTACCTGCCAGGGCACAGGGGATGGCCTGCATGGGCAGAGCCAAGAGCACGGGGCTGATGGGCCGCAGGCATCTTAGCTCCACCTCCTCAGAGGTGCCAAAGTCGATGTATCCGACACACGCGTGGTCCTCGGACGAGTACGCCAGCACTTTTGCCCTGTACCACTGCTTGTCTTCTGTGGGGGGTGGGGGAGAGAAACAGATCCCAGCCTGAACTCACAAACAAGCCCCTGAGACACTTGTGATGATTAATCACACATCATCATAAGGATTCATTTGTACTTTGTTTCACTCGACAAAAATAACAAGTGAAAAGGGATGATGCAACTTGCATCGTTCTGTTTGTGTTGGAAATGTAATTTCTTGTAAGACAAAATGGTTGTGTAATGAATTAGCCTTAAGAACATCTTTGTAAACACTTCCCATTTCTTATGTTATGGTCTAAAGTAATCGCATAGATCAGCGGTTTTCAACCAGTGGTCCGGGGACCACCAGTGGTCCTTGAGGGGATATCAGGGGGTCCCCAGCCAAATGAATAGTTAGGAACCAAATTGACCCTTATGTGTCTGTAACTGAGAGTCCATTTGTACACTCTCAGAGTTAAACACTGATGATGATGATACAGTGTAGATTGGGACCCCCAAGAAATCAAATGGCATATCTTTTCAAGTGGGGGTCCGTGGGCCAATATGTGTCCTATTATATTATATTTGGGGGTCCTTGACGCGAAAAAGGTTGAAAACCACTGGCATAGATTATTCAGATTATCGAAATGTGTAGACATATTAATCAATGATTGTAATGTACATAATGTTCTGTTAGCCACAGAGGAACAGGCACTCAACTTCTGAAGTGACCAATAAAAGTCTTGCCATAGACGGAATAAAAGCAAGTGTTTATTACCCGAGAACTGAGAGCAGCACATGGTTCCAGGAGCCGGTCTGAAGTTGTGGTTCACTGGAATCTGACTGCAGTGTTCCCTCAACATCAACTGCTGCCCGTGGATCACAGC
The DNA here is from genome assembly GCF_963454915.1 of Gymnoscopelus microlampas. Classification (NCBI taxonomy): domain Eukaryota; kingdom Metazoa; phylum Chordata; class Actinopteri; order Myctophiformes; family Myctophidae; genus Gymnoscopelus; species Gymnoscopelus microlampas. Next base: position 2,576,084 of record NC_139957.1, read on the forward strand.
TGCAAACCACAACCTTTTCACTTTAGACTGTTTCACTTTGAATGCATTCATATTCAGTGGTGGAAAAAGTACTCAAATGTTTTACTTAAGTAAAAGTAGCAATACCACCACGTTATAAAAATACTCTGTTACAAGTAAAAGGCCTGTGTTCAAAATGTTACTTGAGTAAAAGTACAAAAGTATTGGCATCAAAATATACTTAAACTACCAAAAAGTAAAAGTACTAAAACGTTTGAAAATAGCAGATCTACAAGCTCACAACGCGTCGCATCGCGACGAGTTGTGAGCTTGTAGATCGGCTATTTTCAAATAGCCTAGATATAAAATAGGGCTTAAGTGGTTAATGTATGTTTTATAATGTAATAATTTAATGTAATAATTTCTGCAAAGTAACAAAAGTTTTCAAATCATTGTAGTGGAGTAAAAATGCACTATTTGCCTCTGAGATGTAGTGGAGTAGAAGTATAAAGTAGTGAAAATTGGAAATACTAGCAAAATAAGAGTACCTCAAAATTGTACTTAAGTACAGTACTTGAGTAAATGTACTTAGTTACTTTACACCAGTGTTCATATTCAAATGCTGCCATAGTTTTTGCACTACACCCCCATTAGCTGCTAGAAGCAATGACGCGATACTCACCAGCGTTGTCCACCTTCTGACAAATGATGTCGTGGGGTGACTGGAGGTTAGTGACCACAGCAGAGAAGGTGTCTCCCACACACTGGGTCAGGGGCTCGGGTGGCTGGGACCCCAAATTCTCGTCCTTGCCGTTGGACAGGCGCTTGTAGATCTCCAGTGAGGCGCTCACCAACTTGTCTGAAGACAAAGAGAGAACCCATTCCTATACAGCCAGTCTAGTACACAGGCTGGAGTCCTGTATACATCATCAATAGGAGTGTCCAGTTTTCACATCATTTCAGACCACCAGCATCTAAACCAGATTTTAGCTAAAAGGGCCTTATGTCAAACCAAACAAATGAAGCATAGCGTTAGTTCATGCAGGACACGGAAGTCGTGCACGCCAAAGCTGTAACCAGCGGTCAGTCAGCTGATGTGAACATCAGCATTCTATTTCCCATTCACAGCTCAGTGGTCATTACGTCACACGCTCATTATCCAATCACAGCTCACGCATGAGCAAAGAGGATCCTTTAAATACGGCTTCTATTCTCTAGGTCTTTCTTGGTTGCTGAACCAATGCATTTTGCTAGCTCCTCCTCCACCCCAGCCTCCACCTTTGATTAGAGTCTGGCTTAGGCTCAAATACTTGTGGTTATCACGTATATCTGCTTGTTTAGAGTCTTGCATATAGGCTCAAATACTTGTGTATCATGTATATCTGCTAATTCTAACTAATATGTCAATGTACTGCTATTGTTGACATTGTATCCCTATGGGGATTTGCTTAAGCATTCTCTGAATATATGCTTAGCAGGCTGCTTCGACAAAATTCAGTGAATATTCTCCCAAGAGCGGAGCTTTAACGCCAAGCTTAACTGTATTCCATTTGTGGCAATAAATGGTTCTTTATCTACTAAGACGAGAGTGTTTCGGATTGAAAGTGATTTGCTAGAGCAAAGGCCATTTGGTCAGCACAATCAGTAGAAGCCATCGTCTGGGGAGCATGAAGGTGGACAAAATATTCCATGGTAATCCAGCCAGCAGTTAGTGATATGTTGCTTTGGACCAAAAAGAGTAAGACGGTGTGTAATATACAAAAGGTTCATTTTACACTTCTAGTCAAAGACTTGAAACAATAAATGATGTTGAGTGAGTGTACTGTAACAATATCACACAAAGAGACATTATATTAACTGGACATTGATATTTTCCCCCTGCGTGCATGTGTGCAAGTCAACTCACTGATGTCCTGTTCAGACGTTTTTTTAGTCTCCTTCGCTGCATAACCCTGGTCCAACAGGAACGTGCTCAGATGTTTACCTACAAGGATACAAGGGAAGATGAATTTCTTTCGTAGATGAACAGTACATTTCCGGTGTGTGTACATGTGAATGTGGACGAAAGACTTGAGAATTATTATCACAGAATACGATACCACTGATGATATAGTATATACTATATATATATATATATATATATATATATATATGTATAAGAAAACAAAGTAGTGGTATCTTTATGCAATGAAAAGGTCAACTCTAGTAGCTCGATTCAAAACAATAATGACATTTTATGTACTGAATAATATACAGTAACAACTCAAGTGTAAACTGTAGAAAGAACATGCAGTGGCCAACTGGCTATGCAAGCCAAAGTAAAATACAAATATAGTCCTTGCAATTTTAACAACATTAAAGCTTGATATGTTAAGTCTAAAGCATAAATGTCACTGATCCATAACTCCCAAAACTATTGTGGTTGAATCTCAACAAGCAAATAAAATAAAAAAATCTTGTTTGAAAGAAACGCTGATCATAATATTGTCCCATATTTGTGTCTGTTATGTGCTACAGGAATGGTTCTCAAAGTGGGGTCCATGGACCCTCAGGGGTTCCTTGAGGGGTTCTAAATGGATGCTTACAGGTCTGTAACTCGGAGCATATAACATTTTCAGGCCAAGGACCCCCTAACCGAGAGAGAGATGAAGCAGGGACCCTCACTATATATTACATACAATTGTGTTGCAGATTAAAGCTTTTCATAGATGTTGGATTCATGTTAATGTGTATTTTCAGACATTTAACGACTTAAACCGTCAATACTTAGTAAACTTTCACTCTGTACTTGGTCTGCTCTTTTTTCCCCTTTTTTGCCGAAAATAGCAGACCTACAAGCTCACAACGCCTCGCGCTGCGAGGCGTTGTGAGCTTGTAGATCGGCTATTTTTGGCTAAAGTTGTCCATCGAATAGGGATGCTAGGGTTCAAGTGGTTAATGTAAAAAACAATGATCCTATCACACAGAGATTTGGCGGACCCCCTGTAACAACTTTGAGGACCCCCTAGGGGTCCCGGACCCCCTGTTGAAGACACCTGTTTTAGACAGTATTTCAGTTGACTGCAGACACTACTGTGATGTAGCCTGGCATTGGCATTGGTCTGGACTTCGGCGCATAGGGAGCGAGTATGAGAAATCAGAGAATGATTTTGATACTTTTCACTGTTGTACGGACAGCAGTTGAAAGCAGTCACTGATAGGCTCTATTCACAGCAGCCATATTATGAAGACATTCACAGGTGTTACCAATGATACTAATGAAGGCTCTGTTCCATTCTGGTCAAACAGAGTCAGGGTCAGTGCTGATATTGTGCATGTTGGCTCACTGGAAACACTCTGTTACACCAGTGGGTCTACAGTTGGGGTCCAGGGACCCTCATGGGCTTCCAAATGGCCCCTTACAGGTGTGTAACTCTGAGAGTGTACAAATGGAACCAAATGGACCCGTAAGGGTCCATTTGGTTCCATTTGTACACTCTCAGAGTTATGGGGGTCGTGGAAACCACTGTGCTAGACTAAATGGAACAGAGCCTTCATTAGTATCACTGGTAACACCTGTGAAGGAAGTGATAATATGGCTGCTGTGCAGAGAGCCTATTGGCCCGCTCATTTCTGATTTCTCATACTCGCTCCCTATGGGCCGAAGTCCAGACTGATACCGGGGAGGAACGTGAGCGTGAATCCACGTTATCAGTCTGGCCAATGCCAGGCTAACTGTGGTGTGGTTCGACAATGTTGATTTGACCCGAGCTGACCAAAGGCCGACAGCAGGATGTCCACGGTGAAGACGTGTCCATTCTCCGACGTGTCCACCACGCTGACGGGGAGACACTTCCCGCTCATCACCTGCTTCACCACCATACAACACTCTCTGGTCCAGCTGCCAGCCAGCGGCACCACGCCGGAAAGACAGCACTCCAGAACCTGAGCCCCAAACAGAGCAACCAGGAAGTTAGTTACACTGGTACTGTACCAGTGGTGTAAAGTAACATTTACTCAAGTACTGTACTTAAGTATACTTTTGAGGAATTGTTTACTTTACCGGAGTGTTTCCCATTTTCAATACTTTTACTCCGCTACACCTCAGAGGCAAATATTGTACTTTTTACTCCACTACAACTATTTGACAACTTTAGTTACTTATTTAGATTTAGATTATTATTACAAAACAGTAAGTTTGAGAACTAGTGATATTATAGCAACATAAGTTTTTCAGAAAACTGTTTTGATTTAGAAGACATTTGTAGAATCGGCCTCAGGTCTTAATGGGTTAAAAAATAACTGCATTGCGGAACTAATGCAAAGACTTTAGGGCAGTTTGTCGCATTGGGACGGTATCACAATTGGTTTTCGAAGCAGTGGCATAGGTCTGTTAGAGCACTGTTTTCTCTGCTGTTCTGGCCCCTAAATTGAACGTCGCCCGTGGTATCATCAGGCGGAGATCTCCAATAGGCTCTATGCACAGCAGCCATATTGGGAATGATTGACAGGTGTTACCAATGATGCTAATTAAGACTCTGTTCCATTTAGTGTGGCATAGTGGTTGTCTTATTTTCAAGGACCCCCATAACTCTGAGAGTGTACAAATGGAACCAAATTAACCCATTAGGTTCCATTTGTACACTCTCAGAGTTACACACCCACCATAAGGGGCCATTTGGGAACCAAATGGAGTGTTTCTAGTGAGCCAACATGCACAATATCAGCACCCTGACCAGAATGGAACAGAGCCTTCATTAGTATCATTGGTAACACCTGTGAAGGAAGTAAGAAGAGGCCCAATTTCTTTCCAATATGGCTGCTGTGCATAGAGCCTATCGTCTGACTACGCGAGAATAAATTCATACCAAAAATACACACATTTAAACACAAACATGAACAAATGAATGTACTCACACACGGAGGCAGCGCCTGCAGGTTGACAGGAAGTGGTTTGATTATGTTGCTGTCTAGAGGAACGTCCTCCTCATTGCCAAAGTCAACATAGAGGACAGTGGCTGTCTTCTGGTCCGCTGACACCGACAGGACAAGGCCTCTGTACCAATTCTACACACACACACACACACACACACACACACACACACACACACACACACACACACACACACACACACACACACACACACACACACACACACACACACACACACACACACACACACACACACACACACACACACACACACGCGCGCCATGTTTTGCTTTACAGGAAGAAGTCATGATTGGATTTTGGATAGGAATATGAATTGAGGATATTGCCCGTAGAGTACAATTTCAACAGTGTCCCACATAAAAAGATAGTTCATCCATTCATCCTGGCCTCTACATCAGTGGTTCTCAAACTTTTTCATGTCAAGGACCCCCAAAATGATATGTATTTGGCCGCGGACCCCATGTCAAAATATGTTGTTCCCGGGACCGCCCAGAATCATAGATTTGAGTTACAAATGTTCGCTTTCAAAAACATTACATTCAAAGATTTGCACACATTTTCACGATTGTTAAAAAATAGCAGATCTACAAGCTCATAGTGCCGCGCTATGAACCTAGATGGTGCTAGAGGCTCCAGGCTAGACAATGAAAGTATGGTCCTTTTATATTAAGGAGGCAGTGTGTGTGTGTGTGTGTGAGTGTGAATGCGTGTGTGTGTGTGTGTGCGCGCGCGACGTGCGTGCGTGTCTCACCCCATCCATGGAGAATTGGACGGTGCACACCTCTCCTTGGTTGGGGGTGTACGGGGTGGTGGTGGTGGTGGTGGGCTCGACGCTGGCGGTCTTCTGCAGCTCTGCGCCGATGCTCTGCATGTTCTCTGACACCTGGGGGTCCTGAGGCAACACAAAGAACCTACTGGGGCTGCTGAACTCTGCCACCATGCCCTACACACACACACACACACATAGATACATACACGTTACTGTACATGGCATGGGTATTCACGATGCAATCACAGCCCTCACCCCCACGTATAAACCCCCTCATGAATTTCAAGTAAGCACCAATTAAATGGAACCACAAAGTCACACAGTGTATATCGGTGTACTACGTATATATATATATAAAGTTGTCGGTCAGAAACCTTATATCTCTATATTTCAACTTCTCTTTTCGTAAATGAATGGCCTATTTCGTTGAGTGACAAGTGTTGCGTGAAAGTAGCGTAAAGAGCCAATCTATAGAGCACCGAAGTCTGACGTAATTTACACATCCTAGGTTTGTCTACCTGGTTCGCGGTTTTCCAACCCCGTTCTGAATTCCCATAGACGTATTTGATATCACGTCAAATAAGAACTGTGTTCCAAAAATAAACAAATGACCCCGGCGGTTTAACTCATATGGATATGAAGCATCAACTGACGGTGAGAAAACGATAATGTTACTTCCGCCGAATTAGTTACATTTTCGCCAGAAACGGACTGTATCAAATATAAGTCACTGACTATCATAAACGATACAGAACCTCCTCCCTGACAATATCGCCGAGACAGTTTGTTTATTTTTGGACCACAATTCTTATATGAGACGATTCTATGATGACCCAATGTTATTCTCCATAGAGAAATGACTTTACGAACCTGGGGATGAACGAGTGACGTCAGGACTTCTGTACTCTATAAGCTATAGATAAGCTATAGATAATCTAAAAGCGGCACATCTTTTTGTTGTTTTACCTACAGTATAATGCATGCCCAAAATAAGTCTGTCTGTGGGTTTCATACATATTTAAACAATGAAAAGTATTAGCAAGAGCTAGGGGCTAAATAATAACTCCATTGGATCCATTGGAACACTGATTGGTTCTTTTTTCCCCAATTTCCTTAAAAGTTTCGGTTCTGGACATACCCGGCACTACCCGACAGTGATCATATGTGTATACAGTAAATACTTTATACACGTTGCCAAATGAACAGCTAACATATACATAAATACACTGATTTTTAATTGACAGGTTTTCTCAGCTGAACTGTGTATAGAGGACCTTCAGTTCGGTTCCTCTGGTGATGCCGTGCGTTTTCAGGTCCTTCAGATAGGTTCGCTGGGCAGTGGAGTCATCACTGGCCTTCAGCTAAATCAGACACAAACAGAGACACGTGTGGATTTTAAGGAACCATCTTATGGGCGTAAACATGGTTTTAATATATTTTAATTCATAGTTTCTTTTTTGTTTTGTTTTTACAAATTCTGTGCCTCTGTGTGGATGTCATGTCTGTAAAATGGTATTGTTGTAAATATTCATGTCTATATACAGGGTGTGCTGAAAAAGAGACGTTGGATTCAATGGTTTCATTCTTTCATTCATACCATAGTCTATAGGCCAATATCAATCCTGAATATTTGAATGGGTTTGAGATATAATATGAGACGATCGAAAGCCATACGCATTATTTCTCGCTGACAGCGATACACACACACACTGTTATTGTTTGAGTGGTGTTAAGTCTCTGGTGAAAACGTTCTCAGTACTGAACTGTTCTTGTGTTATAACAATATTTTTCTCTTCCACAGCAGAAGGTTTTACCTTTGGCTGCAGTGGTGCAGCCGTCTCCTCCACCACTGCTGAACCTTGGCTCTCCAGAGGAGTTTCACTGTCGATGGGACAAAATCAATATTTTAAATTTCATTTTACAAATAATGAATGTGAGGAACTCAGAGCTGATGTTTGCTTGCAAAGTCCACACCCCTGTGGCATCTTATTGTTTTATAAGATCGAATGATGAGATTCTATGGAACTAGAACAACCTATACTCACCCCTCAGAAGAAAATCATTCCCCAGCTAAATGATTTGGTTGCACTTGTAAACTCTCAGAGTTAAATTAACACTTAACATTTTACAGTGAGGATTGGGGTCCCAGAGATAAAGTTAAAACAAGAAAAGAAAACAAAAAGAACTATCAAATGGGGGTCTGTGGCTTAATGCATACCAGCTGGGGGTCTTTTAAAACATTCAATCCGGGGGAAGCATCTGTCATTTTTAGATTTTTTGGCTATTCAAAAATAGTAGATCTCATAGTGCGGCACCGAGTGCCACGCTATGAGCTTGTAGATCTGCTATTTTTTGAAGAATCTTGAAGATTTGTGCAAATCTTTAAATGTATATCTATTTTAAAGCGAACATTTGTAAAATATGTTGTTCCAGGGACCCCCAGAAGCAAAGATTTGAGTTACAAAGAATATATATTCAATGATTTTCACGATTTTTCTAAAATGGCAGATCTACAAGCTCATAGCGCGGCACTCGGTGCCGCGCTATGAGCTTGTATATCTGCTATTTTTGAATAGCCAAAGAAATCTAAAATGACAGAGATGTGTTCCCGGTCTAAATGGGTTCAATTAGGAAGGTTGAGAATCAGTGACTTACGTGACACTGGTGTCTGCAGCGCTGGCCAAGCACCTGTGTCTGTGGGTCGGCCAGTGTTGTGTCTGACAGTGAATGGAGCAGTAGAAAGCCTTCTTGCAGCGCACGCATCGGAAATTCCCTGTCGGACGACAGTGATGCTTCATTTATACTCTTGTTGCACAATGCTGTCGCACACCCAAAGTGTACAATGGGTTTGTAGATCCGCTATTTTCGTTATTCGTCGTGCTACAAAGTATATGGGGTGTAAATAGATAACCTTTATGATGTGAAGTCATTCATTGTTGTGTTATTAGACGAACACTACGATGACATTACTGTACCCTCTCATTTAATTTGCTACATAGTCCATTTATATCTGAAAACATACAACTTAAAGGTATATTTCAGATTTCTGGTGACTGACATTGTCCTTCTAATACGTGAGGAGACCGTGTTTTTTCAATTACTTTTTTCATTTATTTTTTATATTGTTTCTGGAAAATGAAAAAGATTTAATACAATAAAAAAAACAGTTATCGAAAAAACACGGCCCCTCACGTATTAGGAGGGCAGGATGAGTCACCAGAACCAAGGACGGGTGTTTTTGATGAATCTAACATGTTAAAAATGGAGTTTGAAGTTATAATGGGTTTGTATAGGAAGGGGCGTGTCTGATAAAATTAATATCAAATATCTAAATACTGAATCAAGCAACTTAAAAACTGTCCGCGGAGCTCGGAAAAAGCCTGAGTAGACGATAAAATGACCCAAACATTTTTTTAAAGTGAAATATCCCTTTAACCACTTTCAACCTGTCATATATTGAGCAAGTCAATACCGACAAACATTTTCAAGAAACTTCAAATGTCACACACATCGGCTATTTACCCCAAGCAACACCATCATACCACAGAGTATAAAATAGGACTCAAGTGGTTTTATATAACATTGATCGATTGGTTGAATACTTGATTAAGTTGCACAGTACAGCAAGTACAATTACGCAAGTAATCCTAAAAGGATAACACAAAAGCCTTGATGCCTTGTTTACATACAAGACAATACAATACAAATCATCAATATCAGGAGCAATGAAAGGTGCATTTACAGAGAACAGCATACATAAGACAACATAAGATGTTCATCTGGGTATTCCTCTTTGATCTGGCTCCAGTTTTGTAATGTACATTTTTTTAGAAAAAAAAAAAAACGAAATGTTCTTAACACATTGATTGCCAAGATCGCATTGATGCATTCTTTCAAATGCATCACTTGATGGCCAAGGTCGCATTGATGCGTGCTTTAATTTTTTGGGGAAAATTCCACAAGGGGCGACCACAGCTTTGGAATGATCGATCGTCACCCAGAGAAGTAGAATGTGGATGTGACGTCGATCCAAAAAAACTGTTTGGGATTTTCAGAAAAACAGCTGTAACTCAGTTTCTTTTTTTTGCATCGAAAATCTCTATTTTCTCTAGTTTTCAGCGGGCCGAAGGCCCCAAATGGCGGATCGCGGTTGGAACGTTCCTATGGATACACAGATCCCTCCGCTAACTCACGGGGATATTTTGTTTGTGTTTTTGGGACACAATGTCGGTTCCACGGCGTTTCAAATATCATTGGATTGAGGTAATTATACGCTGGCCAAGGGGATAGAAAACTATGTTTAATATCTTGGCAATCAATGTGTTAATATGTTGGGGATGACAGTATTTACCTTGCTTACTGCAATAGTTGCACACGTTCACAGTCGATGGATTTTCAGACCCTGCAGCAAAGAAAACAACAGTTAATGCATCATGTTATACGAGGTCACCTGCTTGTTAACTGGTAGCTGATAATCACATTTCACCCTTTAGGAAAGGTTTCGTCAAACATCCATTAAGAACAGGTGAATTGTGGTTTCAGTGCAGGTTCAGGAGCTGTTGTTATTAAGTACCCCTCCTCTGCAATCTAGTGGCTGTTCTTTTAACTGCAGTGTGCACTTCACAAGCAGCAGGTGACATTCAAACTTCTTGACAGCAATTTTACTAGATCTTAAAAAGCCCTAACTGAACTTTTTTTTCATTCTCAGATTTCTTTGAACCAGTGGTGGCTGCAGTTACCTTGCGTTTCCACTGTGGGTCCCTGCAGCTCCATCCAAGAGGGCTCTCTGGGATCTCCCATCATGTTCCGGAGTTCGCCCACAGGTGGGCCTCTCGTGGCACGTGGAGGAGGTCCTCTCATGTCTGGAGCGGGTCCACTGCCCAGCAGGCCCATATGCATGGGCGGTGCATGGAGGGGCGGTGGTGCCCTGATGTAGCCCCGACTAGACCCATACACACACACACACACACACACACACACACACACACACACACACACAGCGGAGTGAACTTGAGTGAACAGCCCTCAAGTAACTGAAACCAGAGTTGTACAGTACATTTACTCAAGTAGTGTACTTAATTTTGAGGTACTTTTACTTTACTGGAGTATTTCCAATTTTCAACACTTTCACCACTACTCCACTACGTCTCAGAGACAAATATTATACTTTTACTCCACTACAAGTATTTGAAAACTTTAGTTATAGGTTACTTTGCAGATATAAATTATTACATTATAAAAACACACATTAACCACTTTAGCCCTATTTTATACCCAGGCTATTTGAAAATAGCCGATCCACGCGTTGCGAGCTTGTAGATCTGCTATTTTCAAGCATTTTAGTAATTTTACTTTTGGTACTTTAACGATTTTTAAATCTGGTAGCATCACACACTGCAGGATAATCTTATATAAGATGCTCTCATCAGAGAAATGACTTCTCTTCTGGAGGTCCGTGGCACAATATATATTTTCAGACGGGGCCAAATACATATACATTTGGGGGTCACTCACGTGACAAAGTTTGATAACCAGGGTTTAGGTAATGTGATTTTGATTACTTTGGCTCTCCGGTGGCAGACAGCAGGGTTCCTCCTTTGGGGTCATTGGGACCATTTCCCAGCAGGGCTCTGGGAGGAAGACCAACAGGTCCTGAGAGACACAAATCATATAGTAAAACACATACACAACCATGCACTGGACCTGTTTAAATACTTTAAAATCAGTGATTCTCAACCTGTGGGCTGTGAGGATATTGCAAGTGGGCCCCCAAATCGCCATAACACAAAGTTCAGGGTTCCCACACATTTTAACAATGAATTTTCAAAACTTTTCCAAAACTTTTCCAAAGTACTGTACCCCATTTCCAGGACTATAGAAATCATACTTTGCAATAATGAGACTCTAAACCAGTGTGCCATCAATGCCCCAAGACAGACTCGAACGAAGGTGTCACATGACAAAAAGAACAGATCTACAAGCTAACAACGTATCAAGTAGCACTGCATTTTACCACATTTTACCTGTCTTTCACGTAATGTTAGACAAAAACAATGTATTTCGTTGCTGTCGGGGAGAAACCTCTCATCTACAGTGTCACACAAAAGCGTCAAAAGTAGCAGATCTACAAGCTCGAAACGCGGCGCGAAACGGCGCATTTCGAGCTTGTAGATCTGCTACTTTTGACATTTTAGAATTTGAATCCTGAAAACTAACAGTTTTGAACATTTTCCAAAACATTTGATTAATTCCAAACCTTCTCCAGGCTTGGAAAACTGTTTTTCTAATTTCAAAATATTTCCAGGAATTTCATGACGGTGGGAACCCTGAAAGTTTAATGATGATATAACATTGCAGCCCTACTCAGCTGTGACTTACGACTCCTGTTCCTAAGTATGTATCAGAAGCTGCGTAAGTCCGATAATTGCCGCTCTCTATCTCTCCTGCATTGGGAGGTAAATGGGAGACACTTTATTGTGAACGTTAGACTGGAAGAAGAGAGTTGTTGTTGCTGCGATGTTACGCATTTTATTACAACTCCGTTGTCGGCACGGCAGTCAGACCGAGACCGCGGTCCGGTTATATTAGATAAAGTTGTGAATTTAACAGTCAACACAAGTTGTATTACGAGTTAGAAGATGGCACAGACACTTTCAAACGAGAGGGCACTTGCCCTACCACAAATTAACAACAATGCACAAGCACTTGAAGATGAAACATCCAACACACATGCGTAAAGACTCTTCACAACAGCTACACTGCAACTGTGGCATCCAGGTGAAACGACAGTAATCATAAAGGTGGACACGTTGACACTTGAACTGGATAGCTCTATGAGGAGACTACAAGATTCTTACAACTGCTTTCCCATGACTGTCCCAACCAGACGCACGGACGGCATCCACTACCGAACTATTACAGTATAACTTGAGAGTAGTTGTCTATAATTTCTTACAGTATAACCTGTGAGTAGTGGTCTATAATTTATTGCAGTATAACCTGTGAGTAGTGGTCTATAATTTATTGCAGTATAACCTGTGAGTAGTGGTCTATAATTTATTGCAGTATAACCTGTGAGTAGTGGTCTATAATTTATTGCAGTATAACCTGTGAGTAGTGGTCTATAATTTATTGCAGTATAACCTGTGAGTAGTGGTCTATAATTTATTGCAGTATAACCTGTGAGTAGTGGTCTATAATTTATTGCAGTATAACCTGTGAGTAGTGGTCTATAATTTATTGCAGTATAACCTGTGAGTAGTGGTCTATAATTTCTTACAGTATAACCTGTGAGTAGTGGTCTATAATTTATTGCAGTATAACCTGTGAGTAGTGGTCTATAATTTATTGCAGTATAACCTGTGAGTAGTGGTCTATAATTTATTGCCTTAACAGGTCAGCTGAGCCACGTTATGAAGGATTCATCTGAAATGCCCATTTTTTGCAGTGCCCTTTGATTAGAAAATGTGTTCAAACGCAATTGAGTATTGAGAAACCATTACGCACACAGCATGCGCAAATGGTAATGTAGGTAATTAATGTATTTGTGCAAGATTACCCTGCTATATAAAATGTGTATATTACTCGTTCATGTTCAAATAGCTCAATCCAAAACATAATGCTGTAGCCCTAAGTGATGGGCTGTATTTACACACCTGCTTGTCATTAATGCATAACAAAAAATGATTATTTTTATCAAATGTCCGATAAATTTGAATCATTCCGGACATTGGGACCGGAAGATTAAAATCCTAGCGTGACCCCTGGTCTGTATTTGAATGTAAAAAAAAATGCAATCACAGGGATCTCGGGATCAATACCTCGATTATTCGATGAATCCAAAAAGTTATCAATAGAATAATATTTAAGAAAAGGATGGATAGATGCAGCTGTAGAGATACTGTACCTGTTCTAGAAAAGGCCGGGGTGACTGGAGCGGTGGTGGAGGGCTTCCTCAGAGGCAGGTTGGGACTAGCCGCAGTGGGACTGAACGAACCGCTCATTGCATCACACTACAAAGATCTGTCAAGTTGAAGAAAAAGAAAAACGTGCAATTATCATCCAACACTTTAAGCCTGATTCATACTTCATCTCATAATAACGGTGTCACATGCCGAAAAACAGCAGACCTACAAGCTCACAACGTATCGCCTCAGTCCGCTATTTTCCAGCAAAAATGGATCCCTGAGGCAACCACATTTACCCTTATTGTCTTAACCCTTTAACCCATTAAGACCTGGAACTCAGCATCTGTGTCATTTTTTGATTTGAGCTAAAAAGCATTATTTTACACTTTGGCTATTCAAAGATAGCAGATATACAAGCTCATAGCGCGGCACCGAGTGCCGCGCTACGAGCTTGTAGATCTGCTATTTTAGAAAAATCAATTTAGAAAATGTGTGCAAATATTTGAATATATATTGTTTTAAAGCGAACATTTTTAACTCAAATCTTTGCTTCTGGGGGTCCCTGGAACAAAGTATTTTGAGATGGGGGTCGGTCGGTTTTTTGAAAAAAACTTATGTTGCTATAATATCAGTGGTTCTCAAACTTTTTCATGTCAAGGACCTCCCAAAATGATATGTATTTGACCCCCCCCCCCCATCTCAAAATATTTTGTTCCAGGGACCCCCCAGAAGTAACATGAGTTAAAAATGTTCGCTTAAAATAATCTATATTCAAATATGTGCACATATTTTCACGATTTAAAAACAAAATAGCCCAAAGAAATCTTAAAATGACACAGATGCGTTCCCGGTCTAAATGGGTTTAATCAACACTGAGGATTTGGGTGCCAATATAGTTTAGTTCAGTGATTCTTCTAAACCTTTTTAAAATGTGAAAGACCCCCAGTTGTATATGCATTCATGATTAGTCCACGGACCCCCATTATTTTGCACTAGGACCCCAATCTACATGGTAAAATCATCAGTGTCAACTCTGAGATTGTGCAATGGAACCATTTGTACAATCTCATTGTTACAGACCAGTAAGGGGTCCATCTGGACCCCTGGTGGTCCCCGGACCCCAGGTTTTGGCATAATGGATCATACGTCTCTTCATTGATGGGTTTCAATTACTTTCCCACGGCTTCTACAAAACTTTCATTTACTACTAAAGCTTTAATAAACTAAATATCCATGAACAAAACAAAAGGTATCAGTTGTGCCACTGGAGGTAATGAGAAGTGGTGTAAAAAACACTCACATTTCTTACTTACTTACAAGTAGAAGTATCAATGCTGCAATGTAGAAAATACTCAGTTACAAGTAAAAGTCCAGAATTCAAAATGTATTTGAGTAAAAGTACAAAAGTATCAGCATCTTATACTGTAGGCCTACTGCTGTCTCCAGGACCCCCTCGAAAACGAGATCCTGAATCTCAAGGGGTTACTCCTAATAAAGAATTTCAATATAGCATCAAAATGTAGTTAAAATACCAAAAGTAGAAAGTACTAATTATGCAGAATGTCCCATTTCACAAGTTTTCAAATGTATACAAAGCTTTTATAATAATAGTGGCGTAAAAGTACAATATTGCCTCTGAGATGTAGTGGAGTAGAAGTTAAAGTACTGAAAATACCCTAACCTACCCTAATAACCCTAACCCTATCCAGTAAAGTGTGACTACTTTCTATTTTGGGTAACCTACTTTAAGTACATTTTGATAGCCTACCAATGCTTTTGTACTTTTACAAATTCAAGTAAATGTTGAATTCCGGACTTTTACTTGTAACAGAATGTTTCTACAGTGCAGCATTGATAATATTGTAATACTTCCCACCACTGCTGTGCTTCCAGTTTGATGCCCAGCAGCTGATGCAACTTTAGCCTCATTCAATTACATTCACCAACTCCTTTGGATATAATCATTTTCCTTAACTTTTTCATGGCTTTTAGTTTTCAAATGTAGCCTAGTGAATTATTACTGCGTCAATCTTCACTCTTCACATACTGACAAACTAAACGGTTTTAAGTCTCAAAGATGTGACACCAAACGCAACAGGTGCTGCAAATTAAGGCTGATTCCATTCACATTCATTAAGAGATAAACGTCATGTTTAGTCATTATTAACAAGACAGATATGTTAAAAAGAGCTTTAAGAAATGTTCAGCTCGTGTCTTATATGAGAGTATAGGAGGAATAATTAATGAGGTTTTTGTTGTTGTTTTTTACCGCAGGGAGAAACGTGAGTCCACGTGAGTCCTGTTGGATAGAAATGATGATGCCAGCGTTGCCAGATTTCGCAAGGTAAACAAGCGGACAGGTCCACAAAAAACAAGCCCAAAAGAAGCAATTATGCCACATGAACCCCCCCCCCCCCCCCCCCCCCCCCCCCCCCCCCCACACACACACACACACACACACACACACACACAAATACAGCATCAATACAAAATAATAGCTGATCTACAAGCTCACTACGCGTCGCTGCTATTATTTATATATATTTTTTTTTATGTGGAATGTTTTTGAAACATTTTACAAATCTTGTATGGGGTCCATGGCACAAAGTATTTTCAGATGTGGATCCGCATAGTCAGACAACATTAAGAAACAAGCCCAAATAAGCAACTACACTTTAGAAACAAGCCCCAAAAACCACAACCCGCAACCAATATGTGACTTTACAGAAAAACAAGCCCAAAGTTGCTTATAATAATCGGACTTGGCAACGCTGTAGAGTAGAAGACATGGATGGATGGATGGATGGATGGATGGATGGACGGACGGACAGACAGACAGACAGACAGACAGACAGACAGACAGACAGACAGACAGACAGACAGACAGACAGACAGACAGACAGACAGACAGACAGACAGACCACACAGGTCACCTGATGCAGTCCTTATAAGCCAGTGGTTCTCAAACAATGGGTTGGGGGCCTCCCCAAAAAATAATTGACAAAACACTACGTATTAATATGTAATGATCCGTATTATTAAGTCTTAGCTGACACTGCTACCACAGCTACTCTTGACTAGCCTGGTAAACCCCCCTCCCTCCGGATATCTCATTTTTACAAATGAGATTTCCGGAGGGAGGGTTTACCAGGCTAACTCTTGACAGTACCAGACTCTAACTTAAGGTCAAAGCATTATAAAGTATAAACTTCAACTCTTTTAATAGGCCTTTGTTTAATCACAGATTCTCTCATAGGGTCTGCTTACGCAGTGGTTCTCAACCTGTGGGTGGGACCCCGATGAGTTTTGGGGGGGGTCCCCAGATGGCAGTAAAGTGAAGATTTAAGGACTAATACATAATACCTTAAAAAAGAAAGAAAATAAATTAAATGAAAAAAGACCACTACTGCATCAAAAGTAATCAACAATCAAAGTAAACATCAAACATTGGCCAAATTGTCAAATATATAAGAAAGAGGCAAAACTTATATTGTGAAAATAGCCGATCTACAAGATCACAGAGCTTGTTTATCAGCTATTTTCACAATATTTATCTGTGGAACCAAGTCAAACTAAATGTAATGCCTCAACTGCTTCCAAGTGCTTGTCAGGACTCAGGATGGGTGGTCCCCAATTCAAATATGGTTATTTTGGGGGGTCGCAGCCTAAAAAGGTTG
Organism: Gymnoscopelus microlampas; assembly: GCF_963454915.1. Taxonomy (NCBI): domain Eukaryota; kingdom Metazoa; phylum Chordata; class Actinopteri; order Myctophiformes; family Myctophidae; genus Gymnoscopelus; species Gymnoscopelus microlampas. The sequence goes on from NC_139957.1 coordinate 2,593,328, forward strand.
AGAACAACTGTGCAAGAGGGTTCTTCATGAACAACTAGAGGTCCGTTTGGTACCCAGGGCAATACACAAGCTGTTTGTTTGTTGGCATAGGGGTCTCTGTAAATATCAACTCTGGCCACGGCAACAGTGCATGCGTGCGTGCGCGTGCGTGCGTGCTCTCACAGGTTGCGTTGCACATTGATGTATATATGCTAATCATCTGGTGTTTAAAACTGCAAGGTCTATACGGTAAAAAAAAATCACACCCTGTGTGAAGGAAGCGGTGCCTTTGGGGCGGGGCGTAACTCATTTCAGTTCGTCCCTATTGGTGGTCTGAGTCCACTTACCAAATTTGTACTTGGTAGCATGCTGCAAACTGGAATAATGGCTGTTTAAAGCCCAGCCAATGGGCAGATAGAGGGGGCGTGGCTTAAGTAATTACAGTTTGTCCCTATTGGTGGTTTTAGTCCATGCACAAAATTTGTACTCCGTAGCATGCTGCGAACGTGAGTTATGGCTGTTTAAAGGCCAGCCAATGGGAAGACAGAGGGGGCGGGGCTTCAGCAATTCATGCTCGTCCCTATTGGTGGTCTAAGTCCACATACCAAATTTGGACTTGGTGGCATGCTGCAAACTGGAGTTATAGCTGTTTTAAATCCCGTGCCCTAAACGGGCGGACGGACATAACATACGCGGGGGGTCCCTGGACCCCGCTTTGATAACTTCAGCAATTCATGCTCGTCCCTATTTGTGGTGTAAGTCCACATACCAAATGTGGACTTGGTGGCATGCTGCAAACTGGAGTTATAGCTGTTTTAAATCCTGTGCCCTAAACGGGCGGACGGACAGAACATACGCGGGGGGTCCCTGGACCCCGCTGTGATAACTTCAGAAATTCATGCTCGTCCCTATTGGTGGTGTAAGTCCACAAACCAAATTAGGACTTGGTGGCAGGCTTCAACCTGGAGTTATAGCTGTTTTAAATCCCGTGCCCTAAACGGGCGGACGGACAGAACATACGCGGGGGGTCCCTGGACCCCGCTGTGATAACTTCAGCAATTCATGCTCGTCCCTATTTGTGGTGTAAGTCCACATACCAAATGTGGACTTGGTGGCATGCTGCAAACTGGAGTTATAGCTGTTTTAAATCCTGTGCCCTAAACGGGCGGACGGACAGAACATACGCGGGGGGTCCCTGGACCCCGCTGTGATAACTTCAGAAATTCATGCTCGTCCCTATTGGTGTTGTAAGTCCACAAACCAAATTAGGACTTGGTGGCAGGCTTCAACCTGGAGTTATAGCTGTTTTAAATCCCGTGCCCTAAACGGGCGGACGGACAGAACATACGCGGGGGGTCCCTGGACCCCGCTGTGATAACTTCAGCAATTCATGCTCGTCCCTATTGGTGGTCTAAGTCCACATACCATATTTGGACTTGGTGGCATGTTGCAAACTGGAGTTATAGCTGTGTAAAATCCCGTGCTCATCATCCCGTGCTGATACGGACGGACGGACGGACATACGGACAAAGTCAAGTGTAGAGCGGTTGGCACCGCTAAAAAATGTATTCAGATCACTTGTTTTTTTTTTCCCCCTTCAATATCATTTACTGTAGAATGGCAAGGCCAGTTCACTACATTCCCACTTAATATATTATTACCACTTAAGTACAAAATCCATTTAGCCTTCTGTTATTTCATTTCATGTGCCACTGCACTAATCCACTTACTGTATTACTGCAGCACTGCAGTAGTACAGTCACATTAATAGTAGTACAGCTCACATTAATGCAGCCTGTGTGATTTGTTAAAAGACATTTGATAATTATGTAAGTTGATTATATGTACAACCTGTATCTAGAGTGCCTGTTTTACTTGGAGGCACAGGTAAACATTACTGTATATTGTAATCCTGAAATGACAAATCTATGGCCTTGACTCTTGACCATTAATCTATATTGTACCTTTGATTCTCCAACAATCTGTCAAGGTCTTTAAGGTCCCGGGGAAGCACTTCTATTATATTTGTATAATAGTGATACATTTGTATTTGCAGGCAATACATCAGGTCAAAGATTAAAGGGATATTTCACTTTCAAAAAAACTTTTGGTCATTTTATCGTCTACTCAGGCCTTTGTGAGCCCCCCAGACAGTTTTTAAGTTGCTCGATTCAGTATTTATAGATAAGATAAGATAGATTCTTTATTTCTGTGTCATACACCAAAAGGTGCCCAGCCCACATGGACTTACAGGACACAACATGTAAAAATATATAAATCACTACATTACATAGGATTACACTATAACAACTTTTTTGTTTCTTCTTTTCAAACATAAAGAACACTCTGTCTTTTTTCCCAAGCCTTACTTATAAAAGCTGCCAAAAAGAAAATACCTTTACTAAAACACAATTCAAGTTTTTCATAATCATCCGACCAGAAAAAGTTAACACAAATAGATAGATAATAATAGATAGAAAATAATTGATGTCTTATCTCATCATAGAGAGGACAATAAAACAAAAAATGTATCTCACTTTCAATTTCCTCCAAGTCACACAGTAAACAAATTCTGTCCTCCTCAGGCATACCAATGAATCTACCTGTTTCTAAAGCTAATGGTAAGGTCTCAGAATGTAACTGTGCACACAACGACCTTTGACTCTTAGATACATTCTGCATGACATACTGTATGGTTCAGGACTATAATCCTTCTTAATGAGACGATATGTTCTTAATTTTGGTTTGCACCATAAGTCAATAGACCAACTGTCTTTATATTTGAGAAACATGTAATTCTGCATGTCATTGACATTACAAGATAATCTGTTTAAATAAATGAACGAAGAATTATTCATAAAAAATAAAGATTTTACTTCAGTGGCCCATGGGTAACCATTAGAAATGTCCCAATTAAAAATATTTTTCGTTAATCTGTCGTCAGACATTTTAACAAGCCTATTCCAAAGTCTCAACATCTCACCTTTATGTCTGATATTTACTGGCGTCCATCCCATATCTCCGCTAATAGCCAAAATTGGCGTAAGCTTATGAACTCCAAGAAATGAACGTATAGCTCTATTTTGAATTGTGTTGCAACTTACATTTTCATGGAAACCCCATACACCAGAGGCATAATCTGAAACAGGACATACACATGATTGATACAATTGTGTATATGTATGATAACCTAAGTCTTTACAAGATTTCACCTAATTCAGTACTGACCCCAAGGCTCTACCAGCTATATATTTGATATTCATTTTATGAGACACGCCCCCTTCCTATACAAACTCATTGTAACTTCAAACTCCATTTTAAACATGTTAGATTCATCAAAAACACCCGTGGTTCTGGTGACTCCCCCCTTGGTTCTGGTGACTCATACCGCCCCCCTAATACGTGAGGGGGCTGTGTTTTTTACTTTAATTACTTTCCTAATTTATTTTTAATATTTTTGTTTGAAAATGAAAAAAATAAAATACAATACAAAAATAAAATAAAACAAATGAAACAATTGATCGGAAAAACACGGCCTCCTCACGCATTAGGAGGGCAGGGTGAGTCACCAGAACCAATGACAGGTGTTTTCGATGAATCTAACATGGTTGAAATTGAGTTTGAAGTTACAATGGGTTTGTATAGGAAGGGGGCGTGTCTCATAAAATGAATATCAAATATCTAAATACTGAATCAAGCAACTTAAAAACTGTCTGGGGGGTTCACAAAGGCCTGAGTAGACATTAAAATGACCAAAAGTTATTTGAAAGTGAAATATCTCTTTAACTTAATCTGAGCTGTTAATTCCCATAAAGCACAGTTAGCTGCTTGGTCGGTCAGCTCTTGTGGAAATCAGACTCACTAGAAAGCGTACATGTTTCCTCATGTTTAATCTTTGATGTTTGTATGACATTGAGGACTACTTTGTAGTTGCTGTTGTGTACAGAAGCAATATTACAAGAATCTGAGGTCCTTCCCCCGAAAGTCGAGCTCTTTTACAAACTAGTTTTCCGTTTCATATGATCAATTCAGTTAAAACGTGTAGAGAGATGGAATGTTGCCACGCAGCCAATGAAGGATTCTACAGCTGGAGGCTGTCAATCTGAAATGTCCTCCATGTTAAAATGGAGGTCTCTGTGAAAGTAGCTAGTTGACATGTTACACTGCATGTGCTCCTCTCTTCCCAAAGTCCAAATAAACCCTTCACACTTTTAGCTGTAGCCATAAAGTTACACAACCAATTGTATCCTTACACAAAAACTGCGTTCACACAGGAGGTGAAGATATATTTTACGTTGCTTCATTTGTAAAGTGAACTTCGCCAGAGTTGGATATTTCGACTTGAGCGAAGATGATGAAGAGGATGATTTCACACATTAGCCCCACCCGGTTAACTTCATTCACTTTATTACTGTATGTAATTGTGTAATCGTATGTAATCGTGCCACATGGAAAAATATCTTCTCCTGTGTGAACGCACCTTAACTGTATGTTTTGAGTGATGAATCAGTATTCTTAGATTTTTCATAAACAGATAATTATGTGTGTCTCTCTGTGTCACTACTAATAGCAAGAAGACTATACTTTTACTGATTCTTTTTTTATTTACTTATTTTATATCTATTGATAATTGATAGCCTGTGTGTGGGACTCAGTGTTGATTGGCCAACTGCCCCCCCCCACCCCCCCATCATATTTGGGCTGCCAGTCTGAACATAACCAATGTGTCTTGTGTGAAAATAGCCCTGGCAAAGAAAATCTTTCTACTGTCCTTGAGACTTCCAAAACGTCCAAAAACCAAGACTAATACATAAATTAAGAAAATCAATATAGAATCTGATCATCTTTATTTAAAAAAGTTTAAAAAGCAACAGAACATAACAACAATCACATAATAAATGTACTATTAACTCAATGCATTACTGGTTGGTTATTACAGTATGAGAAAATATTAAACAAATAAAAAACATGGGTTAATTTTCACACTCTGAAGCCCATATGAACCATATTTACAAAGTCTAAATATTAACAGGTTCACACATGCTCACAATTTGGCAAATTATCAGTGGAATGTAATGAAAAGATTTTAAAGACATTTTCCACTTTATAAAAGGTAAAAAGGCTCAGATAAGACATAGTGTACTATGCTGTCCATGTTGTATCATTATTCCACTAGTTAAGAGTCAGTGGAGTGGAGACTCATATACATACAACTGAAGTGAGATTATAAAAACAACAAACATCACATCCTGGTGTCTTTGTGAGTAAGATGAACATTTGTGGCAGACAATAATCACTTGATTTACATTTCCTCATAAAAGGTCCACATTGTATAAGAGTCAAAACTATGGTCAATGATTCTACTGTACATTGAATTTACACCCTGGTTTGTGTTTCTAAAACAAATCTAAAAACGCCTTCTAAATCCTGACCTAAGTTTTCTGAAAAACTTCAAACATTTATTCAAATATTACAACAAATGTATGTTGCTATATACTGAACATAGCAACAAGAACCCTAAAAGGGGTTCCCGTCCTCAAAGGTATAGTTACAAATAGGGGTTCCCGCCCAAAATGGGATATAGTAGAATTTGAGAAATAGACACAGTAAAAATGGTTGATTTATGATTTAACATATATTTCTTTAAAGGTGTACAATTAGGAAAAGTTTCAGGTTGGGGTCAGGGTTAGGATTAGACATTTAGCGGTCAGGTGTAGGAGTCAGGGTTAGTTACCTGATGTAAACTTTTTAACTTTTTATGTTTATTCGTAAATGAGCGGCCAGCTTCATCATACAAGAGTGTCGCACAAAAGTAGTGAAAATAGCAGATCTACAAGCTCACAACGCGTTGCGATGCAACCCTAAAAAAGGCGGTTTCCACCCCACAGCAACGATACAGTATGTGTGTGTTTATTGCATGTGTGTGTATTTGTGTGTGCATGTGTTTGATTGTTTGTGTGTTTACTGTAGGCTATGTTTGTGCAAACTGTGCATATACATATATGTGTGTGTAACTATAATTTCAGTACTTTATGTGTTTATGTGCGCGCTTGTGCGTGCTTACTGTATGTGTGTGTATTTGTGTGAGCGTGTGTTTACTGTATGTGTGAGTATGATTGTGTGTGTTTGTATTTATGTGTGGGCGTGTGCATTTACATGCATGTGTATGTGTGCACATGAGTGTGTTTTATTATGTGTGTGTACATAGTGTAGTATCATATCAGCATCAGTGTGTGATTGATTTGTACTCAATTCATAGTGACATTAAATGACAGACAGATAAACACTACTATGCAAAACATCATATAAACAGTTTAGAAATTAAAAATAAGAAAAATAAGAAATATGTATAGTAAAAAGTTTGAGGGGGGGGGCTGAGTTATGACTTTTACAGGGACCAGTTTCGAATCACAGCCACCTGAAGAATCACAGCCAACTTTAGGGGCGGCCATAGCTAAGTGGTTAGTGAGCCCGCCTAGGGAGCCAGAGGCCCTGGTTGCCCCAGGTTCGATTCCAGGCCAGGCCAGCATATGTGTCGATGAAATGAAATTTGTCCCTGAGCAAGACTCTTAACCCCTAATTGCTCACAGGTTCTCATTGGAAATAAGACCGCAAGGACTTTCATGAACGACCTGTTAAAAGGAATTATCCTTATTATCCTTATTAAGGTACTCTTTTAGGGCAGTTTTGAAGGAGAGTAGGGTTTTGTTTGGTAACCTGGTAACCCCCCCCCACTCCCTCCGGAAATCTCATTTGCATTTGATTTCAGCAGTGAGTCTGGCATGAACTCCTATTGGGCTATTTGGCTGTGGGCGGTAGCTGGGCGGGAGTAGTACAGTTGACTGACAACCCCTTCAGCCAATCAGCAGTTCATTCCACCACCACCACAGAGCAATGTGACGCAAGGGGACATTTGAAAGGGCCATGCCGAAATTAGGTTGCTTTATTTGGATACATGAGTGTCACTGCCCACCCCTGCCGGTTCTCTGAATTTTTTTTTAAAAATAGGCTCTGTCATGATTAATTGACCACATATATGAAGTTAAACTAAACTAAATGCTATCCGAAAAATATCTTAAAGGTAAATTACGTGCCACAAAAAAGAAGTTTGAGAGAGGACAAAACAGCGGACAAAGGTTTAATGGCCGCCGTTCGTTTTCGCTCGGCTGCACTCGGGTCCATTCGGTTTCACTCGGCTTCCACCTGATTGGCCAACGTGTGCTGTCAATCACAGAACAATGAGCGAGGATGCTGATAGGCTAGTCCATTTTGTGGACGACGCAGAAACGCCCAGATAAGCTCTCAGGCCAGACCCAATTCCTGAAATCAAATGCAAATGAGAATTCCGGAAGGGGGGATGGTTTACCAGGCTAGTGTTGTGGTACCATGAGGTGCATGCATAGTCGAAGTGACCTTGGATGAGGGCCCCTGTTAGAATCCTCAAAGTATTCTTACTGACTAGAGAGGAAATCCTATACAAAAAAACATGTTTTTTGGTTGACTTTTTTGATGACTCTTGTTGCCATTTTATCACTGGAAAGGTTTGCCTCTAAAATGGAACCTAGGTAGTAATTTCCTCTTTTCTTGTGATAACATTATCACCCACTTTGATTGTGAAGCTGTCGGCCTTGCCGAGGTTAAAACTAGATCCAAAGAGAATGGATTACATTTTTCCAGGGTGCAATGATAGTTTGTTAACAGCGAGCCAGATGTGGATCGTATCGAGTTCAGAGCTGAGAACTACAGGACACAGGATTTTACTGTACCTCCTACACCTGACACAGAGACACTGAGGAACCAGGCCTACCTTCAAACCTCCAGCACCAGAACCCAGCATAGAGTGGTTCAGTGAATGTGGACTGGAAGGTGTAAATGTGTGTCAGTGTGCTGGGGAACATTTCGTAGAAGGACAAAGTGCCAGCAGGACAGTCTACATACACTGCTACTCTGTTGGAGTCAGAGGGACGGACAGGGAGGACAGTCCTCTTCTTATTGTATGTGACAGCATATGTGTTGCTATCATGACACTCAACACATTCCAGACACCAGGACTTGTCATTGAGTCCTATCCTACAGTCATCACCGCATCCTATCCTGTTGATTCCTCTGTATGTCACTGATATCTCAACCAGTCCACTCCACTCTACCTCCCAGTAACAGCGTCCATTCAGACTTTCTGTACACAGAACCTGTGGCATGAAGTCAAATCTGTCTGGATGGTCAGGATATTGTTGATCCTCCTCCACATATGTCACCTTCTTGTTGTTCTCAGACAGAGAGAGTTTTCTGTTTGCTGTGTTTGGATCCAGTGTGAGTTCACACATATCTGATTAGGAAAACATGATACAATACAGCATCAGTTTACAATCAAATATAACTTCATCATAATATAGAAATATAATGAATAATTATGAAATATAGGTATCTAGATGTAGTCTATATTTTTACTGTCTGGAATAAACCTTTTATCTCCATATTTCAACTCTGTTTTTAAATGAATGTCCCACTTCATCGTCTAACATGATGCACAGATGTAGCTACAGATCTACAAGCTCACAACGCGTTGCAGATCTGCTATTTTGTGTGTGAATTTGTATGTTTACTGTGTGTGTGTGTGTGTGTGTGTGTGTGTGTGTGTGTGTGTGTGTGTGTGTGTGTGTGTGTGTGTGTGTGTCTGTGTGTGTAAAACGTTTGGGAAACACTGACCTACGGAGTGCCTCCCCAACACCCACTATTTTGAAAAAAGGTTCTTGTTTTTTCCATTTCCTGAAAAGTAACAGTTTAGGACAATATAGGTTCCACCAGACTGATGATGTGTGATTCCTAAATGCTCTGCTCCTGTGAGAGCCCGTATTTTTAACTCCAAGTCTGCCAGTCCCCCAATCCCCCATCAGCTGATTAATGAGCATCTTGATATTGATGGCTTGATCGCAAATTTTAACAGTAACTGCACCTCCATCTTAGACTCAATTGCTCCATTTATAATACGCACACCTAAACTAAATAAACAACCCTGGCTCAATGACCATACCCGATCCCTTAGGAGAGAGTGCAGAAGGGCAGAACGCAGTTGGAGGGCAAACCAACTGCATTCATCTCTCACTGGCCTTAAGGAGCTGATGGTGAAATATCAGCGGGCTATAAAACAAGCCAAATCTCATTACTACTCAAACATCATCTCCAATAACAGCAATAACCCCAGGACCCTATTCAAAATAATCAACTCTGTCACTTCACATTACACATATTGATCCATCCCCGGAAGATTTTCTAAAATTCTTCATAAACAAGATTGAGACCATTCGGCTACAAATACCTTCTTCCACTCCTGGTAATTCAATCCCACCCAATACATTTCCACTTAATCAATTCGAACCCACTACTATTCCACTTATCACCAACACTATTTCACAGATGAAATCCTCATCCTCCCAACTCGACATAATTCCCACATCTTTCCTTAAGGAGATTTCTGGTTCACTAGCTCCCACTATTCTCTCTATAATAAATAACTCCTTAGTCTCTGGTTTCTTTCCCTCCTCATTTAAACATGCCCTAGTTCAACCCCTTCTTAAAAAAACTGGTCTTGATCCTCACCTTCCTAGTAGTTATCGACCCATTTCAAAACTATCCTTTCTGTCCAAACTTCTGGAAAAAAACATCTCCACACAGCTCATTGACTACTTACAGCACAACAATTTGTTTGAGACCTTCCAATCTCAGAGCCCTCCATAGCACTGAGACAGCATTAGTGAAAGTAACCAATGACCTACTCATGACTCTAGATGATGGTGATTCCTCGATCCTGGTCCTTCTGGATTTAAGTGCGGCCTTCGACACAGTGGATCACAAGATTCTGATAAATCACCTGGAGTCATGGGTGGGTCTTGGTGGCACTGCCCTCCAACTGCTCCGCTCCTACCTCTCAAACAGAACCCTCTCCGTTGTTCTTGGTAATGTCTCCTCCACCTCTGCCCAGCTTACGTGCGGGGTCCCACAAGGGTCCATACTTGGCCTCCTTTTATTTTCAGTTTATATGCTCCCCCTCGGTCATATCATTCGTACACATAACATCCATTTCCATTGCTATGCAGATGATACCCAGCTCTACCTTCCACTCAAAACCTCTGACCGTAGTTGCCTATCCTCCCTCAAAGCATGCCTGGCCGATATCCACTCCTGGATGTCTCAGAACTTTCTCCAGTTAAACTCCGACAAAACTGACATTATTCTTTTAGGTCCCCTCAGTTCACAATTCACCATTTTAGACAATCTTGGCCTCTTGGCAATGAATGTGACTCCCGTTGCAAGGAACCTGGGTGTCCAATTCGACTCCGAACTCCGGTTTGAAAGCCAAATAAAAAAGGTGGTACAAACCTGCTTCATGCACTTAAGGAACATTTATAAAATCAAATCATTTCTTTCCACAGCCAATCTTAAAACTGTTGTAAATGTTCTAATATATTCTCTCCTTGATTACTGTAATGCCCTATACTCTGGTCTCCTTATACATCGTCTGCAACTGGTTCAAAATGCAGCTCATCACTGGTACCAGGAGATTTGATCACATAACCCCTGTTTTAGCTGCACTTCACTGGCTGCCAGTCTCTTTCAGGATTGATTTTAAGATTTTACTACTAACTTTTAAAGCTCTTAATGGTCTAGCTCCTAGCTATTTATGTAATCTGGTTGAACCTTACGTGCCAGGGCACACCCTTAGATCATCTGGCCAGGGTCTACTGGAGATTTATACAACATGTGTTGAATATCTATATAGAAATCTTGTAACAACAAGGACCACCGCATAAGGCGTTGGTTGTTGTTGCGCATCTGAGATAAAAATGTTAACGGGTTGTGATCTGTTATGATTATGAAGGGTATTAGGAGGCTGAGTGTAGGTTAGGTTTCTCTCCTGTGTCGGTGTGTGTGTGTGTGTGGGGAGAGTGTCGGGTGTGATTGGATGATTGTAGGAGAAGGGCGTGCCAGCAGCAGACGCATCCGTTCCTGATTGGTGGCCAGGGGGCGGATTCAACTTTAAAAGGCTGTCAGCGGGCCGGCGACAGCGAACCCGTTCCTTCTCAACTTCCAACCCGTCCGTCCTTCTGTGTTCTGTAGTAGCCATTTTGTGCATTGTGAAGCCGAACAGATATGTAATCCTTGATCTCTGCAAACACTTGATCTACACCATAGATCTTGATGCTTACAACTCGATCAATATTATCGATTATTATTATGATTTCGTTTGCTCTTTGTTTTCTGATAGGGAGGTTAGTATTTTTGTATTTTGCTTTCTGTCGTGGGTAGGTAAGAAGTTTGTGTTCTAGTTTTGTTTTGTTGTACATTCCTCCGCCCCTGAATAGAGTTTGTAAACCCTTTTGGAGAATAAAAAGAAAAGATCGAAAAAGCAAACTGTTTGGACGGCGGTTCTTGGGAGTTGGGAAGGGCGGTCTTCCACACCATATGTTATGTCTCGGTTCCCCTAGGCCGGGGCGTAACATATATGGGGGCTCGTCTATTTTCTTTTGTTGGGTAAGTGCGTTTTTTCTTTTTTGTACTTTCGTATTTCTGATTGGCAGTTGTGATAAGGTTAGAATGGACGAAGAAGTTATAAAGGAGTTTAAGAAGGGTCCCTCACGAGAGAAATTAGAAAGGTGCACAAAGGACAATTTGTTGTTGTTGGTAAAATTCTTTGGTGTGGAGGTGCCTATTAATGCTAACAAAGATGAACTGAAACAACTACTAAGTGAGAAGTTGGAGGAGGGAGGTGTATTTACTGGGACTGGGGGGGCCAAAGAGACGGATAGGGAGATATACGCTGGAGCGGAGGCGCCGCGTAATATCATACCGCCTGCCTCTGTTTCACCCAACATTGCGTCACCGGAGCACCAAAATGCACCCAGTGAAATGATACAGGTAACACCTGAAACATCACGGGATGATCTCTTGTTGACGTTGCGCATCAAAGAGACAGAGAATCGCAGCAGAGAACTAGAGATAGAGGTGATGAAATTACGGTTGAAAGCGTTGGAAGTGGAACGGTCACCACCCGTTGTTACCAGTGATGCACAATCCCAGCAATCCACTTCTACTAGTAAGCCTAAATTCGAGATTAACAAGCACATTGTACTAGTACCACCATTTAGAGAGAGTGAGGTAGACTCTTATTTTAATGCGTTTGAACGCATAGCGACTGCTTTAAACTGGCCAAAAGAGATGTGGGCATTATTATTACAATGCAAATTGGTGGGGAGGGCGCAGGAGGTATATGCTAGTTTACCAATGGAAGAGGGTTTAAAATATGAAGTGGTGAAAGCTACTGTGTTACGGGCCTACGAATTGGTTCCAGAAGCATATAGACAAAAATTTAGGAATAGGGAGAAAACTGCCAGTCAGACATACGTCGAGTTTGCGCGTGAGAAGGAGGTATTGTTTGACAAGTGGTGTCAGGCGAGTAAAGTGAAAAATCAGGAGGATTTGCGACAATTATTTTTGTTGGAAGAGTTCAAAAACCGTACACCCGATAATATTGTTGTGTATTTAAATGAACAAAAAGTCAGTTCGGTATCGGACGCGGCGGTTTTGGCTGATGAATTTGTCTTAACACACAAAGGGGTGTTTTTTTCATCTGCACCCCGCGGAAATAATTCTTTCAGACAGCCATCGGAAAATAGAACACGGCCACCAAACAACCCGTGGCGCGCTAACACTAATCAGTCTCCGGGAGAGACGCGTGAGTGTTATTACTGTCATGAATTTGGTCACCTCATTGCCATGTGTCCTAGAAGGAGAGAGACAAGACAGGATAACAGAGTGCCAGCCACGATTACTTTAATCCATACCCAACCTATAGCTTTACCTGAGGGTGAGCCGGTAGTGGATAAAGATTTTGAACCTTTTGTGTCCACTGGGTTTGTCTCTCTCTCTGGCAGGAAGGATGATGAAATTCCTATCAGTATTTTGCGCGACACGGGGGCGAAACAATCTGTCGTTTTGGGCAGTGTTTTGCCTTTTTCTGATGAGTCTTACAGTGGTTTTGACGCGTTGGTCTGGGGGATAGAAATGAGTGTTTTTCGTATCCCCATGCACCATATGTACCTAAATTGCGCTCTTTTTTCCGGTCCCGTTAAAGTGGGGGTGCGAGCCGAATTACCCGTGCCTGGAGTAACACTAATTTTAGGAAATGATTTGGCTGGTGAAAAAGTTTTTCCGCCCCTCGAGGTCGTTGGAACCCTTTTGAAGGTTCCATGCACTCCTACCCCAATGGTGTGTGATTCGTCAACGGTGTTCCCTGTGTGCGCAATTACGCGCGCGCAGTCTCGAAGAAATGGTGAGGCGGTGGATCTCACCAACACATTTATGGGTTTGGTAGATGATGTATCACCCACTCAGCACTCAGGCGCAATTGTCAATTTGTTGCCTAGTGATGCTGAGTTAAGTTTGTCAGTGGATAAACCACAATTCATTCAAGCGCAACAGTCTGATGATACCTTGAGTACATGTTTATCTAGTGTTGGGGCATCAAAAGAAATCCCACACTCTGCAATATACTTGTTAGATGATGGTGTACTTGTTCGTAGATGGTCAAAAACCGATTTTGATTCTGTGTATCAAATAGTTGTGCCTAAGCCATTCCGTAGTCAGGTTCTGAGTTTAGCTCATGATCATGTTTTCTCTGGACATTTAGGAATCAGAAAAACCCATAATCGAATTCTCCGTTATTTTTTTTGGCCTGGGTTAAAAACCGACGTAGTTCAGTTTTGTCGGTCATGTCACACATGTCAGGTTGTAGGCAAGCCCAATCAGATTATTCCCCCGGCTCCACTACAACCCATTCCAGTGATTGGAGAACCGTTTGAACATGTAATTATAGATTGTGTTGGGCCATTACCAAAAACGAAATCTGGTCATGAATTTATTTTTACCATTATGTGTGCCGCAACTCGTTTCCCTGAAGCTATCCCAATGCGTAAAATCAATGCACGAGCCATAATAAAAGCGTTGGTAAAGTTTTTTTCCACGTTTGGCCTACCCAAGCGCATCCAAAGTGACCGTGGGTCTAATTTCATGTCTAAGGTGTTTGCTCAAGTGATGGTAGAGTTGTCTGTCACACATAATGTATCCAGTGCTTATCATCCAGAGTCACAGGGTGCGCTGGAACGGTTCCACCAGACCCTAAAATCAATGATGCGTAAATATTGTTTGGAACACAAACGAGAATGGGATGAGGGATTACCTTTATTATTGTTTGCAGTGAGGGAGACTACTCAGGAGTCCTTGGGATTTAGCCCAGCCGAGTTGGTTTTTGGCCACACAGTGCGGGGTCCCTTGCGACTGTTGCAAGAGAAATGGTGTACTGACAAACCTAGTCCCAGTCATAACATTCTGGACTATGTTAGTGCATTTAAAGAGCGGTTGCATGATGCCTGTGAAAAGGCTCGTGAGAACCTTGAAGGGGCTCAAGAAAAAATGAAAGTAAAATATGACAGTAATGCAATAACCAGAACCTTCCAAACAGGCGAGCAGGTGCTCGTGTTGTTGCCTATGCCGGGCTCCTGTATGCAAGCAAAATTCTGCGGACCTTATTTAGTGCAACGTAAAGTGAGTGATACCAACTATGTGGTTAGCACTCCCGATAGAAGAAAGAAATCTCGTTTGTGTCACATTAACATGTTAAAAAGGTACATAGATCGGGATGGGGGTAATGTCCCGTGCCCACCTGTGGTGATGCCGGTGATGAGTGTTAATGTGGTGCCTGTTCCATATAGTCCTGAAGAGGACGGACTGCATACAGGCAGTGCGCCGGTGCCATGCGCCAGACTAAAGAATTCTGAGATTTTGAAAAATGTAGATGCTCAGTTGTCTACTTTACCAGAGGTGGCTCGTAATGATATTAGTGCGCTAATTTATAGTCATTTGGAACTATTCGGGGATCACCCCACTCAAACTAATGTACTCCAACACGATGTTGACGTGGGGGAGCGGAACCCAATAAAACAACATGCCTACAGAGTTAATCCGACAAAAAGGGCCTTAATGCAACAGGAGGTGGAATATCTTTTGGAACATGGTTATGCGGTCCCTAGTGCTAGTTCGTGGAGTTCGCCCTGTTTGTTGGTGCCCAAACCTGATCAGACCACTCGCTTTTGCACTGATTACAGAAAAGTAAATGCCGTAACAAAACCAGATTCTTTTCCACTGCCTCGTATGGAGGATTGCGTTGATCGAGTAGGATCTGCACAATATGTTACGAAACTTGACCTTTTGAAGGGTTACTGGCAAGTACCGTTAACACCCCGTGCGTCAGAGATCTCCGCTTTTGTCACTCCCGATAATTTTTTGCAATATACCGTTATGCCGTTTGGATTAAGAAACGCTCCAGCAACGTTTCAAAGGCTAATGAACAAAACATTAGCTGGTATTAAAAACTGCGATGCTTATTTGGATGACGTGGTGGCATACTCGTCCACTTGGGAGGAACATATCCAAACCCTGTATGAAATTTTCGGCCGACTGCGTGAAGCTAATTTGACAGTTAATTTGGCAAAATGTGAGTTTGGAAAGGCTACCGTTACCTATTTGGGCAAGGAGGTGGGTCAGGGGCATGTGCGCACGATTGCATCAAAAGTGCAGGCGATTCTGGATTTTCCAGTACCCAAAAGTAAACGCGAACTTCGCCGGTATTTGGGAATGGCCGGGTATTACCGCGGATTCTGCAGGAATTTTGCGGAGGTGGTAACGCCGTTGACAAGCATGGTTAGTCCTAAGGTTCCGTTTAACTGGTCACCTTCTTGTCAGATAGCATTTGAGGGTGCTAAGGCTCTTCTGTGCAGCGCGCCTGTCCTTGCAGCACCAGATTTTTCACGATCATTCAAACTTGAGGTTGATGCGAGTGACCGGGGAGCAGGGGCAGTGCTGGTGCAAGAAGACGATAATGGTATTGATCATCCAGTCTGTTATTTTTCAAAAAAATTCCTGCGTCATCAAGTGAATTATAGCACTATTGAGAAAGAGGCCCTCGCAATGCTGCTTGCGTTACAACATTTTGAGGTTTACGTAGGTTCTAGCCCACTACCTATTGCAGTGTATACAGATCACAACCCGTTAACATTTTTATCTCAGATGCGCAACAACAACCAACGCCTTATGCGGTGGTCCTTGTTGTTACAAGATTTCTATATAGATATTCAACACAAGAAAGGAAGTGAAAATATTATGGCCGATGCTCTGTCTAGGGCTCATTAGGAGGCTATCCTGAGATCAAACATTTTTTTGGGGGAAAATGTTTGATTTTTGGGAAGGGGGGTGTTATGATTATGAAGGGTATTAGGAGGCTGAGTGTAGGTTAGGTTTCTCTCCTGTGTCGGTGTGTGTGTGTGTGTGGGGAGAGTGTCGGGTGTGATTGGATGATTGTAGGAGAAGGGCGTGCCAGCAGCAGACGCATCCGTTCCTGATTGGTGGCCAGGGGGCGGATTCAACTTTAAAAGGCTGTCAGCGGGCCGGCGACAGCGAACCCGTTCCTTCTCAACTTCCAACCCGTCCGTCCTTCTGTGTTCTGTAGTAGCCATTTTGTGCATTGTGAAGCCGAACAGATATGTAATCCTTGATCTCTGCAAACACTTGATCTACACCATAGATCTTGATGCTTACAACTCGATCCTAACTCGGCCTTGGCCGATTACTGTCATCATCTTGTGATCTAGTGTTCTCAGCTACGAAGGGGGGGGGGGATTATTATTATGATTTCGTTTGCTCTTTGTTTTCTGATAGGGAGGTTAGTATTTTTGTATTTTGCTTTCTGTCGTGGGTAGGTAAGAAGTTTGTGTTCTAGTTTTGTTTTGTTGTACATTCCTCCGCCCCTGAATAGAGTTTGTAAACCCTTTTGGAGAATAAAAAGAAAAGATCGAAAAAGCAAACTGTTTGGACGGCGGTTCTTGGGAGTTGGGAAGGGCGGTCTTCCACACCATATGTTATGTCTCGGTTCCCCTAGGCCGGGGCGTAACAGGCTAATTTGGTGACCAATGGAGGTCGGGCCTTTTCTATAAAGGCCCCAGGAACAGCCTACCAGAGCAACTAAGGTTAACCAGATCATTAACGAGTTTAAAAACCCATTTCTACAGAATTGCCTTCTTAACTACCTTGAGATAAATGTTGTTTATTATTGCTCTGTTCTATTGTAAATGTAATATATCACTGTTATTTCATTATTGCATTGTTGTTGTTGATTGCTGTTTTGATTGTTCAAGCACTTTGTAACTTTGTTTAAATAAGTGCTATACAAATAAAGTTTTATTATTATTATTATTATTATTTATATTTGTTAAAGTTACAGGATAATAGAAAGTTTATGACAAGTTGTACTGACATCACATTGACAACATACAGACAGTGGATGAAACTAACTTATTAGTGTGTTCTTCATGTTTAAAATGTTGAAATACCTCCAAGAAGAGTCCCCCAAGGGCCTGCGCCGCATGTTGAGAAACACTACATCAGGTCACTGTCAATACAACAGTACAGTGGTGGACAGTAATGAAGTGCATTTACTTGAGTACTGTACTTAAGTAAATGTTTTGAGTATCTGTACTTCACTTAAAGCTGCACTATGTAACTTTTCTCTTCTATCCCGGATTTGGAGCCGGTATCCTGCACAAGTACCATTAAGCTAAAAGAGCCTGACTGCTTGCTCAGGGGATAAATTGAATCTTGACATTAAAAAATTTGTCTCAGATCCTGTGTCTAGGTGAGACATGACCCTCGACACGATCTAAATGTCTCAATCAACCTTATAGGAAAATGTGAAGCCGAACTCCAGGAACTCACCACCAGACTGGAAGAGGTAGCGAGAGCATTTTTACTTGCACTCTCCACCCTACTATATGGCTGTGAGAGCTGGACACTCACAACTGAGTGCAGGATACAGGACTTCGAAAACAAGTGCTACAGAAGGATGCTACATATATCATATACAGAACACCGGACAAATGATTACGTTAGACAGCTAGTTACCACCCATGTTGGAGAACAGGAGCCTCTACTCTCAACAGTAAAACGTTGTAAACTGGCCTGGTATGGTCATGTCCCAAGACATACCTCCCTGTCAAAGACCATCTTACAGGGGACAGAAGAGGGAAAGTGAAGAAGATCAGCAAGAAGATGGGATGCTCGTCGGTCGGATGAAATCACACAAAAAGTCTGCAAAATGATTGAGGTGGACATACTGCCTGTCAGCACTGTTGATGGAACAGGCTTCCGTCAATTAATGAACTACCTCGAACCAGAATACCAAATTCACAGCCGATCATGTTGCTCTCACAACAGACTGCTGGACAGCATTGACCACAGAGAGTTACACAACAATAACGTGCCATTATATCGACCAAGAATGGAAGCTTCAATCTGATGTGTTAACGGTGGGTTTGCCTTCCATGTAAATCGAGTCATTGTTTCTGCTGGTCGTTTGGTTAAGCATTTCAATCACAGCACTCCTGCAACAGGGGGGGGGGGGGGGGGGGGGGTGGGGGCTGAGCAGGACAACATGGGCATGACCCAAAAAAAGCTGATCCAATCCTGCACAAAGAGGAAATAGAGCAGAGGTGGGCAGTAACAGCCGTGCTGCAGTAACAGCCGTGCTGTCGCACAATCACTAAACTGGCGGACGCCAGGGTGCTTGATCTCTACAGCGAGCACTGGAAACTAATTGAGGAGATCATAACAGTGTTATCAAAACTTAAATGTCTCAAACTCCTACCCAATTACCTTCAGTCTCCTCCAGAAACACCTCTTTCCTGAAGAGGATTCTTTCGCCAGCAGAAAGAGCTCAAGTTACAGCAAAGTTGCATGAAATGGCAAAAGGTGTGGAAATGACATAGAGTGAAACTGCAACAACTGAAAGGTGTGGGGCTGAGGCCGCTGCTACGACTGGAGATGAAGATAATGTGCGAGTTGTTAGAGACAGAGATGGGCCATTACGCACAGACGAGAACGCAAACAGCATCGCAATGCGACTGCTCCTTGGACATAATTGAGAGCTACTTGAGAGAGTTCTGCTCCCTTGGAATTAGATCCATTGGACTGATGGAAAGTACACAGCCTCCGTTTCCCTAGACTGGCTACCTTAGCCAGGCGCTATCTCTGTGTACCAGGGACCTCGGGTTCCGTCGGAGAGGGTTTTCTCCACAGCAAGTCAACAGACGGCGCACTCGATTGACACCAGAACATGTCGACATGTTAATCCTCCTAAATAAAAATGGTTAGCCTAAGTAAACGGCCAGTGTGCCCTTATAGGCTACTGTAGGTAGGTTGCTCCTATTTTCTTTTGTTTTATAGGCAGTAGCGCACTTGTTGAAACGCGTAGATTAGGCCTACAAGTCACAACGCTTGTTTATTGATGAAGCCTACAACAATTTATTTGTATTGTTAAATTTTAATACTAAAAGAGAGAAAATACTAAAAGAGAGAAAAACATATTTTTTATTTCACCACATCTATAACCCTATTTCAAAAACAGTAAAAATAGCCGATCTACAAGTTTAAAAAAATCGTTGTTTTTTTTAAGGAAAATGTCTACATTACAATGCTGATGCTATAATAAAAAGAAAATGTACTTAGAAATATGTACTTTTGAATACTTTTGAAAAAAACATCACATGGATGCACCTGGGACGTATCATCAGTATTGTAACTCCATAGGACACGCTACTGTAAATTTGGAGACCTCATTGTCCATGAAAAGATTTACAGCGGCGCCGCTGCGCAAGTCCAAACTCCCGAAAATGCTCTCTCATAAGCGCTCGTATATTTTGAGCTTGTAGATCTGCTATTTTCAAATAGACAATGCAGCCAAATCTGCGATCATGTTCATAGTGACAGAACACTAAGCAACCAAAAAAAAACAAAAAAACAGAAGCCTCGCTAGACGAGATCAAAATCTCGAGATTTCAGGCCTATTGGCGCACGTTTTAAGCTGTGGCGGACCCGGGATGGAGTTATGATTTTTTTCTACTGTACCATTCATCCTAAGATATCATAATTCCCCTTTAAAGCAGTTTGTTTAAATTTGTTTATAAAATGTTATATTTTCACAGGGATTAATTATTAGTGTGTTAGATACATGTGTACATATGCCTGTCAGACGGTCAGACAATGTTGCTCCGCAGGTGCAAACGGGTGTAGCCAAAGTCTACACGGCCTGACATGAGATCTGAGCGGGCCATACGCTGAAGTCAAAGTCACGATAGATTCATAAAAACTGCGGTGATCTCACCGTATGCCCAATTATTTGGTCTATACCACGTTGATAAATGAGGGCGAGATCTCTGATGACACTTGACAAAGTAATCAGCTTGCACAATTAGTGGGAGGGGCCTATTTCTTCAAGTCAAATGTATCACGCCATGTATCACGAACGCAGGAGCCGATCAGCAGCAAATTCGAATCGCACGTCGCATGCCTCCTACAATATTCCTCCCAGCGTATTCCTCGTGTCCTGGCGGCCACAACCCGCGATTTGCATCGGTACAACCGCACATGCAATTTCCCAAAATTGCGAATTCTCTAGTAGTTACGGTGCCAGGCTGCCAGCATGGCTCCGTTTTGATATTGGCATTATTCGTCTTCTCCTTCTGCCACACTTTTTACGAAACTCGGCCATATGATAGAATAGACCGGTGGGATTTCTGAAATATGTGATTGTTAGAGGCATTTGGGGGTAAAAGTCGGGAACAAGGCCATTTTACATAATTCAAGGGTGCTGAATCAGAAAAACACTGTTCCCAAGCAAAATTCTTAGTGCTTAACCTCCTAATTTGCATATCAAAATGGCTGCCGATTTTGAAGTATTTCTTAAACAACTCTATAACAAAGCAAGCAAATCTGACAAATAAAGTGTATATATTTATGTTCTGAGGGTCATACAATGTGTGGAAGATATTTGTAATGTAATAAATGTAAATAAATGTAAATAAATATGCAAATTAGAGGCCACCATTACATAAAATGATGTACCGTAGTACTCAAACGGTGCAAAAGGTGCATCCCCCTTATTTTGTTCCTAATTATCTGTATTTTTGCCATCCTTAGGACATCTAAAATACATACTTTTTCCCCATGCTAAATGTTTAGTTTTTGACCTTCTAATCTGCATATCTGAATGGCTGCCAAATTGGCAAATTCGCACCTTTATCTTCAATAACTCTGTGGCCAGGCAAGCAAAATTGACAAATGAAGTGTCTACAGTTTCTACAATGTGAGTAAAGAATTTGTAAGTAATATGATAATATAATATAATATAATAATCAGCCTACTCCGAAATATGCAAAATAGCGGCCCCCATAACAGATAACGGTTTAGTACTCTAAAGATACTGTATTGGCCATTGTTGAACGAAAGTCTAGACAGTAGACCACATTCATACAAGGAGGTTGATCATCACTCCGTTGCTGACATGCACACATGGCTGTGCATCGTAACCCAGATTTCCGGCATTTGCAACGACGTGTTGTGCATTGCTTATGGCATGCACATGAAATCATTTCTATAGGCTATACTAGCATGGAACAGGTTGGACTAGGCTAGAGTAGGTTGTACTAGGTTGTACTAGACTCTAATACTCTCTAGTAGGCTTTACTAGTCCCTTGTCAGCCCTGTAGATACTCAGACCATAGGCACTAACCACTGTGTACACAGGCCATAGCTTGTGTGTGCACGAGCAATAGTTTTGCATGAACCTTTGTAGACCATAGTACAGATCTGCCTTGTACAGCCTAATATAGCCTAGTACAGCCTAGCAAAATTCTACTAGAGATTAAAAAATCACACCCTGTGTGAAGGTAGCGGCGCCTTTGATACATTTTGTCATCGATATGTGTTTATAATGTGTTTATAGCCATGTGTCGCGTGAAGCTTGACCAATCACTTTGTTGACGCACCTGACCAATCAGAACGTTGACGCACACGGACAAAGTCAGGTATAGAGCGGCTAGAGCCGCTAAAAAGCCTATTAGAGACCAGTAGAGTCTAGTACTGTACAGCCTAGTACATCCAAGACTAGTCCAGCCTTTTGGGAGAACAGACTAGGGGAGGGTGGTATAGGCTATACTAGCATGGAACAGGCCTGACTAGGCTAGACTAGGTTGTAATAGGCTGTACTAGACTCTAATAGGCTCTATTAGGCTGTACTAGGCTCTTGTCCGCCCTGTAGATCCTCAACCCATAGGGACTAACCACTGTGTACACGGGCAATAGCTTGTGTTTGCACGAGAAATAGTTTTGCATGAACATTTGTAGGCCAAAGTAAAGTACTGCCTTCTATAGCCTAATAGAGCCCAGTAAAGCCTAGCAAAGGCTGCTAGAGCTGAAAGCAGACCATTAGAGCCCAGCAGAGACTAGTACAGTAAAACCTAGTACACCCAGGTCTAGCCTAGTCCAGCCTGGTGGGAGAACATAATAGGGGAGGGGGTACCAGGCTATGCTAGGACTGATAAGGCTGGACTAGGATAGATGAGGCTGTACTAGGCTGTACTAGACTCTAATAGGCTATATTAGGCTGTACTATGCTCTTGTCAGCCCTGTAGATCCTCAACCCATAGGGACTAACCACTGTGTACACGGGCAATAGCTTGTGTGTGCACGAGCAATAGTTTTGCATGAACCTTTGTAGACCATAGTACAGATCTGCCTTGCACAGCCTAATAGAGCCTAGTACAGCCTAGCACAGCCTACTAGAGCTTAAAACAGCCTATTATAGACCAGTAGAGTCTAGTATAGTACAACCTAGTACACCCATGACTAGTCCAGCCTTTTGGGAGAACAGAATAGGGGAGGGGGTACAAGGCTATGCTAGGACTGATAAGGCTGGACTAGGATAGATTAGGCTGTACTAGGCTGTACTAGACTATACTAGGCTCTATTAGGCTGTCCTAGGCTCTTGCCAGCCCTGTAGATACTCAGACCATTGGGACTAACCACTGTGAACACGGGCAATAGCTTGTGTGTGCACAAGCAATAGTTTTGCATGAACCTTTGTAGACCATAGTACAGATCTGCCTTGTACAGCCTAATATAGCATTGTACAGACCAGCACAGCCTACTGGAATTTAAAACAGTCTATTAGAGACCAGTAGAGACTACAACATCAAAGCCTAGTACACCCAGGTCTAGCCTAGTCCAGCCTTTTGATGGAACAGACTAGGGGACGGCGATATACTGTAGGCTATACTAGCATGGAACAGACTGGACTAGTTAAGACTAGGTTGTACTAGGCTCTATTAGGTTGTACTAGGCTGTGCTAGTCCCTTGTCAGCCCTGTAGATACTCAGACCATTGGGATTAACCACTGTGTACACGGGCAATAGTTTGTGTGTGCACCACCAATAGTTTTGCATGAACATTTGTAGGCCAAAGTAAAGTACTGCCTTCTATAGCCTAATAAAGCCAAGTACAGCCTAGCAAAGCCTGCTAGAGCTGAAAACAGACTATTAGAGCCCAGCAGAGTCTAGTACAGTAAAGCCTAGTACACCCAGGTCTAGCCTAGTCCTAGGACTAGGCAGTAATAGGCTGGACTAGGCTGTACTAGGCAGGGCTCATCGGGGGTGGGGGGGGGACACAAGCCTGTATGGCAATCAACTGAAAAGTTAGGCTACATAGCTTAAACAATTTCAGCCTTTCCCTGTTGGCCGTCTAAGCGCATCTAGGAGGTTTCATAGGTTTTCGATGCTGGGAATTGGAGTTATGGCTGTTTAAAGCCCAGCCAATAGGAACACAGAGGGGCGGGGCTTAATACATTTCAGCTAGTCCCTGTTGGCCGTCTAAGTGTACCTATAGCCATCCCCATCCCACTCTATATAGTTGTGTTGAAAGTAGTTTGTGTTCAGTTATCAGTACCAGTTCTGTGGCTCTAACTCATTCAGGGGGTGAGTTATACATGGGGGCAATTTATTTTTTGGTCATCAGGGGCCAAATGTACCAGGATTTTTCCATGATCTAAATATGTATTTTAGATATCTTAAGGATGGTAAAAATACAGATAAGTAGAAATAAAATAAAATAAGGGGGATGCGGATGGATCAATTTAAGTACGAAACCGTTTTCTGTAATA
Source organism: Gymnoscopelus microlampas (assembly GCF_963454915.1). Taxonomy (NCBI): domain Eukaryota; kingdom Metazoa; phylum Chordata; class Actinopteri; order Myctophiformes; family Myctophidae; genus Gymnoscopelus; species Gymnoscopelus microlampas. The sequence continues at coordinate 2,617,401 of NC_139957.1, forward strand.
GTAGCCTCTAATTTGCATATTTATTTACATTATTTACATTTATTACATTATAAATACCTTCCACACATTGTCTGACCCTCAGAATATAAATATATACACTTTATTTGTCAGATTTGATTGCTTTGTTATAGAGTTATTTAAGAAATACTTCAAAATCGGCAGCCATTTTGATATGCAAATTAGGAGGTTAAGCACTAAGAATTTTGCTTGGGAACAGTGTTTTTCTGATTCAGCACCCTTGAATTATGTAAAATGGCCTTGTTCCCAACTTTTACCCCCAAATGCCTCTAACCTCCTTATAGAAGGCCTTTTTTCTGAAATCCCTCCTGTCTAGAAGGTCATGAAAAACTATCAAGAAATAAATCCTCACACTCATTCGTCAAAAGGTGGCGCTATAGCACTCAATTGAAAATGCCAACTTTGAACAGGTACAACTCATGCCCTGTTTGACCTACAGCCATGAAACTTTGATACACACATGCGTCTACTCATGATGAACAACTTTCACACTCTGACTTTTGACCTCTGACCTTTAGATCACCCACCATTTTGAATTATATGAAAAGCAGTTAAAATCTATCTCCTGAGATTTTTGAGCAATCTGCACGAAACGTTTTACACATGAACTTTGGACTAATATCTAAAACCCCACTTGAAGAGAAGTTTTTAAGAGCCAATGAATATTGCGGTTTTATGACAATTATTCATCTGCCCCTAACACATACATGCAGACTCACATTTCTTTGAAACTTTGCAGTAATGGCGCTATAGTAATTTTTTGAAAATGCAAACTTTAAACAGGCAAAAGAAATGCCTTGTTTGGCCGTGAAACTTGCTTACACATGTGCCTTGACTCATGAGGAACACATCTATCACTTTGACCAGTAAGCTCCGCCCTTAGATTTTTGAGCAGTTTGAAAAACACTTAAACCCAGGATTTCTGATCAATTTGCGTGAAACTGTCTCATCTGTGTGAGCTCCTTTTTCACATGTTCCTGTCTGTTAGTCCAATGGCTTCTCTCTACAGGATCTGCCTCGCAACCACAAGGTCACCGGTTCAAACCTCACCTTAGGCAGGCTACTTTTCAATTGCATTGCACGAAACACGACTGCATTAATGAATGCATATGCAATTGTTAAAGATAACCTGAAATGCTTATTTGAGACTATGTTTTTTCAATGTATGACATACTTCATTGTGAAAATAGCCGATCTACAATCTCACAACTTTTCAGATAGCAACGCTTTGTGAGCTTGTAGATCGGCTGCTTTAACTGGTTTCGGTTCCGAGGAGACATACAATTTCTCTATTGGTAAATGGTCTGTGAACGAGTGATCTTAGTGTTAGTGAAACATGGGCTTGGTTCATGACAGAAGGCAAGAGTTTATGATCTTCAACAGACAACATAAGCCTGGACAAAGCTATAGCACTATAGGTAGTGTTGCAGCCTGTGAGTCCGAAGGTTGAGAGTTCGATTCCTGTTAATGGCAATAGGTTGAGATGTCCAATCAATCCATTCTGTTTCCATGTCTCTCTTCAATCTATTCCGTCTCCATGTCTCTCTCGCTTTCTCTCTCTCTTCAATCTATTCCGTCACTCTCTCTCCCTCTCCCCCCCACTGGCCCCGTATTATTGCTGCTTGCAGCTATATTTGTGCTTATTATCGTGCTTATTGTCGTCTTAATTCACAGTAGGATGTGAATTAATTAATGTCACATGCTGCTGTATACAGTATATGAGCCGTTCATCTAATTTCATGAATAAAACAGAATACACACTTACACTTCTTCAAGCCTGGTTTCAGCCTCTTCTCTCCACCATGTTCGACACTGAGGGTGAAGGAGAGACAAAGTCAGGCCTGTGTATTCTACTACAGTAAATAATAATAATAATACAAATAATAATAACAATGATTGATAATAATACAGCATCACAGTATGATTTCTCCTCTAGAACACATTAAGTGGCAGCAGGTCTCTCCATACCTGAGAGCCTCCAGTGGTAGAGCTGAGAGTTGCTCAGTGTTTCCTAGGTGATTGTAGTTTAAGTCCAACACTTTCAGATGGGAGTTGGATCTCAGAGCTGAGACCAGATAAGAACAACCTTCCTTTGTGACCAGACAGCCTTGCAACCTACAATGTACACACATGCACACGCACACACACACACACACACACACACACACACACACACACACACACACACACACACACACACACACACACACACACACACACACACACACACACACACACACACAATTAATATAACTCTGACCAAGGTCCCTGATTTTCTATCTACAAAAAAGGGATATTTTAATTAGAGCCCGACCGATGCCAGATTTTTGGGTCCGATGCCGATGCCGATTTTGAGAATCCTGGACCACCGATTGCCGATGTTTTTGACCGATATTTTGTAATTAAATAAAATAATAAAAAATAATTTTCTAAAACGTATAAACTTAGTTTTTTCATTAAAGTTAAGAATACAAGATTGAGAACATTTAAATAAAATGCAATCACATTATTACAAATAAACATGAATACAATTATTTTATTTGAAAACTTTAGTTACTAGGCACTTTGTAGATTTGAATTATTAATATTGTACTAAACATACATTAACCACAAGTCTTCAGCCCTTTTTAAACTTTGGCTATTTGCAGTGGTGGAAAGTAACTATAGTACATTTACTAAATTACTGTACTTAATACAATTTTGTACTAGGTATTTGTACTTCACTTGAGTATTTCCAATACTTTTACTTCTACTCCACTACATCTCAGAGGCAAATATTATACTTTTACTCCACTACAATTATTTGAAAACATTAGTTACTAGTTACTTTGAATATTTTGATTATTATTACAAAACATACATTAATCACTTCAGCCCTGTATAGGGCCATTTGAAAATCGCTGATCTACAAGCTTGTAGATCTGCTATTTTCAAAATATTTTCATACATTTGAGAACTTGAAATTGATTAAAATTTGATGCCAATAATTTTGTACTTTTACTCAAGTACATTTTGAATTCCAGACTTTTACTCGTAACAGAGTATTTCGATTTTTTGCAGTATTGATACTTTTACTTAAGTAAAACATTTTAGTACTTTTTCCACCACTGGCTATTTGAAAATAGCAGATCTACAAGCTCACAACATGTTGCTATGCAGTGCGTTGTGAGCTTGTAGATCTGCTATGTTCAAAACATTTTCATACATAATGATAAGGGCTGTAGTGCACTTCTAAATTTAGGTTTTGGTCAATCAATTGATTTAGTTTGTTTTCATATTACATTGACACGACGCTGTCACCGCATCCTGCAACAGACGTGCTCATGCAGAGCCCGTCCATCGATTGGTTGTGAAATCGCCCTGACAACCAAGAACAACCAATAAAACCCACAACTGTCCCTTCGGACAATAGGATCTATTCTAAACTATGGGATTCTAAAACTTGAGCGTCGAGTCCCTCAGACTTGAGGCTTTGAGCACAACAAAACTGTGTCCTTGTATTTTAGTTATGAACAAAGTCTTGCTGAGAGCAAAATGAACGGCCCAAGGTAAGGGTAATGCTTTACAAAGTTGTAAGAGGAATCCCTTCATCTGACTGACTATCTTGTCCGCGTCTGATGAAAAGTGAAAGTTAATGAAACTCGCCCCAAATCACGCTCACCCCCATTCTTTTTCGCGGACCCACGGTTCTTGCATTTGTTTGATGATAAGGTTGGAACATAGTTTTAATGGGGTTACGTTTAGAAATAAGGTTAGGTAGGTTTAGGCATAGTTTACTGAAGTTACGTTTGTGAATACCGCCGGATTTGCTCCGGGGCAACTGTGTTTTAGGGCGACTGTGTTTTGGGGTGAGAGTTTTGGTATTCTCCGTGCGAGTCGGGTGCGACTGCCAAGCAGCACTCCTCCGCTCAGAAACAGCCTGGAGATGTTAAATTAACGTCTCAGACAGACGTTAATATATATTTATTTAGCGATATACAAGTAGCTTAGAAGATTGTAGTAGCCTATGCCCAATTGCCCATAAAAATATATAGGCTACCTAACCGTTGCATCATGATCCATACATTAACAATGAGGCTCGCATGGAGTCATTCATATCATTTATTAATTCATTGAGCTTATACTGTAGGTCTCTCTGGAAGGCATTGTAGTGGTAGATAACTTTAATCTCACTCAGTATTATTGACACATTGTTGAGAAAAACAAGCAATCTTTGTGGATTTCTCATAAATAAATATAAACACCTTTACCGCAGCTGCGCAGCAATTTCACAATCAGTGAAAATATTAATGACAAAAAAATCGGAACATCGGGGGAAATAATGACCGATGTCCGATATTGACTTTGGGGTCAAAAATGACCGATACATCGGGCTCACCGATGTATCGGTCGGGCTCTAATTTTAATATGGAGCTACTGGAGACAATACCGTTCTATTAGAACCCACATTGACACCCATGCAGTGCCAAGTCAGCGTTGTGGAGGGTCTCACAGCACACCACTGATCCAACTGGGTCCACACTTTGCACACACATTGCTCAGTGGTCTGGCTATTGGGATAGCTGCTTTCCGCACAGTTAATGTACTTACACGTTGTACAGTTTAATTTTCTTTTTTGCCCACGTTTTGAACAGTAGGCGGCCTGTTGCACCGCATTTGGTTATATATCGAATGATGTTACCTTCCCTACATTGTGGCCCCTGGCAATACTTAATTTGATAGGCAAGCAGTGATAACAAACCTTGAACTGTATCAGCTATTGCGAAAGGATGCGTGCACAATAATGCATTACAGATGAGTCTGTTAACCCTGTTAATGAATGAATTGATGCAAATAAATGTGATACACCGACAAGGCATGACAACAACGTTAGGTGAGCCTTGTGTTTATTACATCAGAAGTGGCCTGATCAAGACAATGAATGCCAATTATAAGGCATAATTAGTTGAGAAGGCAATATATCTGATGTAATGACAGCTTGCAAAGCACATACTGCACGTGATCCAAACAAGTTGTCCCAAATGTGTATTTGCCATTAAATATCATGTAGGCAAGGTTACTGAGCACAATACTTTTCACATATTGGACTCATTTATTTTTAATGGAAATCATTTGATTTCATTATTAAATAACACTCAACACAACACCCTCTTTCTTTCTTTTTCTTCAATAAAATAATGCTGAAAATTAACACGATTTAAGCGCTGTTAGTAACTGTGACTGTGTGCGCACAATACCTGGCCGCCCCCCCCCCCCCCCCCCAAACACACACACAGACCAAAAAAGAAAATTAATTAGGATAAGCTCCATGTGTAATTACTCCAGAATTGTCATCTGTTGAACAGGTTAATGAATACTGACCTGAGGGTCTCCAGTGTACAGTGTGGACTCCCCAGTCCAACGCAGAGCTGATTTACGCCTGAATCGTGCAGATCATTATCACTTAGATCCATTTCTTTCAAACCAGAGGAGCTGAGAACTGATGATAACTCCTCACAGCATCTCTCTGACAGGTTACAGCCGCTCAACCTGAAGAAATAGTAGTGATTACATCATTGCTTGTATGTTATGTTTCTGTTAAAGAAACATCACATTATACATTATACACATATCGAGTTATTATAGTGGGGGAAAAAAGAAAACGTCATACAAGCGACTTCAGTTAGTTAGTATTTGTATTATTGTATCAGTACTTCTGAGGATAATAAAATCAGTTGAAAGCGGGTTATGCTTATATCCGATTCTGTTAATTTGTTTGTATGTCTGTCTATCTGTTAGAAAAATAAGTCAAGAACAGTTGGCCAGGATTTTATGGAACCTAGTGGGAACATTCAGTAGGCTGCCATGACAAGATGATTAAAGTTGGGTTAAATAGCCTGGCTACTGCTGGCAAATGTGCACATTATAGATTATAGATATGTCTGAATTATGGTGTGTCATTGTCACCGCAGCTAGCCACCACAATTATGTGTCAATACAGAACATAAGCACATGAGGCTCGACCTGTCTGTGCGTCTGGTGTAGCTGGTATGATTGAGCTTTCCAAACGCATGCACGCGCAATAAATAAATAAGCACTTTGTAACATTGTTTTTGTTTTCCTTGTTATTATTATAAGTGGGAAGTGGTCAGTCCCGAGTCAGTGCAGTGTTGTGTGTACCAGGTCTGCGTGGCATACCATGTTAAAAACAACAACACTGAAAGGAACAGAGATTAAAAGACAGACAGACAGACATAAAGAAGACCAAAAACTTAAGCTGCTGTTCATGGTGGTAAATAGAAATAGGTTCCTAATTGTCTTGGATAAGCTGAATTAGTTTAAGAGTTGCACTGATTTAAATGGCTTTTCCCCTCAGCTCTCTGAGATGTACAGCCAATCAGAATGAAGAAACATTTGCGTTCAAATCAATTAACCAATTTAACCCTTCCATTCCTAATTATTTTTCAAAAATAGCCGATTTACAAGTCCACAACAAATCATGAAGCAACAGGTTGTAGATCTGCTATTTTTGCTTTTCGTTATTTGCTATAGGACTTAAGTGGTTAAATTATTGTATTTTCGTTCCTATAACAGAACCATGACACATTCAATGTATCCAGTTATCAGTTCACCTACAGGGCTCTATTGGAGGCTTTGATCACTGGCAGCAGCCCCAGAAGAGCCTTCTCTGAAGGACCGTATTTCTTCAGATCAAACACATCCAGCTCCTTTCCTGGTGACAGCAACATGAAGGCCAGAGCTGACCACTGAGCAGGAGAGAGGCTTTCTTCGGAGAGTGTTCCTGAATTCAGGTAGTATTGGATCTCTTCCTCTAGAGAATGATCATTCATCTCATTCAGACAGTGGAACAGATTGATGCTCCTCTCTGGAGAGGGATTCTCTCTGATCTTCTCCTTGATGTACTCGACTGTTTTCCGATAGGTCTGTGACTTACGTACTGTATGTCCCAACAGCATTTTTAAGAGAATCTGATTGGTTTTCACTGAGAGGCCCAGCAGGAAACGAAGGAACAAGTCCCAGTGTCCATTTTGACTCTGTATGGCCTTGTCTACAGCACTCCGGTAGAGGTGGTTTAGCGTGGGTTTGCCTCTAAATAGCTTGGAACACATAGATGTTGTTTCTGGTTTTGACAGTAGATTGACACCTGTGTTGATGAAATGTTGAAAGACATAAATAGCAGCCAGAAATTCTTGAATGCTCAGATGGACAAAGCAGAACACCCTTTCCTTACTCCATCCATCTTTCGTCTCTTGAAACATCTGTGTGAACACTCCTGAGTACACTGCTGCATCTTTGACGTCTATGCCACACTCTTTCAGGTCGGATTCATAGAAGATCAGGTTGCCTTTATCCAGTTGTTCAAAAGCCAGTTTCCCCAAAGACAGAATGGCCTTACGATTGTCTGTCTGACAAACAGGATACTTCACGTTCTTATGTTTGGACTGAACAACTATGAAGTGGCTGTACATATTAGTCAAGGTTGTTGGCAGCGCTGCTTTATTCTTTGTTTTCAACATGTCCTCCAGAACTGTAGCGGTGATCGAACAGAAGACTGGGATGTGACACATGATGTGGAGGCTTCGTGATGCCTGGATGTGTGAGATGACTGTTCTGGCCTTTTTCCTATCATCGCTGAAGCTCTTCATGAAGTAATCCTCCTTCTGGGGGTCATTGAACCCTCTCACCTCTGTCACCCTGTGAACACACCCTTTATGGATCATAGTGGCTGCTGCAGGTCGTGTGGTTATCCAGATGCGAGCAGATGGAAGCAGATTTCCATTGATGAGATTGGTCAGCAGTAAATCCACTGAGGTTGGCTTTGTGATATCAGTACATATTTCCTCTTTCTCAAATAGAGGAAACCTCCACTCATCCAGGCCATCAAAGATGAACACAACTTGGGACTTTTGTAAGATCGAGATTCCTGCTTCCTTGTTTATACCAAGAAAGTGATGAATAAGTTCCACCAAGCTGTAACTATTGTCCTTCACCAAATTTAGCTCTCGGAAAGTGAATGGAAATATGAAGTCGATATCCTGGCAGGCTTTGTCTTCTGTCCAGTCCAAAGTGTACTTCTGAGTTAAGACTGTTTTACCAATGCCAGCCACTCCCTTTGTGATCACTGTTCTGATATGATCTTGTCCAGGTACAGCCTTAAACATGTCTATTAACTTGATTGGTGTTTCTGTTGGTTTCTTGGATGCTGTTTCAATCTGTATGACCTCATGTTCCTTATTGACCGCTCCACTCTCTCCCTCTGTGATGTAGACCTCTGTGAAGATCTGATTCAGGTGTTTTTTTTGTCCTTTTGTGATCCACTCCAACAAATGCTCAAACTTCTTCTTCAGTTTAGACTTGAGTTGTCGCTGGCACACAGCAGCAAGAGTTTCTAAATGACAAAAGAACAGAGGACATCAATAAGTGCATGCTACCGTAAATGTGGTCTTCAAATGAGATCTTGGTAATGCTAAAGTTAAAAGGGGATTGTGTCTGCTTGCTGTAGTTGCCGAGCTACGCAAGTCTTCCATTTGATGTCAGATTGTCAAAATCATTGACCGAACATCAATTTAAGAACAGGGTTGTTCCTATGCTTTGTGATTAGATCACTAATATTCACAATTAATCACATTGAATTACAATAATCCACATATCACATAATCACATAACATAATTAAGTGCTTCTGTATTTTAATCCACTTAAAATAAATAATGATTTATTCTTATTTAACACATCGGGTGCCAGCATTTTTTCATAACAACTTACCGTGGGTGCCAGCATTCTCCCCATTGACTGCGCTTTGCTGTTTAAAGTTTCCACGTGCGTTACAAGCAAATCCACGCAAAAAAAAGCATCGATTCATGTTCTGCCATGAGCCTGGCTACAGGCTGGAACCATAACATTCCACTCGCGGGTTACAACGGGGGGGGGGGGGATCGCGCATGACCGTTTTTCCCCACAGGAAACAGATTTGGAGATATGGGCGTTTCAAAGTAGGAAATAGATAGGAAGCGGATGGGGGGGAAAAAAGTGTTTCCGGTGAGCGATCTGGCACTTCCTTCGCAGGATTACAATGGGTGCTCCCAGAGCTGCTCTAGCCCCGCCCGCGCGGAGAAAAACGAAAAAAACAAAAAGACTGAAATCACGGTTCAGACCGTGTTCGGCACCGAAGCTTCGGAACCGCCACTATGTAAACACACGGTTCAGACCGTGTTTGGCACCCGATTAAAAAAGGAAGATTCAGGATAAGCGATTTTTGTACACCAAGTGTATCAAGTAATGGAGTTCCACAAGGATCTGATTTGGGTCCAAAACTCTTTATTTTATACATAAATGATATCTGTAATGTGTCAAACCTTCTAAATTATGTTTTGTTTGCTGATGACACAAACTTATTCTGCCACGGGGAAAATCTAGAAGAGCTTCTGAAGACAATGGAAAGGGAACTAAACATACTAAAAACCTGGTTTGATATAAATAAGCTATCTTTGAATTTAAGTAAAACAAAACTTATGATATTTGGAAACCAAAAAATTGATAAAGAAGTCACATTAAGGATAAATGATATCGCTATTGAAAGAGTATTTGAATATACATTTCTTGGAGTATTAATTGATCATAAATTAAGTTGGAAATCGCACATAAATCACGTCAAAAGAAAAATGTCGAAAACTTATTATACTTATTGTATTGTTCCCTTATAGTTCCATATATGACATACTGTGTGGAGGTATGGGGAAACACGTACAAAACAAATGTCAACCCAATCTTTATTTTACAGAAAAGAGTTATAAGAATAATTAAGAGAGCTGAGTACCGTGAGCCTACCAACGCATTATTCATAAACCTATACACACTAAAATTCTGGGATATAGTTAAGCTACAAACGTTGATGATTATGTACAAAGCTTACAATAAACAACTTCCTTATTGTCTTCAGAAGCTGTTTGAGATTTAAAAAAAAAGACCCAGTATGAACTTAGAAACACAGGCATGTTTGAAACAACCTGGGCAAGAACCAACACTAAAACACATTGTGTATCTGTGAAAGGGGTAGGTTTGTGGAGCTGCTGTGAAGTTGAATTAAGGTTATGCAGTTCAATCTATATGTTTAAAAACAAGACTATTAACATGTATAGAGAGGTTATATGATCATGTATTATAATAAAATTAAACTAGAACAAAAATAAAACAAAACAAAAAAAATAATAATGTTATAATTTAAAAATCATGTATTACATGTATAACAATACATGTGATCATGCATTGTATTGTAATATTGTTATTATGTATTATGAGGCAAAATCCTTTGTTTCTGTATTTCTGTTTGTTTCTTCTGTTTTTTCTTTTCTTTTTACTTTTTTGAGGCTGAAATTGTTTTCCGAAATTGTCATGTATGTAAGTGTTGAAAGGGTAAGCAAAATAAGCTATTTTAGCTTCAGCTTATACCTTTTTTGGTCATAACTATGTTATATTTATTTATTATTATTGTTTTATGCGAATGGAGCATATTGTTTCTTTGCATAGTGAAAATGATCAAAATAAAAACTTGCAAAGTGCAAAGTGCAAATGATGAATGCCACTCACTCGTAAATTAGATGCTTGTGCATGTGTGAATCATTTGCCTAGTGCAACACCCTGTTTCATACTATAAAAAGCAGCATGCAAAAGGGTCATGTGCAAAAACAAGAGAGAAGCGTATTTATTCTCCACACTATGACAGTGTCACTTTCCAAAAAGAACAGATCTACAAGCTAACGTGTTGCATCGTGACAAGACCTGATCTGAATTACAATTTGTTGGTATTCCCCAACTAGGGATGAGCAGCTTTCACATTTGAACCAATACCGGTAGCGGTACCTGGAATTCAATACTTTTTTCTTGTATTCTTTTTTGTTTTCCCTTTTCTGTATTTTATATACCGTAATACCGTTATTACAGCCTTCTAAGACAGCTCAACATCTTATTAGTAGTCAAGTCAGCGTCATAATATTAGCCATATTGATGTGAAAACTATTGTGATTACTTAGGCACATTGTGATATATTAGGTAATGTTAATATGTCTGCTATTGTGTGCGTGTGTGTGTGTGTGTGTGTGTGTGTGTGTGTGTGTGTGTGTGTGTGTGTGTGTGTGTGTGTGTGTGTATGTGTGTGTGTCATAACATGATTAAACTCAGATTAAACTCAGACACTGATGGAGAAGCAGTGAACAGGACAGACTGTGAATCGAACAATTACAGTAATTTGCCTGAATTTTGGACAGAATATGGAGTAAGGGCAAAAAAAATGTTTTACAAAACTCATCCTCCTGGTGGCGCTTTAAAAGGCATATGTGAAAAATGCAGGGCAAATGTCTCTAGGGAGTGTGCGTGCAAAGTTTCACGCAGAACGGTGCGGTGTTATAGCTGAAAACATGAATCGGCCTGTTGTTGCGCCACCATGAGGCCGATTTGAACGTTTTCAAGTGGCATTTCTTTCTGGGCCAAGTGGGGATCTACGTGGAAAATTTCACGGAAATCGCATGTTCAAAATGAACCAATCCTGCAAGCTTTGGAAGCCAATTTTAGCCAATCAGGATGGAATATGGAAAATCAGACAGATCCATGTTGATCACATGGCTATAGAGATACGGTGTACCGATTTGCGTGTATTTTGGACAAAATCTGTAGGAGTAATGGCAAACAAATTGTTTTGCAAAAGTCTCATGGTGGTGCTATGACAGGCTGATCTGAAAAAATTGGGGCAGAGGTTCTGCTGTGGCATCCAGGGAGTGTGTGTGCGCAGTTTCACAGCGACCGGGTCAACGGTGGCGGAGATTAAGTGGTGTGTTCTACCGTCAGATGCTGTGTACGGCGTATACCTTGAGATTTTATTTCGTCGCTACCGTATACATTCAAAAACTGTTTCATCCATTGAAAACGCGAGAGCGTATACCCACGACCACACGCATCGTATCGTAGCGTATACCTTCCGAAAAAAACTAGAACACAACACTGTCGCAGACAGAAGGACGGACACACGCACACACGGACGGAGCTCCTGTTGCCAACAGAATTCGGGAGAGATCAAGAGAAAACACCACAGAACAAAATACAAACATACTGTATCTGTGGGGAGGTGGGGGGGTTGGAGAGGGAAGGTGAGGGGTGAAGCAAATGATAAAGAGACAACGATAAGCAAATAAAAATAAATAAGAAATATCAGTTAAAATAATTACATAATAAAACATACAGTAGACCGGTAGTAACAGAAACAGACATACCATGTGATGACCATGTTGATGTTGGATCATCTGTCATTCGTGGAATTTCTATGATACAAACATGCAAGCACACATGCGAACACGCGCACGCACGCACACACGCACGCACGCACGCACGCACACACACGTCAGCTATTTCCATGAACAAATGAGAAGCAGTTCTCTGGTTATGATGTAAAATTGGAGCTCTGCATCCAAGAGAAATATAGTGAATTTTAAAAAGGAAAACACAGATGGAGAAATGTCTGTTTAGCAGACCAGTCTCCATGTGGAGGTCTGAGCACATGTCCTACTATAGCTGAGCTTCTGCCTTCAGGCAGGAGGGGATTCGATTGCGGGGATGACTTAATTGATTCCTGCACGTTTAGGACTTACAATGTGGAAGACTCCCGTACACATTCATAGCGATGTGATAATCATATTCATTAACGTGAATGCGGAAGGACTGGCTGGAAGCGGCACTGTTTTCCATCCGTCTCTCCTTCTCTCTCCCCCTCCTCTGGCTAATGTTTACATATATTTAAACTTCATTGTACGACGGTGTAGCACCAAAATGAGCAGATCTACAAGCTTGCGACGCAATGTGAGCTTGTAGAGCTTCTATTTTTGGCGTGCTGCACTGTCATACAACAACGAAGTATATCAGTAAAAATGTACAGATCTAGTGAACACTTTTATTCACCCCCACCATGAAGGTACAATGAATGGAGTGAAAGACTTTATATTTTGCTTATTGAAGATGCACTTAAGTAAATACAAACAGTATGCCTATTTAAGTCTGCAAAGATGTGTTAATTAGCAGGAACATGGCACAATATGAAAGCAAAAGCAGTGCTCTGCTGATATAATATGGTGTTAAGTTTTGGTATTAATTATAAGATGCACAGAATTTACAGTAGGTGAAGGTGGACCCATTTCATTTTGATTAAAAAATGTGTACATTAGCAATAATGCACAGTAATAGCACAACATGAATGTGTAAGCAGTCTTATGTTTATGTGACAGTGCAATAACAATATGTTTGTCACTAAACTATCACTAATTTGTCACTGTCAATTTCTTTCATACTTTATTTTCTTATGTCGACACCACAGTGATGTAGTCATATTGACTACAGAGACAACACGAAAAAAACAGAAACAAAACAGAGACATTCATAGCAGTTTTAAACATAACAGTTTTAAAGTTTGCTAATTGGACTGGTGATATAAAATATCTCATTTGGCATTTCCATGCATATTCTCGCCAGAACTGAGAAGCTGTTGTCTTGAGTACGGATAGGCTTATATTTTCCCATTCAATTTCAGACAAGGCTAAATCTAGTTCTTCTTGCCATCTTTTATTTTGGTTTGTTCTGTCTGTCCAAGATGTCATATAATGCGAGATTTGGTGCTTGACACTCGCACACTTATAATATTTAACTAGGAACTGTGTCATGGGATAAAAATCTGTAATACATTTCTTCTGTCTGGTGCTTTTCTCGATATAGCTTCTAACTTGCAAAAAAAATAGAGTTTGGTAAATCGTAGTCTCTTTTAAGTGACTCAAATCGTATAATTCCTTTATTACCTATAAATTGCCCAAATATCCTCAATCCCTTTTCCTTCCCATTTCTTTTATATCTTAATAATAATAATAATAATAATAATAAGGGTAATAATAATAATACTAATAATAAGGGGGGTAACAATAATAATAATAATTACAATAATAATAATAATAATTATTATTATTATTATGAATCGTGATGAATAATCGAGATCTCAATATTGATCAAAATAATCAGGAATATTATTTTGGCCATAATCATTGCATCAGTGATGCATCATTTTTTTTATCAAATACGGTAAATACACGAAAAGCACCCATGTTTTATGAAAGCAATCTACAATTCTTTCTGAGTGCTAAGGTTGTTTTTTGCTGTCACACTTGAGGTGGCTGCAGCAAAATAGGAAATTGGTAGAAAAACATTGTAAGATGACTTTAGTCACTTCTGCTTGTTATATTATATATATAAACCATCAGGACTTACCTTCATTTTCTTCATAAGATGCATGTTCATTGGCCACTGAGAAGAGAGGAAAAGATCAGTTTCACTTCACATTGCTACAGTCAATTATGAAATCATCACATTTACGTTCGATTTTCCTGTTGTTTTTGCCATGTGAAGAGATTACCCAGATGTTGGCAGTTGTCAGATATACCATCCACTGAAAGGTCACTTCACTATTTTAGAACAATGTTTTATTGCTGTAAAGTCAGTTCTGGGACCATATTTATCAAGCTTCTCATGGTAGGAAAATCAGTCCTAAGTGCCCAACAAGGTTATCCCACTTTAAGAAACAGGAGTAAGAGCATGTTGTCAATATTAATTTGTTAGGATGGAGCTCCTGTTTCCACCAGAATGTAGGAGAGCTCAAGAGCTCCTGTTAGGAGTAGTTCCCAGCAGATGTGTGCACATTCTGAGGAAGGACAGATGTGTTGCATGGGAAAACGTATTAACTTATATTAACACAAACTTATTAAAATATATCGTTTGGATAGAAATTGAATATGTGTTGTGATTAACCTAGGATGACAGGATAATTCATGTTTCTTGTAGTCACCTAACTTGTTGACACAATAGTAACCATGCTATTCTATTTCATAGTAAATATTCATAGTACTGTTAAACTGAAGGCCAGTTATGTCTGCTTCCCACATCTCTGCTATGACAATGCAGCACCAGGAATGATCATACGCACATAAATGCATGCACATACGTAAACACACACACTATTCAATCAGTCTGGCTAGAATGTGAATAAAGTATATTATTACAGCAGAACTGCACATCCTCTTACTATGAAGAGGGAAAGGAAATTCTTTAGATCACCTTTTTAAAATTCCACAAAAATATTATAGATCTTATTTCTTATTAGGTAAGTATTATTTTTCCTCTACAAAGCCACTGTGACATACCTGGGGTCTGATAATACACAATACAAGTTAATTCATTTCCCCACCAGCCAACTTTATGTATCCTAAAAGACAAGTTGGGAATGATGTACGACAGGAATGATGAAAATAGGAGGTTGTTTAAAAGGGGGTCTGTTCGGGGCTAATCTCACAAACTGCTGGACTGATCCGTGTCATGTTTCTTATGCCTGCTGCCAGTAGGGCAAGGAAGTACCTTCCGCATTTTCCCTGTTTTTAGAACTTAAGTTATGTGAGCGTGCGGACTAGCCAACACCAACTCAGGACTCCTGAATCGCTGCAATGGGGGTTGAATTGTGCTGCAATTTTACCCAAATATAGAGATGATTGATGTCATAGTACTGATGTCATACTCTGGCCACATTAAATTGTAGCCATGGCGTTATTTAGACCCTATCTTGTTTAGTCCATGTCAAACTTTCAGTGTGATTCCTACAAATGTTTCTGAGATGCTTGATGAATACAGGCCTTGGATGTGATTCATTTCCTTAACCAACAGTTCTGACATTGAGACATGAATAAATACAAATATACAGCTGCCAACCAGTTCAGATTATAATTCAGATTATAAGTATATAATTTGATGTGGAAGTTGAAATCACAAACCTAAACAACCACTGCAGGTATCCATTAAAAAGAGGATCACTCTGCTCACAGGCTGTGAGGCATCGCTGCTTTGTTGAAATATGTAACACTGTGATTACTAACACCACCAAGTATTCTCATTTTATAGCAACTCTCTGCCATTATCATGCAAAATACAGCATCAGAGCAAGCCAGCCTCGGTTGCTAAACTAGACTGACAGGCCCCCTCCCAAGCCCTCCAGGGCAACAACCCATGTGGGCAGAAGCTCCTTGAGGTGTCATCTTGGACACCTCTCAGATATGCTATTCTAAATGGCCATATAAGGATATGTGCTAAAGATAAATCACACCACAGGAAAGATTAGGCTTGACAGCTTGTTGCGGGTTCGACTCCCAATCCTGACGACCTTTGCTGTGTGTCACCCCCCCCCCATCTCTCGCCCCATTTCTACATCTCAGCCTACTTCCTATCAATAACGGCAGAAAAAGCCCCCAAAAATATCTTTAAAAAATGAAAGATTATGCTGACTGGTTAAGTTAAGAACGTCCATGTATGAAATCAGCTGTGACCTACTCTTCATGGACATGACAACAGGAGCCAGGCACAAGTCATCCCTATTATTACTATTATTATTTTCATAATGACTATACTATTTTAGAATTATTATTATATATTTGTTGGATGTTTGACTTCAGAAGTCACATCACAAACTGATCAAATAAAGCTCTCAAACTCACTCACCTTCAAGAACAAACACGGACCCATGGTGAGACAACACACCAAGACCCAGCATCATCCTCACAGACTCGGGCAACTTTTCCTTTATATAATCTGAGATGAATTGCAAACAGTGATAACAAAATTACATAACATGACAGTGATATGTGATTTCAACTGTTGGCTTGATCAGGCGCACTCACACACACAAAAAAACCCGATCTCGATAGTAAATCGTGATAAAATTAGCGTTGATAGGATGATAAACGTTGGGCATTAATACTTGATTTAAGTGAACTATTAGGAGATTGTTGACAAAACGTTATACGACTTCCATTATATCTAGTGGTTTGGTTTCTGGTCAGTGCAAACCAAGACGGGAAACAGCTACGTTTTCTGCACTGACGACCATCCTGAATGAAAATGAAAGGTTACCAAGTTCCCAACCCAGCGCCGACCACACATAAATGTGGTTCTAACGTTAGGGACAGTGCGTTATTTATGAAAGGTTGGTATAGTTAAAAACGGGGGGGTCATCAAAAAATGTTTTGAGCAATGGGGGGGGCATATTTTTATTTATTTTGGCCTACTGGATAAATAATGCACAGTCCCTTAGTCCAACATGTGCCAGCGATGTTTTACCAAAACAACAAACAGTCACGTTGTCTTTTGCGTCTATTGCTGCATAATATTACGGAAAGTGATAGAAAAGGACATAATGTTTATAACAGAAGATGATGTGGAACTGATTAAGGTACAAACTCAAACGGCGCTATCTATGAAGAATAACCGGCAGAGTTAAGTTTGGAAACCGGCAGAGTTAAGTTTACATAATGTATTGTATTTTCTACTATTTAATAGCATTAAGTCTATATTCTATAGATTAATTCACTCAACCTTTTTAATAAAAAAAACTCCCAGTTTGATATGTTTCAAGCCACAGACCCCCATTTGATATAATGATTCAAGACAGGAAAATCATTTACATCTCCCAAAGTTCCTTACTGGTCTGTGTCTATTTTCCATTAGGTACAGGAGGACTCGGCTATGGAACAGAGATCTCATCACAGTCTACTTCACTTAATCATTTTAAATACAGGCTTAGAACCCATTATTAATCAAATATATAGTATTCCACTCACACCTACAAACACTTGCACAATGCACATACACACTTTTCTAGACATTTCTCTTCTTTCGTTCATACCGTGTATCCATGTTGTATTTATGTTGCCAAATAATTTATGTTTGCTTTTTTTCTGATTACTTTCCCATCTCTATGTTATCTTTATAAGCCCCTATGGTTTCTAAATCTCACCTGCACAACCCAGTATTATGCTGTTGTTGCTTAATTTGTTGTTATTGTTTTTAAATGTGCAAATAAAAAACATAAATAACCCAGTCTAGGCTACACTGTAAAATCCTCAGTCTTCATTTAACTCTAAGTGAGTTTAATTAAGACTGGGTCCAAATGGACCATTTGGTCCCATTTGTACACACTGGATTTTACAATGTATATTGGGGTCCCAGGACCCCTCATTTTGAGAAGCAGTGGTTTAACTAATGAACCCTCTGGTGTCTTCAGGCTTTAGTAATTATCCGGATACTCTTCAAGCTGGCAGCATCATACAAATATATATCAAGATAAATATTGATTATCGATCAATATGGAAAGAATGTATTGTGATGATGTTTGCCGTATCACCCAGCCCTAACACACACACACACACACACACACACACACACACACACACACACACACACACACACACACACACACACACACACACACACACACACACACACACACACTAAAATAAGGCAGTACAATGTGTGATAAACTAAAGCTTAAATGTGACGTTTGCTGGTGAAATTGCATGTACTGTATGTAACTATTGAGCAGTAACTCTGTAAGCATGTTGTATGTTATGTGTAACTTAAAATCAATAGAGAAACGTACCACGGAATATCACACCCAGTACCACCGTTAGGAGTGTAGGGACGAAAACAACAATAATACCTCCAGTAATCCGCCTCTCGACTGTATTTCCTTAAAAGAGGGAAAGAAAAAAAAATATATTAACCCATAGATGCCAAGGAGTAGGGGGGATTTGGGGGGCAACTAATATTTTCCACTTTAATATCTGTCCGTCCGTCTGTCCGTCCGGCCATCCAGCCATCGTAACTACATACACATATCTATAGAGTGCATGACATTTAACCGTGTGATTAGGAGAATTGTACTTAATACAGCAATGAACTACAGTAGTGTTGTTATTGATGCTCTCCTTTCAGTCACTTTATTCTGTATATGCAAGGACCAGAATAGAAATAACTAAGCTCTCCGCATCGTGGTTGCGGGATTTAACCCAAATTGGGCGGGAACCCCTATTTGTAACTATACCTTTCAGGACGGGAACCCCTTTTGGGGTTCTTGTTGCTATGTACAGTATATAGCAGCATACATTTGTTGTAATTTTTGAATGAATACTTTTTTTTTTTTCAGAAAACCTAGGTCAGGATTTAGAAGGCGTTTTTAGAATGTAATTTTTTAAACAAGAAAAGTTATAGTCAAAATTTGCTGTCTGTGGCTGTGTTGAAAACTTTTATAAACACTGCCTCTCATCTCTCACTTTGATGCACTACAAACCATCGCACTTGATTAGATAAACCAACCGAAATTTGAGGGTTCTGGATCTTGAGTTATTCTGGATCACAACTGCACCATTCAAGGCTGAGTCAACATGCTGTTTCCACTCTCTCTTTCTTTCGTTTCTCTTTTTTTTTTTTTTTATTCTCCCTTCACTTCCTTTTCTTTTTTCTTCTTTTCTTAACGTTTTCTTTTTCCTTTTCCCTCTTCTTCTTTTTTAGTTTTAAGGGGTGGGTAGGTGGGTGGGAAGGTAGGGAGGGGGTATTTGGGAAACGGTAAAAAAAAACAAAAAAAAACGGTAAACGTATTTATGAGATGTTATGTATTATATATTCATATATAGTCATGCGATGTATCACTGCAAAACAGTGGAATACATTTTAAATATAAAAAAAAGAAATAAGCTCTCATTTCAATATTTATTGTCCTTTGAAAAATACTGTATGTTTATGCATATGAATGTTGTCTTCTTTTCTTTTTTGGTCAATCAATAAATGTCTATATCAATTAAAATGTTTGTATTTTGTAATTATTTTAAACACTTTCTTGGCACTGTACAATTGTGGCTGCTTACTGACGACAGGGTAAATACATGTACTTTCTGTGAACTGAGCCTGCATTTTAACACATTCTGATTAAATATCTTTGTCAAAATATAAAATGTATGTCATGAGTATACACAAAAAAAATTGACACAGCAAAGGTCATCAAAATGTTTCTTAATTCGTTTTTTTTAACTTTATTTAGATTTTTCTATGTAGGGAATGCTTTGTCCCTATAGAATCAGTGTCTTCCTATTTTTCATTTTAATATTTCCAATGTTTTATTACAGTGTAGACAGACAGTGAAAAGGTAGAGATGGGAACAGACTCAAACTCAGGTCCTTGTGATAAATATGGAGCATTTGGTCAGTTAAGTTTTCTAACTCAGTGGTTCTCAACGTTTTTTCGGCTAATGTAAGAAAAAGTTCCTATCACACAAAGATTTGGCGGCCCCCTGCCGTATTCTAGGGGTCCCGTACCCCCTGTTGAAGACCCCAGCCTGCAGTAAAGGAACCATCAGCATAGAAAGTGGTTGTAATGTTATCTCAGAACAGCAGAGGTCTACTCTCACCTATAGTGTCTACATGAGCAGTTTTTGTGATGTGGGCACCTTGATACTGTAATGCAGTAATTACATTTCTACACATTGTGAAGTAAACTACATACCTTTAAACGGGTTGTCACAGGGATCACTCTGATTCGCACTGAATGGGTTCTTCATTTCACAAAATAATGTTTCAGCCTTCTTCCCTTCCTCATCGTTGGTGATAATCAACTGTGCAGAGTGCTGTCCAGAGTCAGACACCATCCATTCCCCTTCATCTTTCTTCCAGCGATAGGTGACCGGACCTGAATCTGTAATGTCTCCTTCACAGACCAGTGAGCAGTTGGTAGATGGAGATGAACGAGGTGAACAACGTGACGTGACAACCACTGATGGCCTCGAGACATTCTCTGTTGGGAAAAAGAATGAACACAGCTCAGAAACTTGATACAAACATCTTTCACCAGGAAGCGCTGTTCTCTTTGAAAAACGTCTTATCTGACTGAGAAGATTCTATATACTGTATGTCTTCAACTGAGTTTTTGTTGCATTTGACTGATTGGATTATTCACCATAATCTATTACGGACAAAATCTATAGCCTTGTAGATTAGGGTCCCTATGGATTGTTGCTTTTTGTCAAACTATGCTCGTCTCTGTTTAGGTTTAGAGGGAAAGGATCTTAAATCCTAATAAAGTGTGTTTATAATTGTATTACTTGGTACAACTGTTTGATTGGTGATTAATCATAATATTAAAATTATTAATATTTGACTGTCATGAGACTCGGCTGTTGGCCTTATTTGAACTCCATTAACCCTGGCATCCCTATTTTGGGCAAATTGTCTCAATTGTCTTTTCGTTCAAATTAAAAACAAAAAAACAAAAAAAAATGTGGTTCTCATAACATGTTCATGTCAAGGACAGTAGGACCCCCAAATGTATATGTATTAGGCTACAGACCTCCATCTGAAAAGATTTTGTGTCAGGGACCCCCTTTAGAGACCATGTTTGTACATTTCAAATTATCCCAAATATTTTGCTCCCACTTTTATGTACAACTAGTCCACAGTTATCTTCTAGAGGAGAGTAATGAGATACCTGCTGGTACAGTACATATTGTATCCAACTAAACTTGACACAACTCTGTCTATCCCTTAGCATCCCCCCCACCACCCATTGCAAATGGCCATTAAGCATTGGCCATTTAGACTGATGAAGCTGATTTGTCCATTTCCCCAAATATAAGCTTCTACACACATGCGGGTATTTCGGGGCGTGGCTGAATCCGCCTTGCTTTTATCGGGTGAAACAACACAGCTTTCACCATTGGAATTGCATTACGGAACGCAATGCAATTCAACATTTAGTGGGTTTATTTTGTCATAGTGCAACATATGGTGAAGTATTGTGGTGCAGGTCATTGTAACAATCAATCTTGTGAATAATTTAAACGGGACCGCCAAATATTCGAAACTTTCCGCGATTCTGCCAATAATCATATTCTTTGAGACACACGTCCAGGTTTTTGCCGGGTCAAACAAGAGAATCACGTGACGTTGATCCCCTTCCCCTATTCGCTCATACTAGGACATGACGTATGTGTAGGCAGAGGAATTATTGTTATGGGCAATTCTGCACATACTGTAGTTGGGGCACGAGCATCCCTGTGCATGGACTAGTGACGTATTCTCTTTGTCACAATATGCTGCAAACCAAAATGTCTACTGCTTCTTTAAGACAACAAATCACAGACTACAGAGGGATTTTGATCAAAACTGTGACACCATTTAGTATACTCAAGTAGAATGTTTGAACAACTGTCTTCTCCTGGTGCAGTGTCTACGGGTCAGCCCGTATAACTTTGTCCAACTCTCTGACCTCCAGTACCAACCAGCTCAGTGGCCTTGTGGTTAGAGTGTCCGCCCTGATAGTGGGAGGTCGGAGTTCAATATCTGGGCCGAGTCATACCAAAGACTATAAAAATGGTACCCAATGCTGCCCTGCTTTAGCCTGATTATCAGACTGAAGCTAGAAGCAGTCCACTCAGTGGAGTGGGCGGGGTCTATGGTCTGGAGCCAGGCTAGCCCTGCTTAGCACTCAGCTTCAAGGGTTGGATTGGGGGTAATGTGACATACTAGCACTGTCCATTGGGTGTACTTGTACATCAAGCTGCCTCAGGCT
The DNA here is from genome assembly GCF_963454915.1 of Gymnoscopelus microlampas. NCBI lineage: Eukaryota > Metazoa > Chordata > Actinopteri > Myctophiformes > Myctophidae > Gymnoscopelus > Gymnoscopelus microlampas. Next base: position 2,639,878 of record NC_139957.1, read on the forward strand.
ACATATTGTAAACAGGAGATAGGCTCCTGACCTGACCTGAAAAGATGTACTGTACGTAGATGTTCTTATGGAGTAAACTGGTAACAGTGTTTAAGACATGTTCACCAGTGGTTCCGATTGGTGTTGGGCTGGCCATAGCTGAATGGGTAGAGAGCCCGTCTGGGAAAGAGAAGGTACCAGGTTGATTCCCGGCCCTGACAATGTGTCGAGCTGTCCCTGAGCAAGACACATCCCTAACTGCTCCCCTACCTGCACTCACTTGAAAAGCACTCAGCTGGGCCAAGCTGGGATTAACTAGGTCTAATTTTTGTTATCATTATTATTATTATTACCTTTATTGTTATTATCCTTATTATTATTATTACCCTTGTTGTTATTATTATTATTATTATTATTATTATTATTATTATTATTATTATTATCATTATGGTACACAGTACAATAGTGTATAGCTTTTGTATTGTGTACCTATTTGTTGCCCTACATGCCAGCAGGCATAAAGGGTAACTACTTGCCCTTCTGATGATGTCTTTTATATAGGACATACTAGGGACACCAAGGGACCAATTCTCAGAGCAACACATCAAGGACTACCCTATAGATGTTCTTCCAAAAAAAAATATATGTTCTATATATACAATAATAAGGGCATATATGCCCTGATGAAGACTGACAGTCGAAACATGTTGACAGTTTAGCCATGGTAATAAACCCAGATGAAGGCTCCATTGCTGAAACTTTGGTTAGGGTTAGGGAGGGACTAAACCTAATCAGATCCTTGCAGTAACAATAACCATAACAATTAAAATGTAACCTTTCTCTTCTGATGACTAAAATGACAGATCTACATGAAAATAAATACGAAAATGAAAAACAGCCTTTACTGGACACAATTCATACTTACTGATAACGTCAATCTTTAATGTCTCACTCTTCAATTTGCCATCGAACACCATGAAGTAATGTCCGCTGTCTTCTGTGGTCATATCACTGATGGCGATGACTCCCGTTGCTTTATGCAGTTGTGTGCGGCCTTTAAATGTCCCGTAGACATTTTCAACAGATGAGCCTAAATTCCACTCTGCCACCTTCTCTACTTTCGATGATTTATACTTGCATAGGGTGACATTGATGGGTTGGTGTTTAGTGATGGGTTGGTGTTGTATGTCAATTGATAATGGAAGGCTTCCTTCGAATGGTATGTACTGTTGTTCTGTGGAGAAAATGATTTCAGTCCAGTTAGAGTCAAGTTTACTCCATCTCTCTCTCTTGCATATATGAATCACTAATTTAGATTATGATTAGGGATGGGATCATTTTTAAAATAGAAATCGTTAATGGGAATCGTTAATGAATCAAACCATTAAGAGGGAATCGATAAGGAACCGGAATCGTTAAAATCCAAAAGGATCCCAATCCTAATTATGATAGAAGTACGACATGTAACCATGACATTATCCGCGCTCGGGTGGCGCAGTCCCTGCCCACCACCACAGCGGTTGTGGGTTCGAATGCACCGTGGTGCATCCGGCTTTGTCGAGCGTCTATGCGAACACAGTCGGCCCGTGCTCGCAGAAGACAGTGCTACGGGAGGGTAACACGATACACTGGGGGTGCAGCCGATTGGCCCGTGGCGGGCACGCCCCCGGCGAGGATCGGCCGGGATTGCTTGGAGAGCCCGGCCGATACACTCGCCTCGCCAAATCGGCCCGGGGGAGGGGGGTGGGGACTTTACTCCCGATTGGGGAGCATTTACACACACGAGGAGGGGGGGGGGGGGGGGGGGGGGAAGTTACTCCCGATTGGGGGAGCAGATACACACACAGACTATCTCCACCCCCTCCCTCCCTGCTCTCTTTTTGTGAACGGCAGCCATCTTTCTTTCCATTCGGACGGAGAGGGACAGTTAATACCGTTTAATTCATTACAGACCCCCGCAATGGTCTCTTGGTGCTGTTCTGATGGCATTTGGCCTGGATTTTTGACATCTCTGTCACTCATTGCCTGACCCAGTGGGATCGATGCAGCTAGAGGACAGCACACACTGCAGCAGAGCTACAGGTAAACATCATATTAACAGGGGTTTACAGCATAGAGTTTACAGGCTGAGTGAGGCATGAATAACATGATCACTGATCACTCTTATGCTCCAATCAGACCCGATTTTATATTTCATATTATTCTAAATATATTTAGCTTATTTATTATGTAGCAGTCAAGGAAGAACCATGCTAACGATGCTAGCGCATTAGCATCATCTTAGAGGTTTACAGGCTGAGTGAGGCATGATTAACTTAATCACTGATCACTCTTATGCTCCAATCAGACCCTATAAGACCCGATTTTATATTTCATATTATTCTAAATATATTTAAAGGTAGGGTAAGTGATTTTCTTTGGTTAAAATAAGTGTTAAATAGCTCTATATTCTGATAGTACTCATTGCTATAGAGTGTCTTTATTAAACAGAAAATGCATTTTCGTTTCAATGTTCTGTTTAATTTCCAATTTTATCCAACCAGGACAGAGAACTCAATCAGGATACAGATTAAACAAGTGAAATTGGAAGTGATGACACTAAGAAATGAGCAGACAAAATTGGAACTGGAACACTATACAAATGAAACTTAAAAATGGGTACTTTCTCCTGATTGGCTGAGATTTTGACACCTACCGGAAAATTTATTTTCTGTTTATTAAAGAGCTGGAGAGACAGGGAGACATCTGTTACTGAAAAAAACACTCTTTGGCAATGATTACTATCAGAATATAGTGTTTTATATCCTACTATAATTCTATATTACTATTCTAGTAACCTCTGTGCGTTTGTAGTGGAGGTGAAGCTACCCGGTTCTCCTCACTGGCTGGACCAATTGCTCTGATTTTGCACACAGCCATTGACCATTACCATCTGAACTTAACTGTGAAGCCCGTTTTTCAATTTCATCAAATCTCAGGTTCTTATTAGCGTTTATGTGTCAAACAATGTCGCCATGGTTACGGGGCTGCCCAGCTATGGGATGAACTGCCTCCCGGGTTGCCAGATCATGTGCGCATATCCCCCCACGGATGCGTCGACCGGGTATGGTCTAGTATATTTAAACCTTTTAACAAAATACTTTTTGGTTTAACCAAAAAATATATAAATTACCCTAGCTTTAACTTGTGTATTATGTAGCAATACAAGGAAGGACCGTGCTAGCGCGTTATATCATCATAGAGGTTTACTACAGGCTGAGTGGGCATGAATAACATATTCACTGATCACTATATATGCTCATTAGATCCTGTGAAAGACTATATTTTATATTTATATTAAGACTTGTATGGCTACATTTGTTGTAAAATTTTATGTCATCTCCTTCATTGGCAACTTAGCTTCCCCTGTAATGTATTACACTAGGTCAGGGGTCTTCAACAGGGGGTCCTCAGAGTTACTACAGGGGGGCCGCCAATGTTTGTGTGTTAGGAACCTTTGTTTTTACATTAACCACTTGAATCCTAGAATTCCTTTTCTGTGGGGAACATTAGCCAAAAATAGCTAATCTACAAGCTCACATTGTGAGCTTGTAGATTAGCTATTTTTGGCAAAGAGGTTTGGTGTAGAGGGAAAAATAGCAGATCAAGTACAAGTTTTCTAAGTATTGATGGTTTAAGTGGTTAACTGTCTGAAAATACACATTAACATGAATCCAACACTGATTATAGTGCTGTCAAGTCCATGAAGCTATCTATGAAAAGGTATAATCTGCAACACAATTTTATACAATATGTAGTGGGGGTCCCTGCTTCATCTCTCTCCACACGTTTGATATTCAGTTCTTAATGTTTTCTGTTGATCTGGGAAGCTGCCAGCTTATATATTCTGATTTATTTATTTAATATTTGACAGAGCATGATAGGAGACTCATCAATTAATTATTGTCAACAAGGCATTTGTAAGGACCCCAAATGTAAAAAAAAAAAAGAAAAAAAGAATATGACATGTGTCATATTCAATCATGACCTAAGATGTATAAATGTGTAATTATATAGATCTACAGCTCGTAGGTGCTATTTTTTTAATTTTTAATATTAATATAAATATAATCTAATAATAAGTGACATATTGTGAGCTTGTAGATCTGCCATTTTTAAATTATAATAATAGTGGTCTAATGCATATCAAACTGGGAGTCCTTGAAATTAAACGTTTTGGGAACCACTGTGATAGGGGATACTGTGTGTTCATATTTGAGACAAATATTATATAGTTATTTATGCAAATATTCCAAAACTTTCACTTTATATTTCTTTTTAAATAGCCGATCTACAAGCTTGTAGATTGGCTTGTAATGTGTTTTTACACCGGCTATTCAGCCCTTTTTAAAATATTTTCTGTATTCACATGCAAGTAAGACATGGTGGTGTCACAAAGCAAACAAGCACTGGTAGTTAGTACTTCTAGCGTCTGCTGGATCCAGGGTGCAACTCCCTGCAGTGCTGTATACCCTGCTGACTCATGCTGAGTGTCTCTCACCACATGAAATGTTATTAATGAGTTAATGAGTTAACAAATTAACAATTTTACTGAAACTGTTGACAACTGTGTGTATTGGCTGTGTTCAGAATCAGCTCACCTGAAACCCACTTCTTATGTTTTCTTGTAAACGCACGTTTACACCTGTAGGCTACTACAACTTCACTGGAGATGCTGATGGATTTAGTTGTATTATAATATCTGAATGCACTCTTCACTCTTCATACATCAAGCGGATAGCTCTGTGATTACACCTTTAGCACATGGTTGCTTTAGTCTGCAACCACACTCACTGAATGGAGGGTTTACCCCTCCTCCTGCTCAGAGGTGGTTAAGGTCTAATATTGCTACAATTTTCTACAAAACCTGTATATCCAGTCTTGATTTTATCCTTCAAGAAGTTGAAGGATAAAATCAAGTCTGATAATGATGTACCATGCATGTTCACATCATGTATACTTTACATTACTTAAGACCATTTTTTCAAATATTGAATTTTTTAACATTTTGGACAAAATAGCCAATTTTACAACGAGGTGCCCAGATGTCCCTAGTGCCCACCTATCCTGTATCCATCCAATGTAATTATGGTTTAGTCACAAGCTTTTGTTGGTTAAATATTTATAAAACCCACAGACACACTCTACAAGCTCATCCCGCTTTGCATCCCAGCGCTTTGTGAGCTTGTAGATCGGCTATTTTTGGTACTTTAGTGTGACACTGTAGTATGAAGAAGTAGGACATTAATTTACAGAAAAAGGAATTCCCATCAGGGTCACCACAGCACATCATCTGGTTCTATTCTGTATGCATACAGCTAGACGCCATGGAGATTATTAGAACAATAATGTAAATAGTAAATAATAATGTACCATGCCTCACATCCTTACATGCAATTATCAGTTCATAATTACATTGCCTTTTTAAAACATATTAAGTTATAACTGATATAACAGCTCCTCCCTCCCCAACATGGAAAGCCTTCAGGTGGGCAGAATGGAGAATTGAGTTTAATACCCCTTTATTACTGCACTGTGGTGCCTAGTTCTTCAGGTCTTTAGATGTCATTTACAATGTAATAATGTAGGAGTTTAACTTGTTAAATTTGACTCTGGATCTAAACACTGCCTAACATGGAACTGGACACAGGAAAGCTAGCAGCAGTAGTTAAGAGAAACAACACTAACCAAACTAATACAAAAAGTAGTTCAAATGCAAAGGCAGGGGAACAATGCCTTGTGTTGTGGCGCGTTGCTTGTGAGCGCCTATTTTAATATTTTTAGTGTACAGCGAAAACAGGAGGGGGCCTAGTATAGACCTGGTCCTGGGGACTATAGTCAACAAAATATATATGGTTTTAGTGGGTAACCACTTCAACCCAATATACTTAGTTGACAGGGTCCCCAAGGAGTGCATTATTAACTTACAGTATGGATCTTCTATTCTGCTGAATGTTTGCCTAGGTCACATGGGGTCATTGGGGGAGACACCAAGCTAGATGACTCATATAATACCCAAGACCAATCAGCATTGGTCAGGGAGGGGCTACATGGGGGAATTGGGAATTGGCATCACAACAAGACTTCAGCCTAGACGTTCCACCAATAGCGTCCAGGAGGGATTACCCTCCTATACGCCTCATCCCCTGTCAGCAGGGAGTGTTGGGCGGGAGGAGTATGACGAAGGTTCTACGTCCTCCCGGTGGGAGCTCCTCCCTGGCAGGTGAGTTAGTAGGATACAACAGCAGTGACAACACAAAAATGTGTGTGGGGAGGAATTAATTGGAATGACGACTACATTCAGGAGAAAAAGGGGGTAAAACATAAATGATCCCTCACAAAAAGTCATACTTACTGATCACTTTAACCGTGTAAGTCTTCTGCAGTCGATTGTTTACATCCATAGAATATTCTCCACTGTCTTCTATGTTCATATTGTGGATGACCAACTTTCCAGTGTCTTTATTCAGTTCTGAACGGTTTCTATATGTCCCGAAGTAATCCACATCAGGACCAAAGCCCTTATCCCATTCTGCTACCTTATTGGGGCCATGTTTCCACAGGATGCCAGTGATGGGTTCAGTAACAGAGTTAGTATCTGGAAGCAATTCAAGGATTCCTTCCAGTTGTATGTATGTCACATCTTGTTGGGCTGTGTGGAGAACATTATTTCAGTCAAGATGAACAGTTAAAGCAGTCGGTAATGAGATTTTGAATAGGATGAAGAGTTAACAGACTAAACATGACTCTACTCACCCTCTACGCAACATGGTCCAGCGGGGCAAAGGTAGGATTCTGCAAAGGAAAAGAACAACAGCCAAGTTTAGCAAGTCTTTTGTTCAGCGGTTAGGCCTAGTTCAACGAGAGGGACAGCACTAAACATGGTATTGTAGTCAGACCTATTCACAAGTTTCCTAGGGAGCTTACTGAGGAAAAGGGGGTGTGTAAATTACGGGCATCACTTCCTGTTGTCAGTCATTCAATTCATTCGAGGGATTCGTGTCAGTCAACAATAATGTGGGAACACAACCTGACAGAAATCCGTAAGTGTCTGCCTACTTACCCTACAAAATCTCCCTCCACACTCTCCCTCCTGATTCAAATAAATGATCAATGCTTATTATGAAGCGCTGAAGTCTCTTAAGAAACACAATTTAATCCCCATGCACACATCTCAACTACCTTAAAGAATATAAGAGTAGAGACCTTTTGGGAAGTGGGCCATGTTTGTATTTACATAGGCCTATTTATATCTTTGTCTTAACATTGAGTTTAATTATATATGAAAGGCTAACTTGGAGGAATTTCAACCTAAATCACATTGTTCTCATCTGACAATCAAGGAAAGAATCACCAAGGCACCTCATCTTTGGATGTAAAAAAAAAAAAACTGAAAAAAACCCCAATTCATTTTGGCGCTTTGATCAGCAAGGCAATCACAAATGACGAAAGCGTGTCGACTCTCAGGTCTTCATTCAAGAAGATAGCATATATACAAGCTCATAGCGCGGCACCGAGTGCCTCACTGCAAGCTTGTAGATCTGCTAAATTTGAAAAATCTTGACAATTTGTGCAAATCTTTGAATATATATATGTATTTTTAAAGCAAACAATTGTAACTCAAATCTTATGTTATATGCATGTTATAGCCTATATGCATGTTATAGCCTACTGCTGCAGTACTAGGCCTAACAACAAGAAGTGAGCTGGCGAAAAAGAGATTTTGTACAAAGAAATGTCAGGGTCAGTAAAAAAAAAACAAGTATGACCAAAGTCATAATAAAGCCGCATGTGGCAGGCTTTTTTGGCCCCAATCTTTTCATAGACCTGATTACTTGTTTTTTGGATTGCTTGTTTCTCTCGCCAAACCTGGCAACATTTAGCGTCGCAAATTAACGCTCTAATGTTTTTTATATAAGTGGTGGCAACATTTTGTGACACCACACGGGTCTTCCCAACAATAGCTAAGATTGAAGTCAGTGTGAACATGGGCAAATAATAACTTAATAGCCAAACTAGGTCTAATGAAGCACGCTAGCATTTAGGCTAACCCTCCTGGCTGAAGCCGTCTCCCTTTCTCTCTCTCTCTCTGCTGTGTAACTCCGTGCGTTGCCTTGTTGTGATTTGTGTTCGTCCATGCTGGCCCCTAATATGGTCTGCTTCCGGGTGGTTCAACCTAACTTAACAATGAGGCTCGTTCTGATTGGATCCCTTCCCAACTAGTCCCTCAAAAAGAGTAATTCTGATTGGATCTCTTCTCCATTCGTCCCGCCCTAACATTTTCGTCTCGTCTAATTCGTTGACTAACGTGTCCATTACATTTCCGTCTCCCCATTGGCTTAAAAGGGGGGCTTAAAAGGGGGGAAGTGTGATGGACAGCCAGGACAGCCAATGACACTTAGGTGTCGACACTTTTCACTCAGGTGTCGACACTTTTCACTCGGGTGTTGGACTAAGACTAGTGCTGTTTATAGAGCCGCGCTGCTAGCGCATGCGGCTAAAAAGGCCAAAAATCATTTTGTTATATGAAACTAGTTTAAGTAAAGAAAAAAAAGAAAAAGACATATGTTGTCATGCATTATTTTATCCAGCATTTTTCAACCTCTAAATAAAGGCATTCCTCAAAACTAAAATCAAAAGTAATATCAGAAAATGTGTTTTGCAAAAATCGGCCTCCTGGTGGCGCTATAACAGCCCAATTTGGGGCAGAGATGTTTAATTGGCCTCTAGGGAATGTGCATGTAAAGGTTTGCTTGAGATTGAGGGAGAGCGAGTGCATTCTCCGGCAGCGGCAGCAGCCGTGGCGTCGCTAGTAACTGCCGACAACAGCCGTGGCAGTGTTTCCTCTGGCGCAGCAGTGTCTCCTAATCCGCGGGACCGCCGCACGGGCCGGCTCCGCGGCGGCTCCGGCCGGCGCTTGCCGACATAATAGCGGCAGCTCCGGTGCGCTCCGGTAAGACCGGCAGGTGTCGGCAGCTCCGATGCACTCCGGCAGCTGCCGTGGCGAAACTGGCAGCTGCCGGTAAGACCGGCAGGTGTCGGCGCTTTCCGACAATGGCGGCAGCTCCGGTGCACTCCGGCACCTGCCTTGGCGAGACCAGCAGCTGCCGCGGCTCTGGATTGCGCTTGCCGACAACGGCAGCTACCGGGGCACCTAGTTCCAGTCTTATTGTAGGCTACAATTGCCGTTTTAGGCACCCTGTATATTTCTTCTGCAGTATAAATGATAAAATGATAAGAGCATCAGTTAAAATGTTCTGGTCATGTTGGCTATAATAAACAAAT
>NC_139957.1:2651680-2904180 GCF_963454915.1 Gymnoscopelus microlampas
ATATATATATATATATATATGTGTGTGTGTGTGTGTGTGTGTGTGTGTGTGTGTGTGTGTGTGTGTGTGTGTGTGTGTGTGTGCACACGATATGAAGTTGCTACGTTATTGAAAACATAGGAAGCATCAAGGCCAGAATAATCTGACGGATTTCCAACAACATTATGAGTGGGAAAACACACTAGACAAGCAATCTACAAAACGCACAAGAGTGATAAAATGTAGCCTCAAGAGTTTGTAACCTGCAGTCAATCAATACAATGTTAGACCGCCAGAGATTAGTTTGGTTCAGACTTCAGATGTACCGAAATAATAATAGAATGATAATAGAATGTTTGTCAATCAAATGTATGTAAACAGTGGGGAATGGGCGCGCAGTTCTCCTGCTATCTAGTTGCTAGCCCTGGTTCAGAGCGTTAGTGAGTTCTCTCTAACGCCCTGAAAGACCCCTCGCTCTGCGCATGTACAAGGAATTCCACTGCCCTGCCAGCGTTCAAGAGTAGTGAAAATAAACAAAACCATTTCGCTACTCAGCGAAGCAAAGGCTGTTTTGTGTTGTTGAAAGTCTATTCTCGGAGGTGGGAAGCCTCTCAGCACACCACCTACTCTGTAAAATACACTTTTGGGCAGAAAATAAAATTATGTCAGCGAGACGGACATTATTTGTATTTACTCCACAGTGCCCTCTACAGATCTGGGGGATTTGAACTTACCATTAACCAAAATCTGTAGAGGGCACTGTGGAGTAAATACAAATAATGTCCGTCTCGCTGACATATTTTATGTTCTGCCCAAAAAGTGTATTTTACAGAGTAGGTGGGGTGCTGAGAGGCGTGCGGGGTTGGAGAATAGACATTCAACAACACAAAACAGCCTTTGCTTCGCTGAGTAGCGAAATGGTTTTGCGCTGGCAGGGCAGTGGAATTCCTTGTACATGCGCAGAGCGAGGGGTCTTCCAGAGCGTTACGGTGCGTTTTAACAGCGGGCAACTCTCGGGCGATGCCGGGGCAACATCGCCCAAAAGATAATTAAAGTCTATGAGAGCCGGCGGGGGGGGGCGATGAAAGATGGATTTTCTTTATCTTTTTGGACGATGTCGCCCAGTATTGCCCGCTGTTAAAACGCACCGTTAGAGAGAACTCACTAACGCTCTGAACCAGGGCTATAGTTCCTCCTGCTATCTCCTACCTGATGTCAGGATGAGTCCAGCTGCTGCCAACAGACAGGCGAACCATGAAGCTCTGAGGAGACGAGCCTTCATGTTGATGATCGATAATTAGGATAATCAGGATAATCAATCACCTACATACTAACACCACTGACACAGTAATGGCGGACTGGAGTTCTACTCCGTCGGTTCTTTTTAAGACCACGCCTCGTCCTTTCCTGGGTTGAACCTGGCTCTGGTCCAATCCATAGCATTAGAAGGAGTAAGTGGGAACAGAAGGAGTAGCCTACGTGTCCTGACATGAGCAGAACAGAGACAGCTCTCCGCTCATCTGCTCCGTTTAACAACAAGGACAAAACCATCGCCCTCAGAAGTTTAGATAACTAAGGATGGCATGCAACACAAAGCCGATCATTCTGCCAGGAGCACAAGGAATCAGACCATAGTTATACTGTCATGTTACTAGGACAAGCTGTACCATAAACAATAGCTATCAGGCCTAGGAGAGACATCTTGGCTGTACGTCATGTCAAATATAATGTATCATAGGGCACAAAGATGAATAACATAAGATGAACAACGTAATGTACTGACAATAAGGTTACATATAACCAATCATGATAACATATTATAATTTCGTCCACAATATAAAAAAAGCACCTGTTAGGCCTAAGTCCCTGTACGCATGGTTCTTTAGAGGTTCTCTACTGGTTCTTAAGCTTAGTTTAGGCACCTCTAATCTACTATATAAAGTTCAAATTGTGGCGGGTGGATGATGTCTGTCTGTGGGCCTGTGGCAGGCGTGCAGATATGCGCATAGATGGACTGGCTATTTGTGTCGTGACGCGTTAAAGGTGCAGATCATCTGAGTGGGTTATTATTCTGAAGGTACAGTGAAGATGGTTAGATCATCTGACCAGGTCATTCGCCAGTCTTCATCAGTGTCCATGATCAATCAGATTGTCTGGCCTGAGAGTGGTTCAGAGGTTGTTAAGTTTTTTTTCTTCTCAGGGTGCACATTCAGGAAACAGTTTGGAATTGATAAAAAATAACCTTTGTTTTCCCCTGTTGCTTATGACATTAGTTGTGTCTGTCTTTTACCTTTAAGGAAACACAGTTTAGAATGAATGACCATATTTTGCTCATGGCATTATTTATGTATGTCTTTCACAAACTAATTAGTATTGGTTATCAAATAAGCAGTAGATGTAGGTTTGAAGCAGTATCTATGTAGGTTTGCTAGCAGATGTTTTCTCCACTGCTTTAACCACTAGCTCATTGAATTTAGATGAAGAGGTGAAGATCACCTCACCAGACACATTGGTAGACAGATATCTCACATTGTCTGGCTACACAAGACTTCTCCATGACAGGTATCTTCAAAAGAAAATGTTGTATTAATATGATTGTGGCAATAAAAGATGCCTCAAGAGAGTACCAGCTAAGTTTCACTGAAAGTTGAAAATTGACCTCCAATATAAATGAGATGTGACAAAACACAGCGTGACCAATAGATGGCGCCAGTGATAGATATTTTGCTTCACTTACTTGCCCTTCAGTCAGAAAGTCAGAGGGCAAATGACACAACATTTTAGTCATCTTTAAAAAGCAAAATGTTTGGGACTTTTGGCTTTGGCTTTTGACATTGGAACCCAAATAGATGTATTTTGGCAGAATCTGCTTTGTTTGCATTTGTTCTTAACCCTGCTAAAATAATGACTTTATGAGTTTTCACTGTGCAACTTAAGTCAATGAGGAGACTATAGGCTTATTTGGAATATCAATTTCTAATCAACGTAGCAAGATACAGTATCTCACCAATATTTGGAGTTTTAGCCTACAACTATATCACGGCACAGTAACTACGCAACTGAAACCTCTACCAAAGTGTCAATGTGCTTAATGTTAGCAGTGCATATTAGCTCTTGAAACGGGCCCCCAGATCCTTTAGGCCGCCCCTGGTGACCCTCTGCCCATAAATTCCTAATGGGTGGCCCTGTACACAACACATAGAAGTTATACAGAAACCAGATACTTGTAGACTATGCATATATTCAAAATTCCTTTCCATAATATGTAAGGTAGAATAATATCCCTCTTATCTACTGTTAAGTTAATATAAATTGTACTCACATTTATACTAACTGTTATATTTATACTAATTAATGGCCTACCTGCCAAAATGTAATGAATCCCCTTTGATCGAAACACAGTCACCATTAAAACAATTAAGGTGGACTAAGTGATTTTTACTTATTTTATATTTTTAATTAAGAGTACAATTCTGCATTCCCAAAACAATCATTGCTATAGATTGTTAGTTCAGTAACAGGGATCTCTTTAGTAAACAAAAATACAATTTCATCCAATCAGGACAGAGAACTCACACAGTATACATGATAAACAAGAACAAAAATTGGAGGTGATGAAACAAATAAATGAGCAGACAAAATTGGACTTGGAACAAAAGCTGATACGTGATCTTTGTATGGTTCTCTCTCCTTAGTGGATGAAATTTGTAACCCACCTGAAAATATGTTTTCTCATTACTAAAGAGCTGGAGAGATGTGGAGACCTCTGATACAAAACAAATATATAGAAATATATATGGAACTCTATAGCAATGATTACTATCGGGAAATAGAGCTTTAACATTTTACCAGAAAAACATTTTTTTAAAGCTATTCTCAAGGCAAGTTTTATGAACTGCTGCACTGCGCAGTTTACAAGTTCATAAAAAACCCAGATTACAATAGAATAAGATAGTAAAGAATCAGTGTAACACTTTTTATTTTATTTTCACTTGCTGTGATACATGATACAGCTGTGGCAACATTGCAAGCAGTGAAATGATTGTACTTAAAGCCTCCTGAACAGTGTGACAACAATACAAATAATAAAAAAGCCACAATAAAAACAGAAATAGTTAATTTTGCAAAACAGAATGAAATAGTAAAAAGGTGATTAAATTGCATCTACACAGGCATATATTGTGACCTGTCAGAAAGTCCAGGATTCAGTTGCACACGGCGGTGTTGAATTCAGTCTCTGAGCTTGGTGATGAGCTTGGAGCACGCAATGCTATCATACTGTATTGTATTACTCGCTTCCAAATTGATGGTGCAAACACCACCTGTGTCCTTAAAGCAAAATTAATAACGGCACTAAGCCATAACATTTGGTGGTTTGTATTAATGTGATGATGGGTACAACAGTTTGTAAATCTGTAACAATAAAATGTTTCAGATGTTCTCATTTTCACTAGTAATTACTATGCTGTTTAATTTCACAAAGCAGAGCACTAAGCTACACTTTCATCAACGACTTCTCACAGATCCAAGCTCTTTTATATGAACACAACAAATTACTCCATGCTCCTCTTGAGTGCAAGTATTCTGCACAGTTCATGTCTTCGCTATCAGGCCGTTCATTAAAAGGCACAGTGACCCAGTACCTGCAGAGTAAACAATGTTTTTAACCACATCCACTCAGTCACTCACATACAGTGACTTTGATAGAATTAAACTTGAAAAAACATATAAAATGTCTCACCCTGTTACTGGCGTTCCAGCCACCCATGTCCAGCCTCTTTCAGCCTTGGTCAGACCAATCCATGATACTCCATCCCAGCGTGAATTGGCCATGTCCAATTCACTGATGAATACCTGATAATTTGTCAATGATTGAACGATAATTCATTTTCTCCGATACATTCAGGATTTCACTATAATTAATGACGGATTTAGATGATGGACACCTGATACACTAACCTGTTCTTCTTCACTGCTGATGATCACCAGATCTGCTCCTGTCTTCAGACATTGTTCTCTGCTTTCCTCCCAGGTTCTCTCTTCAGTAGATCTGTAATAACAGCTGCATCCAAACTTCTGCCATCCACTGGAACACGACTTGACTGAACACAACAGATCTGGGAAAGGAAGATTTTAGGTTTTCTGCACCTGCTGCACAATACACTACAGACAGAACATAATCTTCAAAATATTGTAACCCTGAACGATTTAAAAACTATGGTGAAATGAAATCTATTTAATCCAGGTTTTCTTACAAAAATATTACATCTGTTTATGTTATTAAAGGGTTAGTTCAGTATTTTCTGTAGGAAATACTTACCATGAATGTAGTGGTTGCAAAGGTATCAATTGATTGCCCGAGTCCCGTGGTCAGAGTTATGGTCCGTTTCTGATAAATATGAAGTAGTTCCGGTAGATTAGTAGATTTGGTGGGGGCCGCTCATTAAAAATAAATTAATTTAAAAAACTAGCGTCATTTGTATTGTTGACCTATTTCTACGATATAGAGCAAGTTTCGTTCAATTTCGACCCCTCTGTCACATGGTACTAATGTTTGTGTCCAGAATCACTGCGCCGCGGCAGCCTACTCACGCACAAAATATATGACACAAAAAATAGTACCATGTGACAGAGGGGTCGAAATTGAACGAAACTTGCTCTATATGGTAGAAATAGGTCAACAATACAAATTACGCTATTTTTTTAAATTAATTTATTTTTAATGAGCGGCCCCCACCAAATCTACTAATCTACCGGAACTACATTCATATTTATCAGAAACGGACCAGAACTCTGACCACGGGACTCGGGCAATCAATTAATACCTTTGCAACCACTACATTCATGGTAAGTATTTCCTACAGAAAATATTCAAAAAATCTGAACTAACCCTTTAATGTTACTTAAACCTATGGTTTTATGTTGTTGCTATTCTTATCCAGGTCTCACTTCTAAAAGAGATCCTTTATCTCAATGGAACAAACATGGTTAAATAAAGGTTAAATAAAACATTTAATAAAACATCAAACTGATGGATTTGTAATGCATATATTATATATATATTATAATAAATAATAATGTATTATATTGTACGGTAGTGTCAGGGATATATAGGGGAAACCCGTTTATATATATATATAAAAAACAAATATATATATATATATATATATATATATATATATATATATATACACGCTTTCATGTGTTTTATTGTTCTTTGATACTTGTATTTCATTATTGAAGGCGTTCACATGGCCACACCCCCATCCTAAAATAAAGACTCCTCAATCTTTATATCATTGGTTGACTTGTTGTTTATATAGCCCAACATTTCTATTACCAAGGTCTCAGAGACATGTGTTGTTGTTTTTCCTGCATAGTGAAGGACAGTTGTATCTGGTATTTGATACGATTATATACTGTTGTTCTTTATGGACGGTGCTTCTTGTTTTTCTAGCCTTGTATTGCTGTAAACGACAGTACTTTCCTTACTCTTTACCTGTAACTCTGTAACTCACTAACTCTTAACTGAAGTGCTGCCTCTGGGCGACAACATTTCAATAAAGGTATCTATCTATCTACTGTATATTAGCAGAGTCAGTGAGTGATAGTAGGACATTAACTGTATATATACATTTTGATTTAAAAAAAAAAAGAAAATCGCATTTTTATGACGATGGTGATAAACTGGCAATGATGAGGGTTTACTCACAGTTTGTACCACTACATCTCTGACAATAACAAAAATCAGTCATTATAGTATTCCATCAAAAAGGTATACCTCCCTCACCTGCTGTGTCTCTCTTAAGCTGGTATACTTCACTTTTTAACTGGTCTCGCTCCAGGGTCAGGTTGTCACAATTGGTCTGTACCATAGTTGGTTTGTCATTGGCTGAATTACCTGCAAAGGACCAAAAGGTGACGATAAACACAGTTACTGTTCATAATGAGGTCAAGCATCTGTGCTGAAAAGGAGCTTTTCATACATCTACATACTGTATACACTGTAACATCTGTAGCAAATTACTTAAAAAATAAGGAATTAAATAAATGTGATATTCTTACAGGGACATTCAAAAACATTGCACATCTAATTAAGTTAGTCCTGTTGCATAACAATGTGTTGTGAGCTTGTAGATTGCCTATTTTTTTTTAAATGTGTTAAATATTCTGATATTTATGACACCAGAATGCCAGGTTGAACGTGGTTAATTAATTCCTGTGTACAATTACTTTGAATGTTTGTTCTACAATTAGTTTGCCCATGTGATATGGTAGACAATTCTTTTGTTAATACAATTTACTTAAGACTTTTTTTTTGTCCTCCATTTCCTGTTCTAGAGTACAAAACTGCATGTTCTCGTCATAAATATATGACTTTATTTCATAAGCCTGTGCAATATACTATAGAATGGTTAACATTAAAGGAGCACTTCGCCCATTTTAAACCTTCATATGCTCATTATAAGATGGCACAACTTCCATATATTCACTCTGTGTCTCTGGTGGGCTATAGACAGTTCAAAAGCCTGCCTGCCAAGTTAATAACAAGAATTAATTGGATAAAATATCCAATATGAGTGGGTGTGTTCAGTGTTGTAGGTGTTTGATGTGGTTGGCATTGGTAGTTATAACATAGTTTGGGAATATATGTAAATGTGAGCAACTGATGGAAGTGCAGATGAGTGGATAGGAAATGGAAACGAGTGAAATGCGTGGAAGCAAATGATGCTAGCAAGTGAAAAGAAAGAAGAGTTCATCTAAACGAGATTGTAGAAATCTTTATAATTTATATATATAATATAAATATGGATACTATATGTGTGTGTGTACATATATATATATATATATATATATATATATATATATATATATATATATATATATATATATATATATATATATATATATATATATATATATATATATATATTGTATAAATAAATGTGGCACATTGTACCTCAACCAATGTCATTGTCACAAAACCTTGAGTAGAGATGGGATTTATGGCTCTTTTAAGGGAGGGATATGTTATATATTATGCATATGTAATAGAGGATATGTGTGTGTGACATCATCATCAAACCCGGAAGTTATGCAGGAATGCCTACTGAGTGTCAAAAAAATACTTTCTGGCCTCGACAGCCCATGCATCCAAACAGAAAAGTCATATCTGATTGCATTAAACATCAACATTAAACAATGTTAAACTCATTTTGCATGTTTCTTTGCCACTCGATTTGCCACTCGATGTGCCATTCACTTTAAGCATGCGCATATCCTCTATATATTATATATACATTTATTATATCGTCGTTGTCCAGCAGGAGCCAGCTAACTCCATTTTCAGCGCTATTGAACACCCTTTACGTCTGTGTAAAAAAAATGGACTAATGAAGGAACTAATGAAAAGTATTAAAACGCCCCTCTGACAAAAACTCCCAACTCCATTGGATCCTCAAACTGTTTGTTAAAACCACGCAACTTCCCCTCTCTCCTCTCCTGCTGCTGTTGCACAGCGCAGAGCGCACTGCGCAGAGAGCGAACACAGACAGAGGAGGAGCAACACATAAACAAACTAAACAACAAGGTTTTTCTCCCCGTAGTCTGTTAAAACTATGCAGTGTACCTTTTTATCTTTATCAAACTTAGCACTGACGGCCGCTAATGTTATGAAAACAAGTAATTCTATTTCTAAAATCTATGAAGTATTTAATGAGGAGAGCAATGTGACAAGAAATGAGTTCAGAGCATTTATCTCGCTAGTTGTACGCAAACTCCAACTCTGTGAACCCCTCTTTGCAAACGTTATTGTAATATCTAAAGTCCTGTTTATTATTGTAGGCCTATGTAATAAGTGTCATGAAGCATCAGGGCATTAATTCACACGTTGTGATGCATTGTGAGCTTGGAGATCCATTGTTAGCTTTTAGGAATTTAGCCCCATTTGAAACCTCTCCCTCAGCAGCAATTGGAGCTATTGTCAGCTTTTCGGACTCCTAACTCACTTGAGCTGGATTTGGGTAAAGTGGTGATAATATAATCAGGGGTGCACATAACTTTTTGGGGGGGGCTGCCAAAAAGTTTTCTGCGGCGCGAGCCGTTTTTTTTTCTCTCACACCGTTTGGTGAAGCGCCCAAGGTTGGTGCCCTGTGCTGCGCTGCTTTTATCCGCCAGATTTGCCGGATAAAAGCACACACACGCTTCCATTGACGAGTGCCTCTAACAGCCGCTACTGGCTGCGTGCACGCAGCGACGCAATGCGAGGCGATGCGAGACACTCACACAATCACGTGCAGCGTGCGTCCTCTCCCCCTCTGCCTAATGGCTGTGTATGGGGCCGACGCGTGCTTTAGCGTGATTGTGTGAGTGTGGCTTCAGGAAGTAAATTCCTAGCCTCGATCTCCAGGCTTTTATTTTTTATTTTTGCTCAAAAATAAAAGCTTGGAAATTCCTGTCCCAGCTGTTGGTACGCAAAAGCGCCTCGCGTCGTCTGATGTGGTGCGCATTTTTTGTTTTGGGTGCGCATGCGCACCTGCGCACCAGTTATGTGCACCCCTGAATATAATGACACTCAAGTATCTGACAATATATGAAGTCACTATACCAACTTTGATGAGGCTGTACTGCTTTGTTTTAAAAATATAAGGTTTTCTTCATTTCCTGAAAAACAAAAAAACAACAACTATATTTTGTTGTTTCATTTCCTGGAAAATTAGCGTTTTGGAGGTAGCTGGTTGCTGCTGGACAGCAGAGATATATTAAATTAATTATTGTAATAAAATGTTATATTATAATTGCATATATTATAATAATATGTATTATAATGTATATGATATAATCTATTATTATTATATATTTTTAAATATAATATATTATTATAATGTTATATGTTGTATTATTGTATATATGATATAACATCAATTATAGCTTATTTATATAATATAAATAATGTTATGAGATATAAATATTAAAATATTTATATATATTTATTATATACATTTATAAATGTTTTTTAAATATATAAATATACAAATGAGCCATAAATGAGGCAGTCTTTTGAACGGCTCTGTGAAAGGAATGGACCGCCAAGATCCGGCTCCCTTAAAAGAGCCATACATCCCATCTCTATTGCGCTGGTCATGTACGTGGAATGTGAATACTGATTAAGTGTGACATATCTATTGGTAAATAGACGTGTGAACTACTTCGAAACTTCCATATGCTGTGATTAGCACCACTTCAATAGCACAGGAATGCATCACCTTGAAGCACCATTATTACCTGAAAAGCCATTTGAACAGCTATTATAGTTTACTATGTATAGGCGATATATTTTGGCAGTGGTGGAAAAAGTACTCAAAGTGGTTACTTAAGTTAAGTACCAATATTGCAATATAGAAATACTAAAGTTTAAATCCATGCAACTTAGCAATACACATTTTTGGAACAAAATGCCTCAAATCATGAATGAAGTGTCCATTTACCGTAAAAGGCCTAAGAAAAAATGCCACCCTTTTCACATTGACCTATTATAGCGCCACCAGGAGGCCATAATAACCTACCTGACCTGGTGGAGACCTGTGCTCCGAGGAGCACTTTTTCTAGTTATTAATATTATTACTGGTGGTGGTGGTGGTAGTAGAAAATAGCAGATCTACAAGCTATCAACAAATAACTCGTGCCAAATATCAACAATGTTTTAGAAACAGGGGAAAAGCCCAACCACCAGTCTTTACAAGTACCTTCAGAAAAACAAGGGCAATGTCGCTTATAATTAGAGGACATGGCAACACTGAGCGTGGGAGAGCTCTATATCAAAGAAATCTGTCATTTACTCCTAAATGTATTCAAATATTCTGTATTGGGCCCTAAATGTACTGTAATTGAGGGGGGGGGGGAGTATTATATGTATTTAGCCCCTCATTTGTAATGGGAATGTATGCTGTTAGGGACTGTTTGTTATTTAGTTACCAGGGGGGGTGGTCCAGATGTAATGTATTTCTTTTTATTTCTTATTATTAAAAACATAGCAGACCTACAAGCTCACAATGCGTCGCATCCACGACGTGTTGTCAGCGTGTAGGTCTGCTATTTTAGGAATAAAGTAAGCTCTATAGCCCCTCTTCTGTCGGCAACAGACAAATAGCTGCATCAACAGTGAAAAGTTGTGAAGCAGACTTTGTTTTAAACGCAAAAAGTACACCCGGAAACGTTATTGTGTGTGTGTGTGTGTGTGTGTGTGTGTGTGTGTGTGTGTGTGTGTGTGTGGGGCTAATAAAGCGCAGAGGCTTTCTTTAATAACAAAATGATCTCAATCGCGAGGGAGAGCGGTCCGAACGGAACCGAGAAAACATTCGAAATTACTGGACCCGGCCCGAAACGGGACCGAGGCAAACTGGACCCGTTCCGAAACGACCGAGGATAATCCAAATGTACACCCGGTCTGACCGGGTCTCAGACCCATACTGGACCCAGAGCTCATTTATGGCTAAAATCACCATGGTATTCATATTAGCCATGTGTGTCAGTCAGCACACTGCTCCCCCCGCCTCATCAGAGTAATCACAGACTGCATCGTGTGCATTCTGCTTTGTTGCAGACAGAGAACATTACGCCGACTTTATATCGTCTGTCCCCGCAGATTATATCCATAAACATGCTCCACAGTCCACACAGACGACGTTCCAATTGACATCTTCCCGGTGCCTTTTTTTTTTCGCCTGCTAAAAAACCTCCAGAAGACTCGCCCCAAAACACACTCGCCCCCATTTTCTTGTATTCGTTTTACTTGAGAATAAGGTTAGAAATGAGTTTAGGGTTAGGCATAGTTTTACTGAGGTTAAGTTTAGGAATAAGGTTAGGTTTTGGCACCGTTTTACCGAGGTTACGTTTAGAAATAAGGTTAGGTTTAGGCATAGTAGGCTAGTTTACTGAGCGTTTAAGAATGCGCCGGATTTGCCCGGGGCGACTGTGTTTTGGGGCGAATGTTTTGGTATTTAACAGCAGTGCACAGTGCGCATGAGATTGGTTACGTATCAATCGGCTGTTAACATTAAACTATGATAGAACAGGCGATATGGATTTGGGAGCGTAATTACAACGCATTGGTCTCATTTTAAAACCGAAGGTTAAAGAGTATAGCCTATCTGTTATGAAAGAACACCCCCCGCCCCCTTGACAATTTCAAGACAAACATGAACAAAATCATATTTGTCTGTCCATGTGGGCTGGAATGCCTGAACATCTAGCCTAGTTTAGCGTTCTTTTCCATGTTTTGCCATTGTCTCTGAGTCAGAACCGCAATGTGATTGTGCAATCATTGCAAGCTGGCGTGTGACATAGGCTACAGTCTGTGAGGTGTACACCAAACTATATAAGATAGGCAGCATGAGTAGTAGGAAGGATTACGTGCAGGAGGTCATTTGCATGCAGATGCAAGAGGATTTAAATTAATTTAATACATTTAAAAAAGATATATTCTATATACATATATATATTTATTTATTTATTTTAAATCTCTGTCACACTTATGTCAGTGTGCCAGTGATTACCCACCCCATGCCAATGGTGCTACACGTGCAGGCTAACTACTTTATGTTATTTGGACTAATGTGAGAGCCATAAACTCCCAGGATGATTTCTGTTACCACTCCTGCCCCTGCCCCTGCATCTAATACTCACAGTCCATGACCTTGTCTACGGTTCTCACTGCAAATATAGCAAACAGCAGCATAAGAATCACTGCACACGCTCTGACGATGTCTCTCTGGATGGTGAGTTCTCTCTGGAGGTTGAGTTCTCTCTGGAGGATGAGTTTTCTCTGGAGGAGATTGAGTTCTCTCTGGACAGCTGGAGGATAATAGAATAGATTCAAATTTGAATATGATCAGTTAAATCGTTTAATTTCAAAGAGTGTACATTCATTGGTAATTTCAGACAACCAGTGGTACAGTATATAGTTAACTGGTCTGGTGCAATGGACTCTTCAATTTCTGCTGAAAAGGTAATATGTCGGATGTACACTTATAGTTGAACATGTCTTATACTGTATACAATCTCTATGGGCCACTCCACCACTCTGTGCAATTGTGACTTTATCTAAAATAGCACATGATGAAATGAGGCAAAATAAAACACAAGGAGGAGCAGGCTTTAATATTCATAATGTTTCCTTTGATTGACATTTATTCAGTATAGTGGCATGTCCCTGTAACCATTGGTAACTATTACTTGAAATATTGTCTGACAAGCTGCTGTAGCAATGATGTGAGAAGAGAGAAACACAGTGTGTTAATGTGTACCTTGATCTCCTGTAACCCCCTGTGAGCCAGAGCCGTGGTCTCTCAGACTGTCTGCTCCTTCATTGACGTACACGATCTCGTCCTCTCCTCTCTCCTCCTGCCTCTCCCTCCTGACTCCTCCACCAGACCTCACACGTGTTGATGTGCCTGGCTTGTCAGAAGTATCTGTAGACATCTTAATGAACGACACAAACAAAGTAACTCAAGTTAATTAACCATGTGAACCCTATAGTGTCCCTATTCTGGGCCTGACATAATAGCCGAACATTAGGGCAAAAATAGCAGATCTACAAGCTCACATCATATTGCAATGCAAAACGTTGTGAGCTTGTAGATTGGTTATTTACAGTCTTTGATTTACAACAAAGTATAAGATTGAAGTGGTTAGTAAAAGCATATGTTAATAATGTGCATATTAATATTATGCATTAAGTGATTAAAATATAATGCACTGTATTTCTAAATGATATTTAAAATGTTTTAGTTTTACTCACTTTGTCCGATATCTCTGTTGTCCTACATCGGGCTTCACTGTTGCAGAAAGGTCTCTGACACTGTCAAACCAAAGCAAGTAGTTTTAGACATACTTGCATGCAGGTGCATGCACACAGACCACACACACACACACACAGTGCATAAATAACTATAGACCCTTCACCACAGAATGTATGGGCAAACGTGATGATGACGTGACAAACAGAGTTGTGGCTTTCAGATGTGAGAAATGCTGGGCGGGGAAAATAAGCTGCTGTAGATGAACGCTCAAATGACCAATAAAGTCATTTTCAAAGAGATGAAAGAAAAAAGTACAAGTTAATTGTAGTTGTGTTCATGATAGTGGTGACACTGTGGTATAATGATAACTAGCCATGTATATGTTAATTGATGTTACAAATAAGAACAGTGAACATCATGGGTAGTTTGTGGTCAATAAAGCCTTTTGTCTCAATGCAGGCAACAGAGTGAGTTAACTAGTTCAGAGGTGGGTTGCGTACATCCAGCTTACCGCTGGTGATGGACACAGAGTAACAGTTCAAAAGAATAAAAGTCTGCACAACAGCATTGCTCCTAAAAGTTGTTTTTTTTACTTTAAAACACAGAAAAGTGGTACAGGTGGCACAACATCTCACCTGATGAAGGCCATGTGTGGACTTAACAGACTTTAATTTGTTTAAACAAAGTGAGTTAAATCACAACTCCCCTCTTCCTGTCTGCTATTATATTTCCTGCAGCAGAAACATTGAATTGTAGTGAGCATATGTCACTTCATTGTAGATCAAAGTCCATACAGGGTGGTACATTCATTGTAGCAATGATCTGCACAGAGAATTTTAAAAGTACATGTTAAAGACTAGGCTACGAATACATTCAACACCAATTGATGTCTCAGTGTGTGACAAAAATAATGCTGCCATTTTTTAAAAGCCTCTCAACAGAATGTATTGTTAGTAGCAAGCTCACACTGTTGAGCATGACATGCATGAGATAGAGGTTTTATCCATGAGCTCAAAGCTCATACGCCCACACAAGACTGAAATACTGAGAATCTGCTGCTGTTTTGTTAAAAGTGTTGCATCATACTCTGAAGACCTTAGTTAAACCGGCCAGTTCCCTTGTTTCTTGGTAAACACGCACCCGCACCCGCACCCACACACGCACGCACGCACGCACGCACGCACGCACGCACGCACGCACGCACGCACGCACGCACGCACGCACGCACACACACACACACACACACACACACACACACACACACACACACACACACACACACACACACACACACACACACACACACACACACACACACACACACACACACACACACACACACACACAATCCTCACCACCATATATAGTCAGCAGAACAATTTCCAATCTTGGAATAAATTCCTTACCGAAAAAAATCTTCACCAATGTGTTTGTAAAAGTGTCTAGTAACACATCTCACAAAGACTGAAATGTAGTTTCCCTAGGGGAATTTTTGACAGCTGCTGAAAGTTGGGGTACCCACCATAACCTTATGCGGGGACAAAAAAAAAAATCGAAATTTTATTCTGTTTTAAGTAGCATGTGAGGGGTCAAACTAGGGTGTTTTTATGATTCTGAATCCATTGCAAGCATTTGTTTTGCACCAAAACCAGTCCTTGGGCTAAAAACAGCCCAATCTCAATGGGCTTTTTACACAAAAAGTATACCTGGAAAAGGATGGCTATGGCCGTTTTTAGCCCAAGGAGTGGTTTTGGTGCAAAACAAATGCTTGCTGAATAAAATTTTGTTTTTTTCCCCACATAAGGTTATGGTGGGTACCCCAACTTGATGAGCCGTCACAAATTCTCCTATAGGGAAACTGCATTTCAGTCTTTGTGAGATGTGTTACTAGACCTTTACAAACACATTGGTGAAGATTTCTTTTGGTAAGGAATTTATTCCAAGATTTTTTTAATATCCCCTGACTAATAAGTGTCCGGTATTCAAGGTTTTTGCTGGTCATTCTAGTCACATGACACACTGAATGCAGTTTGTTTAAGAAGAGTATTGTATATGAGCATGAACCAATGAATGTGTCTAAGATGGACAGTTCACAGAGGAATATGTGTTCTAAAGGGAGCGTTTATAGCAAAAACTGTAAATGACATCACCATAATCAAACATACTGTGTAGGAAGGATGGTCATTTGCAATGTTTGGGTTAATGCTGTAATGACCTTTGTAGTTGTTTAATACAGCTAGGCATTTTCAGGCAACAAAATCCCTGAGTGAGTGACAAGGTGGTAGTTTTGTGACATGGAGAATGGAATACTCACAGTGCACATACAGTACTGCTCATAAATCATTACCATCTACATTAGTGAAACAATACTGGAAGATTGATGATGTAGCTTGTGACATGGCAGCATTTATTTTTTTCTTTATCTAACACCATTTACATTGTTGTTTTTTTAAAGTCAAACCACAAATAAAAAACAAGCAAAACAAACAAACAAACATAACTGTCTGAGGGACAGCAACATTTCTCAGAGAGGAGGTCTTTTAAAGCTAATTCTGTCCAGTTGTAAAGGTTTTTGCGGGTCGCTCGAGTCTCAGGCTGCAGCAGGCTGGAATGATGACTAACTGAATGAAGAATGTTTTTGTGGTGTACACAGCAGATGAGGTATGCAACAGATGACACACACATACGGTGGAGCAAACTGAAAAGAGTCCTGTATGTGAACATGAAGCAATTAATGAGTCTAAGATGATGAGTTTAGTGGAGAAAGTGCTGCCTAGCCAGATACCCAAATACTTGTATGTAAAATATGTGTACCTGTAATACCTTACCGACTTATTATAACCAATGTAAAAACGTAAACATACAGTTTTAAAACCACTTTCAGATGCAAAGCAATAACACACAAAAAGACTCAAATACTCCTAACAAATGATAATTAATATTAAAAAGAGGTCAATGTTTGGGTTAATGCTGTGGTAGACTGAGAGAACGAGAGCAATCCATGGTCTCGAAGGGCGGATCCAAACCCAGGCGCCCGGAGCAGGCGCGTCCTCCGATTGCTTCACCAATCTATGTCCCCGCCTCCCCTCGCCCCCCCCCGGTCTGTGCATGGAGCAGGCTGACGTCACCAAATTTATAGCGACACCCCTCTGCACTCTGGTTGGTTAGGAGTTAACAAGGTCCAAAGACCATCGTTCCTGCACCGTTCGCCCAGTCTTTTTTCTTTTGAAACAAAAAAAAAGGCTGGGATTCCGAGGCTAATGCTGTGGTGACCTTTGTAGTTGCTACAGCTAGAAAGTGTCAGGCAGCAAAATCCCTGAGTGAGCGATGTGTTAGTTTAGTGACATTGAATACTCACAGTGCACGGCCAGGCCTATGATCACAACCAGCAGCATTTAGACACAACATCCTCAGACACAGAGCGACTCAGAGGCCTTCTCACTGTTTTAGAGCACGTCCTGCAAATGAAAGTACAGCTACTATATGTGTGCAGAGAGAGAGAGACAAAAAAATATACTTTTTCACATCAAGGAATTATACTGAACTGACCTAAATATACACTTTTATGAATTAATTCGGACTGATATTTGTGTGTGTACCAGGAAAGACAATGCCTTGTTGCCTTGAACAAAAAAATGGTTACACACACATAGCCTGGGACCAGACGAATCTGTGAGTGCAAAAAAAAAATGCACTCTGCGATTAACACACACACACACACACACACACACACACACACACACACACACACACACACACACACACACACACACACACACACACACACACACGTTAAAGGTGAGTCACTATAACACCTCATCTTTCTAATTAATTATGCTAAGGTACCTCATCATCGTCTTGGGTGTTGAGCTATTGTTGAGTTTGAGTTTTGAGTTTTATGTATTAGCACATGAAGCGTTAAAAAACATAATTTAGAGTCTGCAAATAAACGAGACGAAAAAGTGGCTGTGTTTGGATTCCAGGGGCGCGGCCTCTGACCCTTTTGCAGCATTATTTGAAAGCACACCACAGCCCCCCACCACAGAAAGTACTAAGTAGATCATCGGTTGCCTCCCCTACACACAGCCAGGCAACAAGTACAAGGTCCTCCCTCACCCCTGATATTTACAACCAACCAACCAAGTGAGGAGACAACTCTCCAGGATTGTCATGAAAAAGGCCACGGATCTGGACAACACCAATCCCAGGGTCACAGGGTGGCCCAAGCATGTGTGCTGGGTAGCTAGCAGCACCATTCCAGCACCAGTTCAACCTCTCCGCTGAAGGGGGGTAGATGCTATACTGATCAAACCATCCCACGATCATACACTCATCATAGAGGTTATAAGTGTCATGATGGAAATTCACCACTGCACACTACCCATGTGTGAGATCACAACTTTTTATCTTGGTCTATTTTAGTTTAGACGTTTGCAAACATCTGGAACACAGTGTTCACTCTACAGCAGGGTGTCTACAGTTATACAGAGTGTTTATGCATATCGTTGTGGTTTTCATTTCCTGATCGAGAGGCGATACTGGGCTGCTTCTGCTAGATGGAAACAGGATGTTCGTCTCTGTGCTTAAATGTTCTGTTGTATTTGGATGACTATTCACGCACTCTGCCCCCTTTGCTCACACACACACACACACACACACACACACACACACACACACACACACACACACACACACACACACACACACACACACACACACACACACACACACACACACACACACACACACACACACACACACACGATGTTCACAGGAGCAGCAGAAGAAATTTCAGAACTTCCTTTGATCACACGT
This sequence comes from Gymnoscopelus microlampas, assembly GCF_963454915.1. NCBI lineage: Eukaryota > Metazoa > Chordata > Actinopteri > Myctophiformes > Myctophidae > Gymnoscopelus > Gymnoscopelus microlampas. Next base: position 2,670,274 of record NC_139957.1, read on the forward strand.
TGAACACAGTGCGCAGAATTTCATCGCAGCAGATCTGCTATTTTTTTCGCTGCAGAAGGCAAACTGGTTATTAAGTGTGAATACATGAAAATTGACGCTAGACTTGTACGATTTTACAGAAATTGCTGCTGAATACATATGAATTTACATAACATTTCAAAATTCTTGAAAGCCACTTTGTGTGCAAGCTTTTATCTGTAACGTCTATTTTTATATATAGATTTTAATTTAGTCCTCATGCAGTATGTGCTCAACGTAAAACAGAGCATCTTTAAACATGGTGATGGTGCAGTGAATGAGAGATAAAAAACATGGCCGTCCATTCATTTCAGTGAATCACTCGAATCACTCACTGCAACTGTAAGAATCAAGGACGGATTAGCCATTGGACCAGTGGATCCTGGGCCCAGGGGCCCTTGACTCTCAGAGGCCCTCGACTCTCAGTGGCCCCTGGGGAGAACTGGGTTGCGAGGCCATCGACAATTTACTAAAATAAAATGTGCTGTATATACTGTAGGTCAATCAATATCAAATATGTGGGCCCCTATTATTATTATCACATGTAAATACATGCACACATACTGTAGTGTACTTTAGGTTACAGACTGTACAGTAAATCATGTATGATAAAATGTCTACAGGTGCTTTCTTGACCCACACATGCCTTAACCCATTAAAATCGGGAAAGCATCTGTGTAACCACTTTAACCATTATTTTATACTTTGGCTATTCAAAAATAGCAGATCTACAAGCTCATAGCACGCCACTTTGTGCTGCACTATGAGCTGCACTATGAGCTTGTAGATCTGCTATTTTAGAAAAATCTTGAAAATGTGTGCATATCTTTGAATATATACATTTTTAAAGTGAACATTTTTTACTCAAATCTTTGCTTTTGGGGATCCCTGGAAAACAAATATTTTGAGATGGAGGTATGCGGCTAAATACATTTAATTTTGGGGGTCCTTGATTGAGACCCCCAAATGATTGAGTTTGAGAACCACTGCTATAGCAATATACGTTTTTCAGAAAACTGTCAGGTTTTAGAAGACATTTTTAGAATTGGTCTTAGGTCTTAATGGGTTAAAACCCGAGCAGTGTGTTTGAGCAGTGTGTTTATCTGGTGGAGAGACACATAAGAACAGGAAACAAGAAAAAACACCCAACATTACAGCCCTAACAAAGAACAATATGGCTGACTTGACACATCAAGCACACACTTGCTCATTAGTCATGTCATCATCACCATCTTTACGTAACTGAAACAGCACTGGTTTGTATATGTAGCTTGTGGTGTAACAGCATTTTTTGTTGTTGTTTTCTTTAGTTAATCTAACAGCATTTTCTTTTTGTAGCGTGAAGTATTCTATACATCTGTGCTAAATTACATAAACCAATTATTTGGAAGGATCACCATGGCAATCGGATTGAGCAGGGTGTGTCAAGCAGAGACCTTTAAATACACACACACACACACACACACACACACACACACACACACACACACACACACACACACACACACACACACACACACACACACACACACACACACACACACACACACACACACACACACACACACACACACACACACACTTATTGAATACTTGCACACAAACAGTATATATTATTATATGCGGAACGCTGCCTGTTTCCTGTTTCCTCATGCAGTTCAGCCAAATGAACAGAGGAACTGCTTTCAGCCAATCAAAATGTTGCACTTGCAACAGAACTGTCTGAACAGAGCTTTTCAGGAAGTGAGCTATAGTGCATTTGAGGCCAAGTTCTCTCTCAGTGCTGTTTAGTTTAACTTAGTTCAGTAGATATAATATGATCTCATAGGCATTCTGTCACTCAGGCATGCCTGCACGCCCTGCAGGCATGCATGCCATGCATGCCCTGCAGGCAGGAACACACAAAACCACACGTTTGTGTAACAAGTGAAACTTGCAACAACAACTACTAAGCTATACTAATACAAATTCTGAAAATCTGAATTAATTGACTCAATATACATAATTATATTATAGTACCATAGGTGTTTAAATGTGACGCTGTGGTTATTTGTATATCGTAGTACTGCGGGCATGTAGATGATGTTGTGGGATTTCAATAGAAGTGGATTGCGTCACCGCTGGGCCAGCATCAAAATACACCAGTGACTAGAGGCATTGGTGACGCCTGGTCATGTGACCAAGCTGCTATATTTGATGAGTTCCAAGTGAGAATGTGTTTCCAGTGACATGGGGACCCTAGTGGTCAGACTTTGCACTCACAGTACATTAACAATGAGCCCCTGGTAGTAGTAAAGGTCTCCTGGTCACTGGCCCCATCTGACACTGACATACAGGCCTAAGAAAAACAAAACACTTGTTTAGAACTGTAAAGAATGTGAAAATACAATACAGGCTATGAAAGTTTCTCAAACTCTCTAAAAACAATGATTTTGAAATACATTCAACACACAATAGGCTATTTTCTTCTACATAACATGTCCTGATGTGACCTTTGCTTTGATGTGTGTGCTGAACTGAGAGCAGCACCTCCATCTGTTTCCAGTTTGAGATAAAAGAGGGAAATGGATAAATTGACATCCATGCTCCACAATGCAGTGTGTTGAGAGAGGATGTTGTGTTGTGTTGTGTTGTGTTGTCATCCTCTCTCAACACACTGCTGTTGTGAAACATGGATGTCAGTTTATCAAAGTCATGAGCTAGATAAATGTTGGTCTGTACACTGAGTGCCTGAGACACAGCTTCACATTTTATCAACACTCACACAAACACAAATCCTTCAAATTACACTCATACTGTAAGTGTGTAGCCTACACCATTGTAATTTGTATCTAATAAAACATGAAATTACTTAAATATATTAATTTGTTTTTCTAACAATGAATGGCATCCCCTTTTTAATGTGCCCCAGTGATCAAGCCTGTGTTGTTTGAGTTAGCACATAACATAAGATTGTTGTGCTGTGAAGTGTTCATGTCTTTCAGTTGACTGGGTAACACAATCTGTTGTGGCTTCACATATGTCCAAAGGATGATTTATCAAGGAGGAATGACATCTCTGTCATTTGATATTTTGGCCCGTAGTGTTCATTAAAAATGGAAATGGTTGTATGAAACCTGTTGGATCAGACTGTTGCATGCATTGGGAAACTTCATCTCAGAGATCACAGTTCTGACTCTGTTTATGTGGAAGCACTTAGAGCAGAATCTAATACATCTATTTTAAAATACATATTTTGTGTAAAAATCGGTCCTGTGTCACAATATAAAAACATAATTGAAGAGTGAGAGAAGAACACAACTTGGAACTCACACAATTTAATTCCATCAAATGTTGCACATGTAACAAAGTCCCTCACAGAAAAGTGTTTCTGCCTTAAAAAGAAAAAAAGAAAAATTCAAAAAATATTAATAATATAAATAAATAAATAAATAATAATAATTACAAATATTACAAATATGATTTAGTAATTTAAATGTCACAGCAAGTCCAACATAACATAAAGCACCAAATATTAAAATATTTTAAGGCAGGGGTTTTTCAGGCCCAAGGACTGTGCGTTTTCAGACATTTAAACACTTAAACCCTCAATACTTTGTAAACATGACCTTTGGCTCAGTACTTGGTCTGCTCTTTTTCCCTCTACACCAAACCTCTTAAATAGCAGATCTACAAGCTCACAATGCGTCACAGACGCGTTGTGGGCTTGTAGATCTGCTATTTTTGGCTAATTCCCCCCAGAATAGGGATGTGGGTTCAAGTGGTTCAAATGTCACCAGTTCAAATATGATTATTTTGGGGTCACGGCCTGAAAAGTTGGTTTAGGGGCTATCTGTGGGGAGGCAGGGGTGTCTGCAGCAGATCAGGTAATGATGTCACAGGGGCAGGTTATACTCTATATACTATTTATTGTGTGTTATAGCCGTGTCTGTCTGTTGTACTGAGGCTGAGGTTCTGGATCAGAGCGCAGTAGCAGAGAGCTTTAGCATCCTATTTAACCTGCACACTGAAATAATGACCACCGAAGACAATGCAGAAAAAAATCCTGAAAGGTCTTTAAGTCCACAGCAATGTGGTGTGGATGGACGGAAGAGCTGAAGGCTGTGCGCCTGTTACCTCTGCTATCTGAAGAGTTAATAGAGCCTATACCAGCTGGCTCCACAGAGCCCTCTCCTGGTCAGAAGGGGTACTGCAGCAAACTACATAGTGGTATGTATGCGAGGGTCTAAGGGAGTAGGCCTACACACCAATGGACCAGGGGCGCCGATATTTATAAGCTCTAGCGGGTGCCCAACAAGGCACACATGCATGTGCGCCCCGTTCGCGCACGCGCTTTGCGAAAAAAATTGCGGGTTTTGGTCGGATAATTGACTTTTTTGGGGGGGTTTTGTAACTTTATTTCGGTTAATTCGGTTGTTCAGTGGCGATCTGAACCAGGCGATCTGATTTTGATTTTTTCTTTTTTTTTTTTTACTTTTTTTTTTTTTTTACCAGCACCCAGTGGGTGCTCCTCACCCACAGTGGGTGCTTTAGCCCCGGGGCACCCAAGTTATCAGCGCCCTTGCAATGGACTGTATGCAGACCATGATCCACCAGCGCTTGGTTTGTCCAGAGGCTTTATTGGAGGCTCATTAGGTAAAGCTAAGGTGCATGCACAGCACAGTGATATTCATGAGTATCCTTTAGTGACCTTAAAAACATATTTGTGGGAAAAAGCATAGAGCTCTCTGGCCTTACGTGCCCTCTCATTTCGGCCATGGATTCTCCGGGGTTCATTAGGTTACTGAGAGGGACTGTGACGGTGTGTGTGTGTGTGTGTGTGTGTGTGTGTGTGCTGCTTTCATTACAATCTCAATCTCAGATGGGCCTGCAGGTTTATGCAAGGTTTGGGACAGGGTTAGGGTTGGTTTGGGACGGGTTATGGTAAAATGAAAAGAGCATTGAGATGGGGTTGGGGTTCACATGGAGGTCTGCATCAATCTTTCAGGGTGTATTTCTCAATGACCAGCTCACTATTCATTAATCCTTCTGGGTTGTATTTATTTTATTTTAATACTTGTACTCACAGTCATACAATTTGAGAGGTATACATACTGTTTGTCTGCTGGTGACAGAATGCACTTCATATGACTCTAGTGTACCCTTTTCCAAAGCACAACAGTGTTCTGTTGTCACGTGTCACCTACGAGAGTCACATGACCATAAAGGACATTTATGTAGGATCCATTTCCTAAAGAAGAATGTATGTAACAGGACTTCTGGGATATTAAAAGCAACGTCATGTGTTTTCAGAAGTTTGATACATGTGACAAGAGCCTTTGGAAAATTACGGTGTCTGATTTGATTATTTTGTTCCCTTTGCAGGTTGGTGGAACGGGTTGTTTAATGTGCCTGAACGGGTTGGACACGTTCTGATAGGGTCTTATGTCAACATTACATGTTTTAGAAAGAGCAGAGAGAGTAGATCTGTACCTGTGATCTCCAGACTGCACACATCCTGGTAGGTAGAACGTACCTGGGTCTTCACATTTACACTACGGGCCTACAGGAGAGAGAGATTCAGACTCACAGTAACAGGTACAATGTATTGTATATGGGTGAGCTTGCAATTTACAATTTAGGCTTTTAGCAGATGCTCTTAATCCAGAGTGATTTACAGTAAGCAAGGAAAACATGAGGTAATCATGTTAGAAATAGTAATCTAGAATCATAGGCAAACCAAGAACCTATCATCAGTCTAAACAGTATAATGTCAAACAATCTATAATGTGTACATTGAGGCTATACACACTACAGTTATCTCGACATAACATGCTATCTAAATTACATTTTAGCCTTTGCATAAGCTTTATTCCTGTGAAAGTCTGATGCTGAATTCACACCAGCATAGTCACAACCAAGCCCGTCGCTACCTCTCTGACCTCCTTCACCACCACGCCCCCTCCCGCTCCCTCAGGTCTGGTGATGCCAACCTCCTGGTGGTCCCCAAGACAAAGCACTGAACCTGGGGGTTGACAGGGCCTTCTCAGTAGCAGCCCCTCTCAGATCACATCAAAGCTGCCCCCACCCGCTCGTTTGAAACCACCCTCAAAACCCATGGGTTCCATAAGTTGTACAGATGTGTGTAGTGACAGATGTCCTCAAACCTCTCCTCATCCATGTTTCTGTTCCAGTGGATGCACTGTGAGGTCAAACATGTGAGAGGCATGCAGATGTTTGCAGGACTGGAGCTGGTGACAAAATTTACGTCATACTCTAGTCATGAGGGTATAGTGCATGAGGGTACTCTATACCCTCATGCAGAAAGTATAATCTGTTGTTCATACTAAATCTAAATCAACTTTTCCAAAACACAACAGTTTTCTGCTGTCACCTACCAGGGTACACATGAACTGTTGCGTGTGGCCATGACATCATTCACTCAATCACTCACTAACCCCCACTGTCTCTCCTCTCACCCAGGCTGGTACACCTGCAGTAGATCTGGAATTGCTGCCGCCCCAATTACCAGCCTCTATAAAAGCCAGCCAGATTCAGTTCCACTCCAGACACAGACCCAGCAACAACCTCAGAACCCACACCATTGATTATCTAGGCTAGAAAGCCTTTTCTTTAAGTTACCTAGTTTATTTTAGTTGGCCTGGGGATGGGCGGTAGTTCTATCTTTTTGTTTAGTTTTTAGTTTAGTAGAACTTGGTTTTGTTAGTTAGGGAGGGGGGGAGCAGCTTTGGCGTCCCTTTAGGGGGTGGCCTGGTCCCCCCTCCATTCTATTTAGTTTGACCGGCATCTCCAGGCCTCCTTTTGGCTTCCTGATCCCTTATTTGGTACTTTACACTGTCAAGTACTTTTCATTATGTTTGTTCCTCAATATTCATATTTTTGTTGTGGGAAGTTAATAAAAACAATTTAAATCTTTGCCAATTCTTGTGGTGTCCATCTTTATGTTGGGGTCTCCAATTTGAGCCATTGGTTTTGTACAATTGTCTGGAGACCGTAACATAACATAAAGGAGAACTCTTAGTTTGATCATCCACACATGTGTGCCGAAACATTCCAAATGTTTAATTCCCAGAAGGAAATGACAGACTAGTCTAGTATCCATGTGGATACCTATACAATACCTACAATAAGGTTCATCTTAGTATCCATGTGGATACCTTTACAATACCTACAATAAGTTTCATCTTTAGTTTGCACTCTTCAGGTTGCTGCTCTACCAATAATAAGCTGCTCTTGTGATTTAGTTGAACATCAAGTCTAAAGATTTGAGTTGGAAATGTTTAATGTCAGTTCTAAACAGACAACGATGCTACGCTGTTTTCATGTGTCATATTTATACAGGAGACGTTTCCTGAAGAAAAATGCACGTAACAGGACTTCTGGGATATTAAAAGCACCAATACTGTTTCAACACGTTTGATGAATGTGACAAGAGCCTTTGGAAAATTACCTTGTTTGATTTTTAATTTCCAATTTACAGGTTGGTGGATTAGGTTTGTGTGGTTGTTTTATGTGCATGAAAACTGGTTGGGAGGGTTCTGATAGACTCATGTTGAGTTAGGCGGTCTGACCTGTGCATCACTAACGTATGCAATGTTGTATTAGAAAGAGCAGAGGGTAGATCTGTACCTGTGATCTCCAGACTGCACACATCCTGGTAGGTAGAACGTACCTGGGTCTTCACATGTACACTACGAGCCTACAGGAGAGAGAGAGTTTCAGACTCACTATCAGAACTTATTTTATGTGAGCATCTCCACAAAGTTTTAAACTAGCAGATGTATATCGTTGCTGTAGGGCAGAAACCTCTTAGCTCCATATTTTAATATTAATTTCCTAATTTGTCATTCTACATTGTCACACAAAAGTAGTAAAAATAGCCGGTCTACAAGCCAAAACATGTTGCGTTCAGCTATTTGTGCTAAATTAGAATTCTGAAAGTAACAGTTTTGTAACAGCGACTGTGAGAATGTGCCATTTAGCAGCTGGAAATCAGTACAGAGCCAGGTACTAGGTTGCAACCAAAAGATGTATTTATTCACCCAGAAAATACATACAGGAACAAGGACATCACAGTAGCTCTTCACTCTCAACAGACCTCTCTCAATAGTGGCAAGTGACTGCCTTTTATGCTCAGCTGAGCTATTGAGCCAGCCTGGACTATACCATTCATTATAAGGGGTGTTCTGACTCGGAGCAATACATAAATAAACACACAATACATAAATAAACACACCATAAATACTTAAATACCCTTAACCCCCACAAGTATATTCAAACTGACTGAACTACAAAATACTCTTTTCCCTCTACTACCACCATAAGCAACTCTAAAACACATCACAACCCCCCTCTGCCATTCTGACTTGGTCCAGCCCAATTACACTGGCAAACAGAACAGCCCACTTGAACAGTAACTGTTAAGATTCCAATCATCACTCAACATTACCTATCTTACACCATACATATTGCACTCAAGTCTCTATTGCACTCATTCTATTCTACACATTGCATTGCCCCTCCTGATTACCACTAAACATTTGTCTCCAGGTGGAACTACATAGCTGAGTGGCCAGCTCAACAAACACAATTCAAATGTTCAGTTACAAATGTATTCAATCAACAATAAAATCAGGACTGTGGCAAATACAACTGTGCAAATAATTTAAAGTGCCCATATGCTGTGCAAATATTGTTCAATTAATAAGGGTTCAAGTACATGTTTAACATAGTAACAGAGGTCCTCTCTGTTACAGCGACGATATGTGAAATTAATCAAGACTGAGCACCTGCATGGCCTATTTCTAAACTAAGATGTACAGATCATTTACAAACAAGCTGCCAGATATGAGCATGGAGTGTCTGTACTTCTCCTCCCTGCCTGTGAGCTCTCCTGCCAGGCACAGCTGCTGGCTTTGAGCCTCTCTGCACAGTGGAGCTCTCACTGCAAGCCAACAATGTGTTGCATGGAGACACGTTGATGGCTTGTAGATCAGTATGGAACACCAGACGACTCATATAGATCTGCTCTCCATTCCACACAGAAGACTTTCCTCTTTGTGCTTCCTTAAAGGGATAGTTCACCCCCAAAATTACCTTTTCTATCGATTAGTCACCCCATGGAGACTTGAATTCATGGATATATATATATATATATATATATATATTTTTTTTTTTTTTCTTCCTACGGCAATAATTTGATGACCAGTGGACCGGTAGGCAGCGGTTCCGGTAGGAGACACAAAGGAGACTCTTTGTATCTCCTACCAGAACTGCTGCCGGTCATCAAATTATTGGCTTAGGAATGCGACAAAAAACAAAAAATATCCATGAATTCGTCTCTATGGGGGAGTGAAGTATCCCTTTAATAAATAGACTTAATAGGCACAAGACATGATGTGGCGTTGATCTGTCCAGCAGTTTGCCGGATTTGCTCTGGACAAGCAGACACACAGACAGATCCTCTTATAGACGACTAGCTTTTTTCAGAGCTATGCCATAAAATAGAAAGAAAGGGGGAAAAAATCTATTATTCTGATCCACTCTTATTATAGATTTTAGCATCAGAAGTGGACTTGAGTTAAGGTTAGACACAGGTTTGAGAAACAATCAACGCGTCGCGATAAGCAACTGCACTTTAAGAAACAAAACTTTAAGAAACCACAACCACCAATATTTACAAGCGACTTTAAAGAAAAACTAGCCCAAAGTCGCTTATAAGAAGCGGACATGGCAACACTGAGCGTGCGTGCAACCAGGTATATGAAAACAAGCCCAAAAGAAGCGAGCCCTTCGCCCTTCAACCTGCACGCTATGCGACCTGACGCTGAAATGGACAGCTGTTGCTTCTGATGCTTCATCTGCAAATGTGTGTGCATTGTTCTTGATTTGTGGTTAAACAACTTTGTGTATTCATTGAATTCTCATATATATATAAATATAAATATATTAATAATCATATCATATAATGAATCATCATTTATTTTATTACTAATCATAATAAAATAATACAAATCCTAAAAATGAATTGTGATACGATTGTGGAAAAGGGTTGTGATGCCATATTGCCCACCCCTATGAATAGTTATTCCATTTGCCAATTGCCCATGGGCAATTGGCCATATAGGACTACTAATGACATCATGGATCTCCATATTTGGGAATAAAAGGGACAAGGACTGACAGACACACACACAGATCTCCATATATGGGCATATCAGTCACATCAGTGGTGGCACCTACAGTAGGTGTCGAACTCTGGCCCTGAGGGCCGCCGAACTAGTTAATAATACTTACAGAACGTGGTATTATTTACATTACTTTTTAGACAGTCTGGCTGTCTCTTCTGCACCAACATTTCACTAACTACACAGACTAACTAATAGATCTGGGGGATTTGAACTTACCATTAACCAAAATCTGTAGAGGGCACTGTGGAGTAAATACAAATAATGTCCGTCTCGCTGACATATTTTATTTTCTGCCCAAAAAGTGTATTTTACAGAGTAGGTGGGGTCCTGAGAGGCTTGCGGTTCCGAGAATAGACTTTCAACAACACAAAACAGCCTTTGCTTCGGTGAGTAGCGAAATGGTTTTGTTTATTTTCACTCCTCTTGAGCGCTCGCAGGGCAGTGGAATTCCTTGTACATGCGCAGAGCGAGAGGTCTTCCAAGGCGTTAGAGAAAACTCACTAACGCTCTGAACCAGGGCTAACGCCCCATGGAGACCTGGACTTTCTGCACTATGCCTCGCAAAGTACTCCAAACGTGTACAAATTGAAAATAAAGGTGCTTACCCCAAAGCACCAAATGTTAACTGCTTCTACGGGGTAGTAGTTTAATGTAATAATCCATATCTTTCAATAAAGAAGTGTTTTAATGCCGTCTGTGGCCGAACGCCATTTTTTTTACTGCGGTGTACAGTAATCTATACCTGTAATGATGTGTACAGTGCAACCCAGTGGTTCTCAATGGGTCCTTGAGGTGGTTCCAGCCAGGGGGGTCCTTGAGGTGGTTCGGGGGTCCTCGATGTAGTTCCAGGGGGTCCAGGTTGCGGACTCCCTGGAGGAGGAGCGGCCACGGGGAGAAGAGCCCGCACGCAGCCCGGGGACGAGGCTCTCTGCGCGGGGCTGCTGGAGGCTTATTCACTCCGGCCTCTTTTCCTCCTCGTCATCCGCATGATGTCGGCCGGTCACTTGATGCTAGTAGAGGAGAGTATCCGTCCTGTTGGGACATTCTGGACAACTGGTGACACGATGAGCTCCAAACAGCATCGACAACACGTTGGCTTTTCTTAATAGTTGATGTGGCGCCGATTTGTTTTCACTCATCAGAACTTTACACAGTTGGAAACCACTAGGTGGCAGTATAATGCAAGCTATACAACTAGTTGTATCTGTGCCATAATAGACTGTTCTGTCACTGAACCTCAACACCATAGACCCCTTATAGTCAGGGGATATTAAAGAAAGTATTGGAATAAATTCCTTACCAAAAAAAATCTTCACCAATGTGTTTGTAAAGGTGTCTAGTAACACATCTCACAAAGACTGAAATTCAGTATCCCTAGGTGAATTTTTGACAGCTCCTTAAAGTTGGGGTACCATCCATAACCTTGGTTAAAAAAAAATCCCCCCCAAAAAAATCAAAATTTAATTCTGTTTTAAGTAGCATGTGAGGTGTCAAATTAGGGTGTTTTTATGATTTTAAGGAGCTGTCAAAAATTCTCCTAGGGATACTGCATTTCAGTCTTTGTGAGATGTGTTACTAGACACCTTTACAAACACATTGGTGAAGATTTCTTTTGGTAAGGAATTTATTCCAAGATTGGGAAATATTCTGCTAATATCCCCTGACTATTAACAGACGACGGCACGCTGGTTGCAAGCGTCATACTGTGCAAGCGTCAAACCCATTCTGTCAGGTCTCGCTAGGGCGCACAGCACTAGCTAATACACAATTCTTTTAACTCCAGTTGGTTGCCTCCCAAATAAAACACCATGCTATCTACTTAGCTAACGACCAATGCAAATTAATATAAATTATGATAGTTTTCAAAAAAGAAATTCACTGTATATTTGCACATGCGTGAAATTAGTCCTCTGCATTTACCCATCCTATAACAACTAGAAGCAGTGAGCACCATTCCAAAGTGCTCGGGGAGCAATTAGGGGTTAACAGTCTTGCTAAGGGACACACATCAACACATTACTGTTGTACAGTAAGTACAGTATACCTCCATCCTGACAAACAAAGGCATTCATACAAAATCTTCATCTGATTACACACACTGGGAACCAGGGCCCTCATTTATCAACGGAGCGTATAAACCGGCTTATATTTTTCCATAAATGCGGCTGTACACCAACGTCAAAGTCAAATTTATCAACGAATCCTACACAGCCAATCCTAGCGTACATTGGGTCGGAGCCTTGATAAATGTCACGACTGAAACCGAGCGTCATTTAAATAACACGCCCTTAAATATTCTCGAATCGCCCTGAATTTACGACATGGCGAACTAGAATACGACCAAATAAATCATGGAAAGCCAATAAGAAAGAGTTTCGCCGGCTCGCCTCGCCTCGCTGCCTGTCAAGTCACACACACACACACACACACACACACACACACACACACACACACACACACACACACACACACACACACACACACACACACACACACACACACGCACCTACTTGAAGCCCAACTGTGTAACGGTACAATCTTTGTCAATGAAGTAGGCTAGTAGTTTACATGATTGACAGATTATGCTACCACATCGCCATGAATGGATCCGAATACGTTTGTATATTAATGTATTTAACCCATACCGAGCAGTGCGCGTTCGAGTTAATAAATAAAGAAATACATCACATGGATGCAACTGGGACGCATCATCAGTGTTGTAGCCTGGGGTCATAGGGTGTTTCGGGTCTCGCAACATACAACATACACCCTCGCCCAGGTGGTTACATGTCGCCTTTCCGACATGTCGCCTTTCCGACGTTAACGAACCCTATACCTAACCCTCACCCTAACCCTAACCGCACGCGGAAGCCACTAGTCGGAGTGGCGAGATGTCGGCATGGAAGACTGTTACCGCCCAGGTGACCCAGCCAGGGTTGATCAAGCCCCGACTTACGTCCCAGTAGCACCCACGGTCAGTCCTATAGGGAAAGACAGGGCCACTCAGTCCGCTTCTCCGGAAGTACTCTGCCGGGACTCGGGGAGGCTCTGGCACGTGGAGGGACTAGGCTCTGTGGGTTGTCTCCTGAAGTAACTAAAATAAAGCAGTCAAGGCTATTCCCATTTCCCAGTGAGACTCGGACCGTCCCCATGCCGCGCCACATTAATGAGAGATAGCCTGGAGAGAACATTAATGGATGAAGGCTGGTGTGTGTTGGACCGTGGGTTAAATGTCTGATCTCCCGGTGGCCATGAAAATATAACAGCAGCGCCGCTGCGCCGGTCTAAACTCCCGAAAATGCGCTCGCAGAAGCGCTCGTATATTTTGAAAATAGCAGATCTACAAGCTCACAACGCGATGCGACCTGTTGTGAGCTTGTAGATCTGCTATTTCAAATAGCCAACGCAGCCAGATCTGCAAGCTTAACCGAATGACTGTTAAAGCAGTTTGTTTAAATTAGTTTATAAAATATTATATTTTTACAGGGATTATTTATTATTATTTATTATTAGTGTCATTTTGGAGTGGATATATGTCTCCAGATGCCTGTCAGACTATCAGACAATGCTGCTCCGCAGGTCTAGAATGGAATAAACGGGCGCAGCCAACGTCAACAACTGCTCTCGACCAGACGTGAGATCTCAGCGTACGGTAGACTGAAACCAACGTCAGGATATATTGATAAATGCCGAAAGTTGCGGTGATCTCGCCGTACGCCCATTATTTGGTCTGCACCGCGTTGATAAATGAGGGCTGTTTCCCAAGCGGCCGCTCTACCTGCTGAGTCACTACCGCCCGCCTACTGCTATTGGGCACAAGTAAATCTGCCAATGATAAGTCCAATGATTTCAAAAACTTGACAATGCACACATGGTGTCTTGTTGAATACCAAAACACCCGCCCCAAAACACAGTCGCCCCGGGGCAAATCCGGGGGTATTCACCTGGTATTCCTAAACGTAACCTCAGTAAACTATGCCTAAACTTAAAGGTTTACTTTGGTTAAAATAAGTGTTAAATAGCTCTATTCTGATAGTACTCATTACTATAGAGTGTTTGTTCAGTAAAGGGAGTCTCCCATGTCCCTCCAGCTTTTTATTAAACAGAAAATGCATTTTCAGTGCTCTCTCCTGATTGGCTTAAATGTGTCACCTATGTACTATATTATGTTTACTAAAGAGCTAGAGAGACCCCTGTGACCAAACAAACGCTCTGTAGCAGTGATTACTATATCAGCATATAGTACTTTAACCTTTTTAACAAAAAATACAAAATAAAAAAAATATCACTTACCCTACCTTTAACCTTATTAAACGTAACCTCAGTAAACTATGCCTAACCCTAAACTTATTTCTAACCTTATCCTCAGTAAAACAAATACTTACAAGAACCGCTGAACCGTTTGCAAGATTTTTGATAAAAATGCATAATCAAACATGCATAAACCATTCAGACACATCTCAGCCCATTACCTAATGGGAAATATCACTGTGGCAACTGTGACCAATGTAACACCTCCAAGACTACGTATTCCAGTCATACACAGTCATTCCCATTAAGAGCAGTACCTGCTCTTCTACTCGCGGTTTACATGTTGTGTTGCCTTTGTGGCTTAATTATGTCAGCAAAACCACCTGAAAACTGAAGCAAAGAATTAGCGTACACAGGAGCACAATACACAGAAATGGCCGGCATTACCCCTTTGCTATACACTATTTACTGTAGAAAACATTCAGGGCATATTTGCCAGCACTAGCCGAGACACACACACACAAAAAAGTGTCACAAATGTCCAACTGTTGCTTTATGTTATTCCAAATCAAAGATCAATACAGTTTATAAAGTAATAGTTCAGGTTTGTGTATTTGGTTTTGATATACAGTAATTCTCTATAATAATTTTAACTTGGGATGTATGTGGCAGAGGAGTATGGTCTAGATGCCATCTGTGAGCGGGGGAGACAGGGGTGTCTGCAGCAGATCAGGTAATGATGTCACAGGGGCAGATTATAGTGTATAGTATTTATTGTGTGTTCTAGCCGTGTCTGTCTGTTGTACTGAGGCTGAGGTTCTGGATCAGAGCGCAGTAGCAGTAGTAAATCCTATTTAACATGCACACTGAAAAAATGACCACCGAAGACGATGCAGGTCTTTAAGTCCACAGCAATGTGGTGTGGATGGACAGAAGAGTTAAAGGCTGTACGCCTGTTACCTCTGCTATCTGAAGAGTTAGTAGAGCCATACCAGCAGGCTCCACAGAGCCCTCCCCTGTTCTAAAAGGGGTACTGCAGCATACTACATACTGGTACGTATGCAAGGGAGTAGGCCTACACACCAAGCTCTGATGGACATGGACTGTATGCAGACCATGATCCACCAGTGCTTGGTTTGTCCAGAGGCTTTATTGGAGGCTCATCAGGTAAAGCTGAGGTGCATGCACAGCACAGTGATATTCACAAGTATCCTTTAGTGACCTTAAAACAACATTTGTGGGAAAAAGCATAGAGCTCTCTGGCCTTACGTACCCTCTCATTTCGGGCATGGATTGTCACGGTGTTCATTAGTTTACAGGGATATAGTTCACCCCAAAAAAAAATAATCTATCGATTACTCACCCCATGGAGACTTGAATTCATGACTATTTTTTGTTTTTGTCGCATTCCTAAGCCAATAATTTGATTACCAGCAGGCAGCGGTTCCGGTAGGAGACACAAAGGAGACTCTTTGTGTCTCCTACCGGAACCACTGCCAGTGCCGCTCATCGATTTGTTGGCTTAGGAGTAGGACTTAGGAATGCGACAAAAAACAAAAAATATCCATGAATTCAAGTCTCCATGGGGTGACTAATCGATAGAAAAAAATACATTTTGGGGTGAACTATACCTTTTAAGTCTTTTAAATGATTAAAAAAAAACTCTTAAACTTTAAGAGTTTTTTCTATCATTCCCGGAATTTCCCCCTATACCCAATTAAAATATACCCTCTTCCATACACAGTGGCTGCTGTTACATGGACAGTTGTATTCGGAATGATTTCTATTCGGAATGAATGAATGGATGAATTCATTCAGGGGCGTCAATTGGGTATGGCAGGCTATTGCAGCTGCCATACCCTGGCTCCAGGGGAGAAAAAAAAGAAGTACTTTTTTGATAATAAATCGGGAAAATCAGGCAAAAATAAGAATTAAATAACATAACCCTAACCTAACCCGAATCCTAACCCTAAAACCGAAATAAAGTAACCAAAAACTGGAAAAAAACGAACCCAACCCGCCCAGAACCGCACAAAAAATTTGCGCGCGCGCGGGGGTGACCTCATGCACGCGCGCTGCGCGCGCATGCATGAGGTCGCGTGCATGCTGCCATACCCTAGCTTTTGCTGAACTGACGCCACTGGTGGTGTATAACTGTCACTGAAAAAAGACAGGCAGACAAAGACAGACAGACAGGCAGGCAGGCAGGCAGACAGACAGACAGACAGACACACAGACAGACAGACAGACAGACAGACAGACAGTAAAATATTTAGGCTAAAAGGATATTAGACAAAAAACGTCCACTCATGAGGACTTTCCATTGTGGTCCTATGTATTCAATTCATCAACAGAGCATTGAATATGAACACATTAAAACATGTCATCAACAAATACAAACAACTATATTTAAAGAGAAAGAGGATCCAGGCACTGTTGCCTTCTTTGTGTCTTTCACCCCCTAGTCGGAAGAGGTGTGTAAGTGAAGATAGAGCCTCCTGTAGCTGTGGAGGAGACGAATATAACTAAAATATTAGTTAACTTTATATGGGAAACTATACCAGGGAGGTCACAAATGTATGAAAATTAAAGGATGGAGGACTTGGTGCTGTGGACTTGTAGCATCCGGTTGAAAAAGAAGAGCTTTGTGGATAGGTGAGGCCTTGAGTTGGAACAAAAAGAAAGGGTTGTGCAATTTTAATATGGTGACTTATTAAGCAAATTTGCACATTTAAATATTGACTAGTCTGAAATGTCCAGTAAAAATATGTATGTTAATCTGTGTGAAGATGTGTATGGTGGCGTTTTTCTAGATGAACGTCTAGATGACTCTCAAAAGCAGGTGTGTATAAAAAATATTTGGAGTAAAAACATTTCTGAAAAAAGAGCGACGTCATGTGGCTGGTCTCAGTGAGGAGCTGCTGTGTGAAAACTTTTAAACTCCCCATTGAAAACTGTAATGAGGACAAATCTATTGAACACCTGCTTGTAGACTGTCAGAGGTCACAATATGTTTGGGGGAAGATGGCACACATTGGTTTTAATGTAAATGTCAACTGAGTTCAAACTGAACTAAAAAGACAAAGAACACTCCAGACCAAAAAAGCTGAAGCCAACTCTTTGTTGTCTCCGCCAGGAGACTATGTTTTCACCATAATAATGTATTTCCCCATAATATATATATATATATATATATATATATATATATATATATATATATAGTATAAAAGAGTTCTTTCAGTTCAGAAAAACAGAGCAAATGTAAATAAGTAATCTGTAAAAACAATTCCGTAAACAAGATCAAAAGTCAACTGTCTCTGGCATCTACCAATTATGTACTATGATAATGTAACTATTGCCCGTGGACACAGTGGTTAATCTCAAGTGCAAAGGGGCTAAAGGGCTGACAAGAGCCTAGTACAGCCTAATAGAGCCTATTAGAGTCTATTAAGACCTAGAACATTCTAGTCTAGTCTATTCCAGCTGGACCCAGCCCTGTATAGCCTAGTACAGTCATTTAACTAGCCCCATACCCTAGGCCATTCTCCCAGTGGGCTGGACTTTCTGTGCTGGAATGTGCCGGACTGCTGGGCTCTGGTGGGCTATAATGGGCTATAATGGGCTCTGGTGGGCTGTGCTGGGCTCTGTTAGGTTGTACGGGGCAGTACTATACTATAGCCTAGAAATGTTCATGTAAAACTATTGCCGGTGGACACAAACCCATGTAAAACTATTGCCTGTGGACACAGTGGTTAATCTCAAGTGCAAAGGGGCTAAAGGGCTGACAAGAGCCTAGTACAGCCTAATAGAGCCTATTAGAGTCTAGTAAGGCCTAGAACATTCTAGTCTAGCCTATTCCAGCTGGACCCAGCCCTGTATAGCCTATTACAGTCATTTAACTACCCCCATACCCTAGGCTATTCTCCCAGTGGGCTGGACTTTGTGTGCTGGAATGTGCCGGACTGCTGGGCTCTGGTGGGCTATAATGGGCTCTGGTGGGCTGTGCTGGGCTCTGTTAGGTTGCCGTGCCCTCTTTTAGCCAGTGGATGTGTAAAGTGCATCTGTTCTTTCTTAGGCGATGACCATCCCTGCTACAAAGTTTTGTGGCGTTAAGTGAAGCCATTTGGGAGTTGGGTGTCTTTTTGCGATTGACCACGCCCATTGCCCCGCCCCCTTATGGCCGAGGGGCATGGGAAGTTAATTTGGTTCATCATCAGCCCATGCTACACCCTTCCACCAAGTTTCATAAAAGTTGGCGCAGTAGTTTTTCCGTAATCCTGCTTACAAACAGACGCTCAGACAAACAAATGGTGGTGAAACCATATCTTCTTTGGCGGAGGAATAAAAAAAACTGGGACCCTTATTTCACTGGCATCCGGTGGATTCTTATTGGGGGCACATTGAACTTTGAAAAAATGCTGGATGCCAACTTTTACTCAAAAATGCCTACATGGTTACAGAATTTTCCATTTTCTGCCCCGTCTAAACAGCTAGACAAAACCAGCAGCTTGTCAGCACTTTACTGCACCATTATGCATGCATATCAATGACTCTTTTTAATCCTGACAAATGTGGACAGACAGTGGTGCTCATGTTGTTCTACCAATAACCTATAGGCTGGAGGGAATAACACAAGATTATAAAAAACAAGCAATTGAAATGTCTTCATGTTGAATGGACTTCAACTAAAGGCTTTCCCCCCTGTATGAGTCCTCATGTGTTTTTTTTAGATGACCCATTACAGCAAAGCCATTACCACAAAATGTACAAGAAAATGGCTTTTCGCCTGTATGAGTCCTCATGTGTGTTTTAATAGTACCTTTCTGAGTAAAGCCTTTACCACATCTATCTATACATTTCTAAACCCAAAACCCACACAAAAACAACATATCAATGTCACTATCTATCTATCTATCTATCTATCTATCTATCTATATCTATACATTTCTAAACCCAAAACCCCAAAAAAGACCCTGCCACTGTGTGGGACTAAACACAAAAACAACATATCAATGTCACTAACAAGACACGCCACAACGTGCAGAATAATTCGCTCAGTCTGTAGGCCACTTCATACTGCTCAGCACACATCTGCCCCCTCGCAGCATAATTAATTGCGGCCAACACAAACTCACAACATTACAGTCGGCCATGTTGTTCCTTAGCGTCATCGCCGACCACCGCCCAACGAGACCCAAGTGAGGTCAGACAACACACTCCATATTTGGGCATAGCTCCATCTTATATCTATACATTTCTAAACCCAAAACCCCAAAAAAGACCCTGCCACTGTGTGGGACTAAACACAAAAACAACATATCAATGTCACTAACAAGACACGCCACAACGTGCAGAATAATTCGCTCAGTCTGTAGGCCACTTCATACTGCTCAGCACACATCTGCCCCCTCGCAGCATAATTAATTGCGGCCAACACAAACTCACAACATTACAGTCGGCCATGTTGTTCCTTAGCGTCATCGCCGCCACATACCGTGCCAGTGATGAAAAGGAAAAGGCCTTCCACAACTTCATTGACGCTGCCTGACAGCCAAGGTAATGACACCTGCACTCTCCAAAACCTGTGCCATTACTTCCCATTTCACTTCCATGTCCAAAAAAAGGACCGCAACGGAAACAAGCCCGCAAGGACTTCTTTGGCCGGACCTTTTAGACTAAAGCATTATAAATGTAACTGTGTTGCAATGTCCAACCCACCTGTCTGGCCTTTTCAGCTGCACACCATGCACACACTCGCCAGAGAACGCAACAGGGTACTGCCACAGAAGAACAACTCCATGACGACACTCGCCAGACACCGCGCCAGGCTGCTGATACTGCTGCACACACCCAACAAAGGCCACTAAGACCTCGCACCTCAAGGACCCCTACTCAGCCACAAAGACGCCAACCACGACCTGATGCCAAACCTGCAACTAAGAGTTTGCACATTCTCTATGGCAAACTACACATCCCCGAACTAACACACACAACTGATACTATTGGCACCATCACCATCAAGTGCCTCAATTGTGGCGCATACAAATTTAAAAAGGAGACCCCCAGTGTCTGCTGCTTGCAGGGCAAGGTTCGCCTTCCAGCCTTCCCTACGCCCCCACAGGCCATCAATCATCTGTGGTTCGCCGACACCCCTGAGGCTAAACTGTTTCGCACACACAGTCGTGTCTTGAATAACGCTGTCTGCCTCGCCAGTCTGGCAGTACAAGAGCGAAAATTTTCTCGCTACTCCCCCAGCGTCATTTTCCAAGGCAGGGTTGTCCAGCGAATGGGCCCACTCCAGGCACAAGCAGGTGCCCAGCCTCTCTTTGCACAACTTTATGTCCTTGACCCCAGTCTGGAGACAACCACCAGATTTGCCAACATGACACTTCCTGCCTAAATGCCTGCTCCCTTGAAGGACACAATGAAGCAATTGCTGGACACTGCACAGAAAGCCATTCACCAGCACAATACTTTCATTCCAGATTTCAAGCAGATTCTTGAGATCCCTGAAGAACAACTACAAGGAGGCTCTGTTGTCATCAGTGCTAAAGCCAGGCCACAGGGAGGCCATCCCCGCCTTTACAATCTGCAGTCCAATCTCCAAGAACTTAGCATTGTCACCAATGAACAGCCACATGATCTGGTCCTCCACTTGCGTGCTGGAGGCCTCACAACCATATCTGACCTCCATCCCAAAGCCATGCCCCTCCACTTCACACTCCTCTTCATTGCAGGCACATCTGGCTGGGACCAACATCTCAAGCATTACAAAAGTAAAAAAAAGCTCACTGCCCGTGAGTTCTTCGCCTACCACATGAATATTCGTCACACTGGGAGCGACTACCTTTTCCAGGCTGGAAGGCTGTTCCAAGAATGGATCCTCAATGGCTGGATAACATGCGAGAACCAGCGTCTGAGCTACCTGCGCCACAACCAGAAAACCTTACGGGCTGACACCTACAAGAACGTCCAACAGGCTGTGGCTGAGCGGAGACGGGAACCGGATTCTCTGTACTACAATGAGCAGGAAAATGCTGTAGGTAGAATTATCCTGCCTAGCTCTTTCCAGGCCAGTCCACGCTGGTACCACAACAAGTACCAGGACGCTATGGCCATAGTCCGGCACATGCGAAAGCCTGACCTCTTCATCACCATGACCTGCAATCCTCAGTGGTCAGAGATTGCTGCTGCCCTCACCCCTGGCCAGACAACCCAAGACCGACCTGACCTGGTGGCCCGGGTATTCAAACTAAAAAAAGATCAGCTCATGCATGACATCACCGAGGGCTGCATCTTTGGCAAAACCATTGCCTTCCTCTGGGTGACAGAGTTCCAGAAACACGGTTTGCCACACTGTCACTTACTCATCATCCTGGCAGCTAAGGACAGCCCCAACACATCAGACCAAGTGGACAACATTCTCTCTGCAGAACTCCCCCCTGATCCAAACCAAATGGGAATCTCAGCCCAAGAAAAAGCACGTCGCCAGCCACTGTGGAATATTGTACTCTCTAATATGATCCACGGCCCCTGTGGAGTACTGGATCCCACCTCTCCCTGCATGGAGAAGAAGAGCTGCACCAAGAACTTCCCAAAACCATTCCAGGCCACAACAATAGTCGATGGCAAGACAAGCCATCCATTCTACCGCCGTCGCTCTCCAGAACAAGGTGGCGGCACTACACAGAAGGGGGGAAAACCCATTGACAACAGCTGGGTAGTTCCCTACAACCCCTACCTCAGCCTCTGATACAATTGCCATATCAACGTAGAAGTATGCACCTCCCCCACTGCTGCCAAATATCTCTACAAATATGTCACCAAAGGGCCAGACTGTGCAATGGTATCTGCTGAAGTTGATGGCGTCCAACCACCCCGTGATGAGATTCGAGACTATGAGGACATGCGTTCTGTTGGATCGAGTGAGGCCTGCTGGAAACTGTTTTCCTTCCCCATATCGAAGAACTACCCTCCTGTTCAAGCCCTCCGCTTGCATCTGAAAGACCAGCAGGAAGTTTATTTTGCCCAGGGTACTGAGGAGACTGTGGTGCAGCAGGGTAGGAAAACAGAGTTGACTGCTTTCTTCCACAACAATGAGAAAGCCAGCACAGGTCCAGATTTCAACCCTACAACCATGCCGCGCTATGTTGACATGCCTTCACAATACACCTACCAAAAAAAAAAAAAAACCTGGGAGCTCCGCACCAACAAGACACGCACCATTGGTCGTGTCCACACCCTCAACCCCGTGGCTGGAGACGTCTTCTACCTGAGACTGCTACTCCACCATGACCACTGCAGAGGGAAGACAAGTTTTGACGACCTCTACTCCATCAATGGCACGACCCTCGAAACCTACCAAAACGTGTGCAGGGAGCTTGGCCTATTGGATGATGACAACGAGTGGTCCACAGTCCTCACTGAGGCTGGTCTCACACAGCTCTGCCCCCAGATTCGTCTCTTATTCGTCATCATCCTCCTCTTCTGCCAACCGGCTGACCCCAAAACACTGTTTACAGACCACTGGTCCCAGTGGACCGATGACTTCAAGCGCACAGCACAGCGTAGGAATCTCACCTTCACTGAGGACCAGCTGAAAACCATGGTGCGACTGGATCTGCAAGCCTCACTCCAGTCCCATCACCAGGACCTCCACAACGTTTTCCTGGATCCAATGACTGATGCAGAAAAGGCCACTGTCCATGGCCTGGTCAACATGGAAGAGCCCCTCATCCGTGAGGAAATGAACTATGATGTTCACGAGCTGGCAGCCAATGTGGAGGCAACCATTCCAAAGTTCACTCCAGCACAACAGCAGATTTATGACACAGTCATGGCAGCAGTCCGACAACAGCGGAGCCTACAACTGTTCATATCAGCACGTGGAGGATGCGGTAAGACCTTCCTGCTCAATGCCCTCCTGGACGCAGTGCGCAGTCTGGAACCAGGTGGCTGTATTGCCCTTGCCATGGCAACCACTGGCATTGCAGCCCAACTCCTTCACCTGGGCAGAACACTCCATTCGCGCCTCAAAGCTCCTCTCCACCCAACAAAGGACACAACCTTGAACATCACAGCACAGAGCAGCCTGGCCAAACTACTGCGCCGCTCACGCCTCCTGCTGATTGATGAAGCCACCATGATGCACCGCTACCTGCTAGAGGCACTTGACCGCACACTCAAAGACCTCATGACCAAGCCAAACACTCCATTTGGTGGAAAAATTCTTATCTTGGCCGGTGACTTCCGTCAGTGTCTCCCAGTGGTTCAAAGGGCTAATGAGGCCCAGATTATAAAGAGCTGCCTCAACAACTCCAAACTGTGGGACAAATTCACCGTTTTCAACCTCACAGACAACATGCGCGTCAAGGCCAGTGGAGACTCACGTCTGGAGGACTTTGACACATGGACCCTCAGCCTTGGCGATGGCACAGCCAATGATGACAACAACTTGGTGTCCATCCCAGAGAGCATGCGTTTCCACATTCAACCCAACACTGACCTGGACAACATCGCAGAGGCAACCTCCATGAAAGACTTCTGCAACACAGTGTTTCCAGACTTGCCCACCAACTACACAAACACTGGCTGGATGGCAGGCAGATCACTGCTTGCCCCTACCAACAAAGAGGTGGACACCATCAATGACATCATGGAGACCTGGGTGCCAGGTATGGCTACCAAGCTGACCAGTGCAGACACCCTGGTGGACTACCAAGATGTAATGCGCTTCACCATCGAATATCTGAACACCCTCTGCCCCACTGGATTTCCCCGCCACATCATCACCCTCAAGCCTGGGATGCCCTTGATGCTACTCCGCAACATCAGCCCCAAAGACGGACTGTGCAATGGGACCAAACTCTACTTCCAGAGGGCCCTCAACAACAAGCTCCTGCTGTGCACAATAGCAGCCACACAAAAGGAGGTCTTGATCCCTCGCATCAAGTTCCTTCCTGAAGCTGGACAGTTCCCTTTTGACTGGGCTAGACGACAGTTTCCGGTCCGCACTGCTTTTGCCACCACCATCAACAAGTCCCAAGGGCAGACCCTTAGAAGAGTGGGAGTCTGGCTACAGTCCCCTGTCTTCAGCCACGGACAGCTTTATGTTGCCAGTTCAAGGACGGGTGACCCAGCAGCCCTCACGTTTGCCATACCACACCAGACAGACCACACTGCAAATGTGGTTTTCAAAAAAGTGCTACTTCCACATTGAGGTACAACTGTTGCATTCTTCCATGTGTCATTTCTATACATTTCCAAGGTCTGCCATACCAGGTCTGAGTAATCACAAAGTGGGTTTTGGTCATTGGAGAGGTGATGCACGTCACCTCTTTCTGAAGTGGGTACTTTCAAAGCCTGCCGTGGATTTAGGAGAGCACAAAACTCTCTCTCACACTGTGAGGTGCCTGTAAGGTGGCACTGCAAAGTGAACGACGCGTCACGCTAGACGTTCGGGCCGCGAAGCGGCCCGTACTTCTAGTACTATACAAGAAAAGGGCTTTTCGCCTGTATGAGTCCTCATGTGTACTTTTAGATTACTTGCGCTAACACAGCCTTTATCACATACTGTACAAGAAAAGGGCTTTTCGCATGTATGAGTCCTAATGTGTACTTTTAGATTACTTGCGCTAACCCAGCCTTTACCACATACTTTACAAGAAAAGGGCTTTTCACCTGTATAAGTCATCATGTGTTTTTATAGAACTTTTCTTATTAGAGCTTTGACCACAAACTGTACAAGAAAATAACTTTTCGCCTGTATGAGTCCTCATGTGTCTTTTTAGATCACCGCTTTAACCATAGCCTTTACAACAAACCGTGCAAGTATAGGGCTTTTCACCTGTATGAGGTCTCATGTGTTTCTTCAGATGTTCCTTTATATTAAACATTTTGCCACACTCTGTACAACTAAAACTTTTCATTCCGGTGTGACCCCTCTTAGAGTGAGTTTGTTTCAATGATTTCAGGTCCTGAGACAGCTTGCAGCTTAAAGACAGTCTTTGTCCTCCAACATTGTGTGTGTTTTGTGATTTCAGTGTGTCTGACCGATCTTCCATGGACTCCTCCCACTCATCACTGTCTTCAGTGTCACATTGACAGAATACCTGAACACATCCTCGCAGTAGAGAAAAACCACCACAGGCAGACCTGGCTCCCAAGAGAAGACAGACTACAGATTACAGAAAATAAAATGACCCCCCCCCCCCCAATTAATAAAGTATACAATCAATCAATCAAAAACTATGCACCCACTACACACAATGTGGTGGAAACTTTCTCTGAGACATCAGAAACACATACTTCCATACATTACAAACACCCAGAGAGAGCTTGAAAAACATGAGCAATGACAAAAAGACCATACCTGCTCGAAGTACAACAATGTGCAAACACAGCTGAACGATTTGTGAACTGTTGTGACAAAATGATATCCAATCAACAATAACTTTAAGGACTACTAATTATTATGCGTTTTCCTGCACTCTGTACAGAGTTGATCTCGAACATAGAAGTACTGCACTGCACATGTGAACGGAGCAACTATCATTAACCTTTAAACGCATTCGAATAACTGATGCTTTTTGTAAAGTATTTAAAATTGTTTGCTATTTGTCCCAACGGGTTTTATACAACGTGACTGCAAAGGCTTGACAATTGCTATTAGTTTCAAAACGTTTCACACCAAGCTACCTTTGGCTGCATGTATTTGTACGTACAGTATCACTATTTACAAAGTGATATAGCGCTAGTCTTTTTCTTCTATTTTTGACACGTGCTTTGGCAATGTAAGCACGTTTTTTCCAATGCCAATAAAGTTGAATTGAAACTAAATTAATTGAGAGGAGAGAAGAGGTGTTACAAATATACTAAGCAGTACCATCTCAGTATAACAAAGGCTTTGTACTCGGACCCACGTATCTCTGGCCACCAAAGTCCACTCGCCCCAGGCAAATATGGTGACCTCGGAACGGTCAGACCCACAAATCCAGCGACCTCCGAGCAGTCGGACCCACAAATCCACAAATCCGGCGACCGGATTTGTGAATTCTGTTATTGAAATCCAAACATACTTACCCTGTGAAATCACCTTTATCAAAAATCTAGCTATTTCCTGATTTCACCTTTATTATTACATCATTTATGTCAATTATTCTAATGACAAAAGGTTGCATGACTTAGTAATGGGAAGAAAATAATGACTGGACATGTAAACATAGAGCGAATGTCCCCCCACTATTTAGCAATCGACTGGTCTATTTTCTTTTTCCCGACCGGCGCTGGTCTAGCACCCCAACGTTTCTCAATGTGTTGCACAGTTGTTGTTGTTGTTGTTGTTGTTGTTGTGTATTGGCTGCATGCTTGCCTCTTGCCACAATGATCGTTCTGTTACTGGCTACGAGCAGTTGCTCTCTCAACTCGATCAACTAGGTGCCAGACAAGGGGTTTATTTGAGTTAAGAAAAACACAGCAATAATGACAAAAAAACACTGTAGAATGTAAATAAGTAATCAAACTAACTAAGTCAACTGTCTCTGACATCTACCAAATATGTACAATGATTATTTAACAATCCAAACAACACACGTCAACACACAGTGAACAGCTACAAAAACCCAGCAGCTTGTCAGCACTTTACTGCACTTGAATTGCATGCAAATCAATGAACATAAAAATATTGCATTCATATGAATTAATATGACTTGTAAAATCCTGACAAATGTCGACAGATACTCAACATATTTTTCTACCAATATGAGCTGGAGGGAATAATACAAGATAATAGAAAAATCATTTGATGTTCTGTCATGTTGACACGAAAATAAGATTCATACTCAAGATAAACTCAAATCTATACACAAATAGTTTATTTTATTCAGTCACGTTGACATGGTCAGATTATATGATTCCTCAACTTTAGTATCCTTTGTCATTGTCATCCTGGCTTAGACTGAATGATCAAACATGTGTCTGTGTGTGACTAAACCAAAAGGCTTTTGGCGCCCCCTGTATGAGTCCTCATGTGTCTTTTTAGACTACTAGAGGTAACACAGCCTTTACCACATACTGTACAAGAAAAGGGCTTTTCGCCTGTATGAGTCTTTATGTGTGTTTTTAGAGTACTTTTCTGAGTAAAGCCTTTACCACATACTGTACAAGAAAAGGGCTTTTCACCTGTATGAGTCCTCATGTGTGTTTTCAGATTACTTGAGTTAACACAGCCTCTACCACAAACAGTACAAGAAAAGGGCTTTTCGCCTGTATGAGTCCTCACGTGTGTTTTTAGAGTACCTTTCTCAGCAAAGCTTTGACCACAAACAGTACAAGAAAAGGGCTTTTCGCCTGTATGAGTCCTCATGTGTATTTTTAGACTATTAGTGCTAACACAGCCTTTACCACATACTGTACAAGAAAAGGGCTTTTCGCCTGTATGAGTCGTCATGTGTGTTTTTAGATCAAACTTTTGAGCACAACCTTTACCACATACTGTACAAGAAAAGGGCTTTTCGCCTGTATGAGTCCTCATGTGTATTTTTAGACTATTAGTGCTAAAACAGCCTCTACCACAAACAGTACAAGAAAAGGGCTTTTCGCCTGTATGAGTCCTCATGTGTTTGTTTAGATCACCCATGTGAGCACAGCCTTTACCACAAATTGTACAAGAAAAGGGCTTTTCACCTGTATGAATCATCATGTGTGTTTTTAGATGACCCTTGTGAGCACAGCCTTTACCACAAACTGTACAGGTATAGGGCTTTTCACCTGTATGAGTCCTCATGTGTGATTTTAAATTGCTTGCGCTAACACAGCCTTTACCACAAATTGTACAAGAAAAGGGCTTTTCGCCTGTATGAGTCATCATGTGTATTTTTAGATTACCCTTGTGAAGACAGCCTTTACCACAAACTGTACAGGTATAGGGATTTTCGCCTGTATGAGTCCTCATATGTCTTTTTAGATCACTTCTGCTAACAAAGCCTTTACCACAAACTGTACAAGAAAAGGGCTTTTCACCTGTATGAATCATTGTGTGTGCCGTCAGAACGTCCTTTCGATTAAACATTTTGCCACACTCTGTACAACTAAAACTTTTCTTTCCTGTGTGACCTCTCTTGGAGTGAGTTTGTTTCGATGATTTCAGGTCCTGGGACAAGTTGCAGCTCAAAGCCAGTCTTTGTCCTCCAACACTTGGTGTGTTTTGTGATTTCAGTGTGTTTAAAGCTGGCTGATCTCCCCTAGTCTCCTCCCACTCGTCATTGTCTTCAGTGTCTGATTCAGAACAGTGTGAAGAGAGGAGCTGGTCATCATTAGTTGGTTGTGATGTTCCACAGTCCTCTACATCAGCTTGTGTTTTCATGTGTTCAGCTGAGGTGCTGGCTACAGGCTCTGTCTCTCTGTTTTCATCATCATCTTCACTTTTCACTGCTCGTAATGTCAACGTTGACCCACCAGCTTCTTCTGGTCTTTGAAGTAGCTCCTCCTGTTCCTCTTTAATCTGTGGAGATTTTGATTCCTCCTGGACCAGACTGGAGTGCAACTCCTCTTCAGGGGAAACCTCCTCTTTACACACATGGTGGTCCAAGACGTCTAGGAAAAAGATACAATGAGACTAAAAGGTTTGAACTTTACATTATGTCATGCAGTTACCTCTGTTAAAGAGCTGGAGAGACTCATGTTACTGAACAAACACTGTATAGTAGAGATGCGCGGATGGGGTTTTTCGCCACCCAAATCCGTGTGTACAGGTTCATTATCCATCTGACATCCAACGGCATTTTTTTCACCCGCGGTTTATCCAATATTAATTAATAATTATATTACATTGACCCAAATCCACCCAAACTGCGGTTATCTGTGCACCTCTACTGTATAGCAACGATTAGGATCAGATTATAGTGCTTTAACCTTTTAACAAAAATATCACTTACCCTACCTTTAAGGCCCGGCCGTAACTGTGCCCTAACCGAACAATTACCATAATTTTAGGCCCGAAAAACCTTCAATATTCACCAATTTTCTTTATTCAACACTTCACTTTGAGCTGCATCCAACGCATCCACTGCCATTTCGGTCGGCCTTACCATTCGGCCGCTAGGGGCAGTTGAACATTTTTTGGGGGGGGTAATAGAATATATTTTTTTCATTTTTCTTTCACGTAATCCGAGGCTCGGAAGGCTTGACTAAATAGCATACATTTACACAAAGTCTTTATAAAAAGGCTTTCCAGTAACAATAACCAAAAGTCGAGTTATATTCCCATTGACTTCATTGGATTTAT
This sequence comes from Gymnoscopelus microlampas, assembly GCF_963454915.1. Classification (NCBI taxonomy): domain Eukaryota; kingdom Metazoa; phylum Chordata; class Actinopteri; order Myctophiformes; family Myctophidae; genus Gymnoscopelus; species Gymnoscopelus microlampas. The sequence goes on from NC_139957.1 coordinate 2,700,016, forward strand.
TTTTTTGGAACGCTACCCAGTGTCTACTTGATATCTTGTACCTCTGCTGTAGCAGCTCGGTGCACAACACCAACACACAAGTATAAAATAAGATATTAGACCTCGCATAGCTGTGGCTGGAAGAATTATCAACAGATTACTCTTCGCCCACATCTTCCAAGATCGGTGCTCTGACCGTGCTCTGCGCTGTAAATAGTGTGGGCATTGTTTGATACATTGGAAGATGCAAAGGGAGCTGAATGAGAGGCGGTCTTTATTATTATTTTGAAAGTATTGACTTGTAAATGTTAGATCAGTGAGTCTTCTGCAGCAGGTTAGTTAATACTGAAGTAGAATTAACTGCAAAGCAACCGAACCATCGTCCGATTCATGGTACATTTAGATCGATGCAGGGGTCCATGCATGTCACATTGTTAATGCTTAAATCGATAACCGATTCATTTAGGTTCATCTTTACACTCTCAGTACCAGCCCACTTTCACCAATAAAATAAATAAAGACAGAGTGCTTGAAACTTACTGAGATCCAAGTGTTCTTGTGAGTCTTTAGTTTCCTGCTTAAGAGAAACAGTCCCGGCTGGAGAACTGATCTTCACCTGCAGACTGGACTCCACACACTGATCTGGAATGAAGGAATACAATATGCACTTTAATAATAAGGACTTTGTGACAAGAATATGGACTTTATTAATAAGGACTTTGTGACAAGAATATGGACTTTAATAATAAGGACTTTGATGTGATATGAATGAAATGTGCATTGCATGTCTGAATTCAGTGCTGAGTTCTGAATGCAACACCTCCTGTTCGTTTTCTGATTGGGTTAGATGAGCATGTTTACATGAAAAGAACATGATAAACACCTATATAACCACTGAAAAAACTATCATTCTTGTAATTATGGCAAAAAACTAATTTGTAGTGAATGTTGAAACCGGGTTTCCGGGACATATTATGTTTTAGAGGTATTAGTAGGGACACGCAGCGTGAAAGCGGGACAATCCCGGCCAAACCCGGGACGTCTGGTGACGGCTCTGTCTCTCTGTTTTCATCATCATCACTTCATACTGCTACATAGTAATGTCAACGCTGACCCACCAGCCTCTTCTGGTCTTGAGAGCAGCTCCTCCTGTTCCTCTTTAATCTGTGGAGGTTGTGGTTCCTCATGGACCAGACTGGAGCTCCACTCCTCTTCTGGTGAAAGCTCCTCTTTACACACAGGGACGTGCAGGAAATCTAGGGAAAAGATACAATGAGACTCTATAAAAAGGTTTTAATTGTGTACCTCCACTGCAGTACCTAAAAAGTATCAACAGATTACTCTTTGCCCACATCTTTGTTCTGTGCTGTAAATAGTGCTGTAAATAGTGCTGTGTGTAGTTGTTTGTTTACATTGCAGTGCTCTCATAGATGAAGCGAGACCAGCTGAATGAGAGGAGAATGAGAGGGGGCTCTCACTCATTTGAAAGTGATAATATCGGTTCATCTTTACACCCTCAGTATCGGCCCACTTTCACTAGTCTCGCGTAGCCAGACAACTATTCCACAATCTCTGAATGCTATATAGAGTCTGGAACTCCCAAAATCCGAGAGAGGAAACTGGCACTTCCGTTCACGAAAATATCTTTCAAAATATCTTTACACTTTACTTTTTAATTTCCATTTCTGCCAAGCAGCAAGCTAAATATACTTAGATGATTTGTATTTATATTAGGATAAATTTGCGCGACTGTAAAGACGAAACGGAAGTGGGGAGGAGGCTCCACATCCGGTTTATATTCTAATCATGATCAGAGCTTCCGAGTCCCAGACTGTATGACCGGAAACATTTGAAAATTGTGGGAGGCAACAGTCTGGTAACGCGAGACTACACTTTCACCAATAAAATAAATAAAGAGAGAGCGCTTGAAACTTACTGAGATCCAGTTGGTCTTCAGGTTCCTGTTTAACGTGGTCTTCAGTTTCCTGCTTAATAGAAACAGTCCTGGCTGGAGAACTGATCTTCACCTGCGGACTGGACTCCACACACTGATCTGGAATAAAGGAATACAATACACACTTTAATAATAAGGACTTTGTGAAAATAAGGACTTTGATGTAACATGAGTAAGGACTTTAGTAATAAGGACTTTGATGTGACATGAATAAGGACTAAACCAGTGGTTCTCAAACTATGGGTCGCGACCCAAAGTAGGGTCGCAGGAAGGTGCCGTAACTTGAAAAATAATAAGAATATATATTTTTTTAATCGAGAAACAGGAAAACGTGTCGTCTAATGTCAACTTACTTTTCAGAATTCTAATTCAAAAAGTAGCAAAAATAGCAGATGATTTGTGTGACACCGAGTAATAATAATTTATGGGGAAAAAAACATTAAAATATATATGTAAATTAAAATATGGGGATACAAGGTTTCTGCCCGACGATATGTACAAAAGGAAACACAGCTGCCATAATAACCAAGTGACACGTCAACATGTGTCACTTGATAGCGGCGGGCATCTTGAAGGGCAGAGACTACATAATAAAGGATGCCCGTCGCCCCCAGATTGACGGTGAATCACAGGGTTTGTGACGGAGCTTATAAACAGTGACCCTTCCGTTCTATTACAAACTTTATTGACAGTTTTTATGTGCCATAACAGGGCGCGTCGAGGGAATGAGGTAGATAGAGGAGTTCGATTTTCCGCGTTCAACAACTTATCCAAGCACAGCCGTGTTTGTTCACGGCATTTTCACAAAGGTAAGTTATTACCAAACACATGAAACTGCTGTTTTGTCTCTGCTAACTTAAAGTATAGGTATTAGTTAATGGCAATGCCAACTAGACTAGGGTAGCCCAGCTGTGTTGTTCCACATTACACAACAATCTGTGCAGAGCTAAGACACATAGCTTTTGATTGATTGAATAATGTATTAACAAGTTGCATAACTAAGTTACATAACTAATTAGCAATGTTGTTGTTTTTTTCTCCTGGCAAACCAGCCATGGAACAGACAGCAAGCTGCTGTACTGAGCAACACTGACCCTGCAACAGCACCAGATGTGGAGACGGATGGCACATTATTATCTTTCTAATAGACGTTCCATGTTAGGTTATATTTGTGCATTTATAATGTCTGCATTACATCTATTCTCTGAAAATAGCCGATCTACGAATCGAATGTCTCCTCCACAGTGACCCTGGTTCTTGACAAACAGGTGTCGTGCAAAGACTACAAATGATGCCTAGTTCAGGCAGGCAACTCAAGGCAGCATGACCAGTCACATGATCGGGTGACCAGTCACATGCTCTCTTCTCCTGATCTGATTTGGCATGTAACACTAATTAAAATGTTCATGCTAACAGGGAATGAATCGATACAGAACCCAAACGCCAATATGCTTCATATATCAATGCTCAATTATGCTCAATAAAAATATATTCTAAAATCAATCTAAAAGTTGTCTGACTGAACTGCATTCATATGCAAAACGCTAACGTTTTTAGATTGGAGCTGGACAATCAGTGAGGACCCTGCTGAAAAAGGCGTCTCCAGAGATGCAATCTAGAAGTGAAACACAATTTACACATGAAGCCAGACAGGGCAACGATGCCCCGTTTTCGGCCATTTGTTATTCAAACTCAATGAGTCTGTCAGGTAGACACAAGTAGGCAGGCTGTTTGTAAATGAGGAGCAGCTACAGCCTGAGCTACAATGTGGAGATTACAAAAAAAAATACCCAATCTACAAGCTTTCGCTATGGAAGCTATTAAAGATGGGGTGCCGTGACCCCCCCCCCCCAAAAAAAACATAATACTAGGAGGAAGATTTTTTCCAAAAAAGTGTACAGAAATTATTAAAATTATGTCTTTATGTGGACACGCCTCCAGTTCATTAAGTATACCTGGTTCTCACCTTAGCACCTCCTCCACCACCTTAGCACCACCCACCTGTCCTAGTCCCTCCTCATGCCCACACCTGTTGTGTTATGATAATGAGGGGGAGGGTATGTTTTTACTATGTCACTAAAGCGCTGTTTCTCTATTGGCACGTTTGACCCTCAAGGTTTCAGCCTCCAGGAAGAAACTCCAAATAGTCAGAGAAGACATAAAACCACCACCGGGGGGCTTAATGAAGTTCTATCAACCTCATAGACACATGAAAAACAGTGCAAAAACATGGCACCAGCTCTTTAAATGTGTAATAGCTTGTTCCTTCATTAAGATACTGCATCAGATGTACTCGTGTAAGTGGTCATAGTAGATCAAAATCCTCTTCTGTCCAGTCTATCTATGTTCATTCATTCAGGTTGATTCTACCATTACCAATGTCCTCGATCTTGCTGAGTTAACGCGCTTTTTCCTCATTGTTCAGCTTGTCCTTGTACGGTATGTTGAGCCCGGGTTCGCTCTGTCCATCCTGTTTTCCGTTTACTATGTAGTCGGCAAAGAACTAGTTAATGTTTACAAACACAGAGATCCACCATCAATCTGTAGTCTAAATAGCATCATTATGTACTCTCTGCCCGTCAAAATGGACGCGGCTACTAAGTCGCACGCCACGCACCCCTTGCTGACGTCAACGCTCACTATAGAACATTGGTTCTCAAAGTGGGGTCCGGGGACCCCCAGGGGTCCTTGAGGGAGTTCCAGGGGGTCCCCAGCTAAATGATAGATTAGGCACAAATGGACCCTTATGGGTCTGTATCTCTGAGAGTGTACAAATGGAACCAAACATCTGTACACTCTAAGAGTTAAATTAACATTGATTTTACGATATAAACTGGGGTCCAAGAGATATGAATGCCATTAAATGGGGGTCCGTAGCCCTAATGCATGTCAAACTGGGGGTCCTTGAAATTAAAATGGTTGATTCACTGCTAGAGCCGTAAAAAAATCTTCTCTTATGGGGGTCCCTGGCATATCTTTTCAAATGGGGGTCCGCGGGCTAACAAGTGTCAATTTGGGGGTCCTTGACATGAAAACGTTTGAGAACCACTGCTATAGAACAGTGAGAATCATGTAGATCTCAGGATTCATTTCATAGTTTGATGTGTGTAACGGACATACCTGCAGTGTGTAGTTCGATGTTGTGTGTGTAACAGACATACCTGCAGTGTGTAGTTTGATGTTGTGTGTGTGTAACAGACATACCTGCAGTGTGTAGTTTGATGTGTGTGTGTGTGTGTGTGTGTGTGTGTGTGTGTGTGTGTGTGTGTGTGTGTGTGTGTGTGTGTGTGTGTGTGTGTGTGTGTAACATACACATACCTGCAGTGTGTAGATCGATGTCCATATCAAAATCAATGTCCAGCAGTTTGTTTTGTTTCTCCAGCAGAGTTTCTAGTGTCTCTATCTCTCTCTGGAAGAGGTTGCACATGAACTCTGCAGCCGCACTGAGGCGCTCCAACACAAACACTCTGACAAGCTTCACACAACAAACATCAGCACCACGCTGCTGTTTGTCCAAAACACACAATATCTCCTCTCCCACCGACGTCATGTGTTCATTTATCTTCAGCCGTACAGACTCCATTTGACAAGTTTTTATCTCCTTCCTTTATGACACGTTTTTCACCGCGACGAGTTATGAGTTATAATTATAGAGTTATATTTTATCGGCTATGACCACCAGATGACCACGCTGACCAATTCTATGGTGCGTTATTTAGTACTTCCGGGGCAACATGTTTCACACATGCGTATTGCACGATCCAGGAGCTGTTGCCATAATGCCTTTCGCCACCTGGTGGAGGTGGCATTCCGAATAGATTTGCTCATGTAAACACCCCAATTGGAATAGAATATTCCATTCCAGTCTGACCCGAATGCATTTTCATTCGGAATAGGAGGGGTGGTATAGACCGTTTGAATCGGGTTAAATCAATCGGAATTGACCATGTAAACACTTTATTCCAAACGCTCCTGTCTGTTTGGAATACATGCATTCCTTTGCGCATGTCCGTGCTTAGAAGGGCTGTCAGAATTGTCCAAAAATGACCTATCAAATCTCTAATTCGGCCACGGTTGGTGCTGAGAAGCGCTCGCTCCTGCGGGATAAAATTAATGATTCTAATAGCGTCATTTAATAAGCCTGTAATGGTTAAGCCCAGACTTGTCCAGGAGAACGGACGATCCGAGGATTGCTGGCCTAGGCTACACTTATATGGATCTTTTTCTAAACAGGTATTTTAGTCCTCAGTTTTTAAAAAGAATCCCTGGCCACATGACAAAGTTTTTTTTTTTTTAATCCCTGTCCACGCGTAAACGCAGAAACACATTGATCAGCGTGCAAGTTTCAATTTTAAATCAGATTTTATTTTATTATTTTTATTTATTTGATATATGAGGGGCCAAATACATATACATTTTTAATCGCATGTTAAGGCCCAATACTGCAATAGCTGCATTATTTTAATAGCATACGTGAACAAAAATAAATGAAAACAACATTGTTAGGGCACAACTGCAGCGAAAACAGATGAGTTTTACTTCATCAATTCATTACATGGGCAGCCGGAACGGTCGTCCCAAAACACCCCGCCCCACGCACCTTTTGAGCGGGCCATCCACGGCTGCTCCATGGTGGCTGGATTTTGACCGGGGGCGATTGTGTTTTAGGGCGACAGACCCGTTATATTATACCTCTATGGACAGACCCCGTGTGCGCACCGTGCGATACTCGGCGCAGAAAGAGGGTTTTCGTCACAGTGAATGAGTTACAGCATGTTTCAAAGCTTTTTCATAATAATACAAGAAAACGTGACACTCAGCATAATGAGTAGCTTATACTTTCTACTAGCTCCAATCGGAACCTCACCCTCCGCTGTATAGCTCCGAGATGAGGTTCCATGTTTATCTCTGCCGTATGGTTGAAAAATGTCCGCACATTTTCCACTTTACATGTTTCGAACCTCTTTCTGCACATCGTATCCAAAAACTAAAGGTTTTCTGAAATGCTCACAGATGTTTGAAATTTTAACTCGCCATAAAATCTATCCAACGAGTTGAAAAAAGCACTTTATTCGCCTCTCTCCTCCGCCGGTTACATGTTTTTAAGACATTGCGCAAGAGTTGCGCCCATAGAGATAACATTACTGATTCCCCTACTGGTCAAATGTTGAATTGCATCTTCTAATGCATAATATTATTGAACCGGCTGAGGAGAGAAGCGATTTAAACACTTTTTTCAACTCGTTGGGTGGATTTTATGGTGAGTTAAATTTTCAAACATCTGTGATCATTTCAGAATACCTTTACTTTTTGGATACGATGTGCAGAAAGGGGTAAGAAACATGTAAAGTGGAAAATGTGCGGACATTTTTCAACCATACGGCACAGCTCCACGTAGGACCTCATCTCGGAGCTACATAGCGGAGGGAGAGGTACTAAATGAGGCTAACTTTCTACTTAAGTATATTTTGATGCCAATACTTTTGTACTTTTGCCATAAATGAGCGTGCCTTGTTTCATAGACTGTAGTGTTGCTCTCTCTCTCTCTCTCTCTCTCTCTCTCTCTCTCTCTCTCTCTCTCTCTCTCTCTCTCTCCATTTATTATTATAATGACCATGAGCGGTCCGGTGTTTAAGTATTATTATTTATTTATTATAATGACCATGTGCGAATGCGCGATGACATCATCGTACGGTACCTACATGAGAAATGTGACAAATATAGGCTAGCCTACGTTTTACCGTGTCTGGTACCAATACAAAAAGAGAAACTGGTCTGAACTTGTAGATCTGCTTCTTTTGCATTAAAACGGCAATGACAAAGGAACACAGGCTTGCACCTCATACAACGCTGCCTGGTGCGTTGCTTCCGGGCCTGCCTACGACCGATAGACCTCCGCCGTGGAGGCACAAGGGGGCTATTGCCTCCTCCCATGCCCACCAGGGGAAGCTCTGCTCCGGGTAGTGGCCCCTGGTCCATGCCCGGGCGTAGGCGGGAACCACTTTGCGCATGTCAAAAGTTATATTCTGAATGAATGATTTGGTCATGTAAACGAGGAATACTTTTATTCAGGTCCCATGTAAACAGGTGAGTGGATCAGATTCCTCTATTCAGAATGAGTTCATTCGGAATGAATTCATTCTGAATGAATACATGATGGTCCATGTAACTGTGGCCAGTGACTTGGTGTCCTAACTTGGTGTGTGCGCTTCAGTCTGTATATATATCAAAGTAACGGTCAGGGAAATGCTTCTACATTGAGCCCTATATAGCAGGGGTCTATGTGGTTCCTGACCATGCGTTCAGTAATGTAGGAAAGGGGAAATTCTTTCTTCATTATTTTATTTTGGAAAAATCCTAGACCACAAGTGTTGGTATCCAGTGTTGATTTCGTCGACTAAAACTATGACTAAAACTGTTCGTCGACTACCTTTTTTCACTGACTAAAACTACATAAAAACTAAATCAAAGCTAAGCTATCATGACTGAAACTAAGACTAAATATATTGACAATTTGTGAGCTTGTAGATCGGCTATTTTCTGTAGATTTAGTCGACTACAATCTTATGATATTTAGTCGAATAAAACTAGACTAACAGTAAAACATTTCAGATGACTAAAATATGACTAAAACTAAATGGAATTTTATTCAAAAAACCATGACTAAAACTAAATCAAAATTTGCTGTCAAAATCAACACTATTGGTTTGTGTGATACTAGGCCTACTCGGGAAAGATGCAAGTTGGAAGTTAATGCCATACCCGGTGGTGCATTACCTTTACGTTGTAGGTTACACATTGTCAGAGTACTCCTTGTACCCGCAGTGGTGGAGGGTAAGTAGTACATTTAATCAAGTACTATACTTAAGTACAATTATGAGGGATTTTTTTTACTTTAGTGGAGTATTTCCAATTTTCAATACACTATAAATGTATAAACTTTAGTTACTAGTTACTTTGTAGATTTAGATTTTTACGGAAATACGGAGTCCAGGCCAGTACTATGACATCATATTCTGTACGTCAGATTACTCCATATATGGGATTTATGGTTTTATCAATATTTTTTGTACCCGCCTGTCTGTGTCCCTTCTATTTTCATATCCCCTGATGTGATCAGTATATGTGGCGTGCACATACGTATATGGCCCATAAATGGGCATATCGGTTGGATCGGTTTCTTTCCGGTCCCGAAAAGCAACCGGAAACGATCTTAGATCAGCTGTTTTAATTATTTTTGAAATAGTTCATAATTATAGTGTAGTCAAAAGTGCAATATTTGTCTTTGAAATGCAGTACCCAAAAATACAAATACAAAAAAGTTAAATACAGATACAACTAGAAAATGTGCTCCTCGGAGCACAGGTCTCCGCCAGTACTGTTCCTGATTAATCCTGTCTTAAGTGTTACTTGATTAATCCTGTCTTAAGTGTTACTCATTTCGTGATTATTCCTGTCTTACCTCACTTTGAAAGAGGCAAAGACTCTTTCAAAGTGACACATCTATTTATAGGCCGCTATACGTCATGCGTCTCACTGGCCAATCAGAGCACACTCTTTCAACGTATTGTCACGTGTCACGTGAGGCTTGACCAATGTTAGCTTGGCCGAGGGGGGGGGGGACGGAAAGTGAAAACATAGTCTCCTGGCGGAGACAACTACAAAATGTGTTCCTCGGAGCACAGGTCTCCGCCAGGCGAGGTGGTAAAAGAAAGTCTGTTCCTGATTAATTCTGTCTTACCTATTTATATTACATATTGTGATGTCACGTGAAGCTTGACCAATGTTAGGTGTTCACAGACGGACGGACACACACACGGACGGACAAAGTGAAAACATACTCTCCACCATGCCTTCGGCCTGGCGGAGACAAAAAGAACAAGTAAATATACTGCTTTACTTGCAAGATCATCTGCACAAATCGACATAGCAGTTTGGTTGGTTGTGTGTGTGTGTGTGTGTGTGTGTGTGTGTGTGTGTGTGTGTGTGTGTGTGACGTCAGACCAGGGCTCTGGTCAGTCTATATAAGAAATCAAGAGAATCAAGCAGGGTTTGATATGTAACCAAGAATCCTATCTTAAGAAGGGCTTATTTGTCATTCACTCACGTGGGTACAGCACTGAGGTTATTTTTCTGGTAAGTAAACGAACGGATTAGAAGCAGCACATCTAAATAACCAAGCGAGACAGACCTTTACTGATCCCATGGAGGACATCCAGGACTCAAAGGCAGTGCAGCAGTAAGGAAACACTGGGCAGATACAGAAAAGAGGAGATTCACCTTAGGGTGTAGTTACCAATATATTAGATAACGGCCCAATAGGAGACCATAACCCCTTTTGATTGTGAAATGATCGGCTATCTCCCCACGACGTCGCCTCCCATGGCCAACACTATCGACCGCCGCTTCCGCTTCAAGTGGCGGTCTATCGTGATCTTGACAGCGGCCGCTGCCCTCGTGTTCCTGCTCTTCGCGCTGTGGTCCCGTCCGCACGGCCCGCATCAGCCTACAATCGGCTACAACCACACCTACCCGCTCAGCCCTCCCGAGCACACGGAACAGGGCATCCGCTACCGCATCGGGGTCATCGCCGACCTCGACACGAGGTCCCGCAGCGGCGGCAAGAACCTGACGTGGTTCAGCTACCTGCGGCGCGGCTACCTGACGGTGTCCCACAGCGGCCTCGAGGCGTCGGTGGAGTGGGACCGGGAGAGGGCGGTGCTGGAGAGCCACCTGGCCGAACAGGGGAGGGGCATGGAGCTGTCGGAGCTGGTGGCGTTCAACGGGAAGCTGTACAGTGTCGACGACCGCACAGGCGTCGTGTACCACATCGACGGCGACCGGGCCGTCCCGTGGGTCATCCTGGCCGACGGGAACGGCTCCGTGGCCAAAGGGTTCAAAGGCGAGTGGATGACGGTGAAGGACGAGCACCTGTACGTCGGGGGGCTGGGGAAGGAGTGGACCACCACGGGGGGCAAGGTTCTCCACCACGACCCGGAGTGGGTCAAAGTGGTGGGCCGCGGCGGGGACGTTCGGCACGAGGACTGGAAGGCCAAGTACGATGCGTTGCGGTCCGCCGCCGGGCTCGAACCGCCGGGCTACCTCCTCCACGAGGCGGCGGCCTGGAGCCCCGTCCTGCGGCGTTGGTTTTTCCTCCCTCGCCACGCCAGCAGGGAGCACTACGAGGAGACGGCGGACGAGCAGCGTGGCACGAACATGGTCATCAGCTCGTCGGCGGATTTCCAAGACGTTACCGTGAAACGCGTGGGGCCGCAAAACCCCGCCCTCGGATTCTCCTCCTTTAAATTCGTCCCCAACACGGAGGACCGGATCATCCTTGCGCTCAGGTCAAAAGAGGTGGCCCAGACTACCGCCACGTACATCACGGCCTTCACGCTAGACGGACGCATCCTATTACCCGAAACCAAAATAGAGGACGTGAAATACGAGGGTCTGGAGTTCATTTAGAGCAGTGGTTTTCAACCTTTTTTGTGTCAAGGACCCCCAAATTGAAACATATATTAGCCCAGGGACCCCAATTTGAAAAGATATGGCACCATTTTGATTTCTCGGGGGTCCCAATCTACACTGTAGTATCATCATCAGTGTACATTTAACTCTGAGAGTGTACAAATGGAACCAAATGGACCATTAGGGTCCATTTGGTTCACAGACACACAAGGGTCAATTTGGTTCCTAAGTATTCATTTGTCTGTGGACCCCCTATAACCCCCTCAAGGACCGCTGGTGGTCCCCGGACCACTGATTTAGAGGTTCTCAAACTTTTTAATTTCAAGGACCCCCAGTTTGGCATGCTTTTAGGGCCACGGACCCCCATTGGGTTCCACGTACAGACCGGTAAGGGTCCATTTGGTTGCTAACTATCGATCATTTTGCTGGGGACCCCCTGGAACCACCACAAGGGCCCCTGGGGCTCCCCAGACCCCACTTTGCGAACCACTGACGCTCACTTTGTCATGAGGCCACTGCACTGTTGTCTGAGACTTGCTGACTGTCTGGGACTGTTGTTATAATCCATTTATGGAGGTTGAATAGTTGAATATAACAAACAAGGAAGCTTTTTTTTGTCGGTCAAATGACTAGAAGTATTGTGTAGCCTTGTTTTGTTGTTGTTCTTTTTCTTTTGCCCCTTTTCTCCCAAATTAGTCGTTATATGCCAATTCCTGAATTCCCCACACAATAATTGTAATATCGTGTAGTCTTGCCTCTGCTCATGGTCTTCAGACTGGTTGGTCCTAGGCAGTGGTGGGAAAAAGTACCTAATTGTTTTACTTAAGTAAAAGTATCAATACTGCAATGTAGAAAAACTCCTACGAGTAAAAGTCCAGAATTCAAAATGTAATTGAGTAAAAGTACAAAAGTATTGGTATCATAAGTAGAAAGTACTCAATATGCAGAATGTCCCATTTCACAAGTTTTCAAACGTATAAAATGTATAAAAATCCTTTCAAAATAGCAGATCAAGCTCACAATGCGATGCGAAGCATTGCGAGTAGAAGTAAAAGTATTGTGAGTAGAAGTAAAAGTATTGGAAATTGGAAATACTCAAGTAAAGTACAATACCTCAAAATTGTACAACAGTCAATAATGAATGCATGGATTGTCAGCAATAAACACAATCAATAAATAAATGGGAACAACAATAGATAAACATACACAACATAAGACATTATGCCGTTTACACCTTGTCATTGTTGTCATTATTACCTGTCACCAGGACCACCAGGACTCTTCCATACATAATATAATGTTTTATTCACACACAACATATGGATTGCAGCAGCTTTAGCACTGCAATTCTTGAATTTGAATTTCTCTTCTAATTGACAGTAGAATTGACAACATACCTTCATATCTTTTCCTTTGTTTTTGACTGTTTATTGCTTATCCATACTTCCCCAGACAGACATTGATTTATCTCCTTTATCAATGAATAATGCTCTATGCACAGCAGCCATTTTGGAGAGAAATTGGGCCTCTTCTTACTTCCTTCACTGGTGTTACCAATGATACTAATGAAGGCTCTGTTCCATTCTGGTCAAACAGAGTCAGGGTGCTGATATTGTGCATGTCGCTGGAAACACTCTGTTACACCAGTGGGTCTCAAAGTGTGGTCCAGGGACCCTCATGGTTCCTTGAGGGGGTTCCAAATGGCCCCTTAAAAAAGGTGTGTAACTCTGAGAGTGTACAAATGGAACCAAATGGACCCTTACGGGTCCATTTGGTTCCATTTGTACACTCTCAGAGTTCTTGCTAGAATCTAGCGTGAAGGCTGTGATGTTTTGTCCATCTATGCGTCCATCTAGCGGCTAGATGGACTCCTCTTACCCGAAACCAAAATACTGTAGAGGATGTGAAATACGAGGGGCTGGAGTTCATTTAGAGGTTCTCAAACTTTTTAATGTCAAGGACCCCCAGTTTGGCATGCTTTTAGGGCCACAGACGCCCATTGGGTTCCACTTACAGACCGGTAGGGGTCCATTTGGTTCTTAACTATCGATCATTTTGCTGGGGGACCTCCTGGAACCACCTCCAAGGGCCCCACTTTGAGAACCACTGGCTTAAGGCCTATTCATACTCGACTTAAGAGCATAAGGAACGGAAGGGGGAGAACAAAAAGGGGAGGGGGGATGGGGGGGTTGTCGGTCGATTATGTCATCCGTCAGGTTGAGCTGAGCTCAACCTGACGTACCTTCACTGCTTCCCTCTGGAGGATGAATAGCTTCTTGGCCCTAATCACGCATAAGAAACGTGTAAAACTATGAATGCACTGACGTAAAGAACGTACCAGTTTCTCACCCCCGACGTACTGTACGTCAATCCCCATCTCCGTCTAGTATGTACGCCACTTTAGACGCTCCCTTTGTCATGAGACCACTGCACTGTTGTCTGAGACTTGCTGACTGTCTGGGACTGTTGATTGGTCAAATGGTCCATTTATGGAGGTTGAATAGTTTGCCACAACAAACAAGGCAGAATTTTTTGTTGGTCATCCCATTAATTGGTCAAATGACTCTCAGAAGTATTGTGTAGCCTTTTTTTTGTTGTTGTTCTTTTTCTTTTGCCAATCTTTCACCAGTGGGTCTCAAAGTGTGGTCCAGGGACCCTAATGGTTCCTTCAGGGGGTTCCAAATGGCCCCTTAAAAGGTTTGTACACTCTCAGAGTTATGGGGGTCCTTGAAATTAAAAGGTGTGAGAACCACTGTGCTACATGAAATGGAACAGAGCCTTCATTAGTATCATTGGTTATCTCTCAAGGAATACAATAACAGCTGTATCGTAACTGAGTACATTTACTCAAGTAATGTACTTAAGTACAATTTTGAGATACTTTTACTTCTACTCCACTGCATCTCAGAGGCAAATATTGTACTTTTACTTCACTACAATTATTTGAATACTTTAGCTAGGTACTTTGCAGATATAAATTATTACATTATGAAACATACATTAACCACTTTAGCCCTATTTTTTACCTAGGCTGTAGCCGATCTACAAGCTCACAACGCGCCGCACCGCTCTGCTATTTTCAAACATTTTTGTACTTTTACTTAAGTACATTTTGATACCAATACTTCTGTACTTGTACTCAAGTAAAGTTTGAATTCCGGACTTTTACTTGTAACAGAGTACTTACATTGCAGCATCGATACTTTAACTTAAGTAAAACATTTGAGTACTTTTACCACCACTGCTGTTTGTCCAAAATAAACTGTCACACCACCACTATGCCATCTTCTCTCTCAACTTATGAGCGGGCTCTACATGGCCAGTTGTCATCGTCAGAGCTGATGTGGGGTAACAACTTCCTTTGTGTGTATAACTATTGTGTTCTTTGACTGTTTAGTCAGAGAGATATTCTTGCTGTACGGTGCCTTGTGTATTGATTCTCCCTCTTTATGCAATGTCAACTTTTTAACTCGAGAACCAGCCTGTGTCTGCTTGATTCCGTCTCATCTTTGTTTACTCTGGGCTTTCAGCTGTTCAACTAGAAAGAGTTTTTATCAACATAGAGCAGGATTTTCATTCCCTTATCAGCTCTATCAGACATCATTCCATTTTTCTACCTTTGAGTACACACAGGTTCTTCAGTCCTGCCATTCAAATGCTCACCCAGTCATTAGATGAGTGGACGATTAGACTTGTGCAAACAATATAAATTGCAAGGTAGCGTCACTGAATTTGAAAAGTGGTGGCAGGCTTTGTCGCTAAGTCTTCCAAATAGCATGGTACAGTGAGTAATAACATGTCTGAGTGCGTTTGCTCTCGCTGAGGACGTCGTGCCGTAATCAGAGTTTGCCACACTGATCCTGTTCAACAACAGGTGAACGTGTCAGGCAGAAGCGCGCTGTCCACTGTAACAATGGACGACAAGACCGAGAAACTCAGTCTGAAACGGGAAATAGGACTGATCGGAGCCGTGTCCCTCGTCGCCGGGTCAATGATCGGATCGGGGATCTTCATGTGTCCCCAGTCGGTGCTGTCCAACGTCGGCAGCCCCGGGGCCAGCCTGGTGATCTGGGCCTGCTGCGGCCTGCTGGCGATCATGGGATCGCTCTGCTACGCCGAGCTGGGAACCGTTATCCGCGAGTCGGGAGGAGAGTACGTCTACATCCTCCGAACGTCGGGTCCGTTCCTCGCCTTCATGTTAATCTTCAATTCGGTGTTACTCGTGGGACCCGCGGGCGTGGCCGGCGTCGCGCTGAGTTTCGCTCAATACGCCGTGGCCCCTTTCTATTTGGATTGCGCCCCTCCGGTACGGGTGGTGAAGTGCGTGGCCGCCGCTGCGATAATCGTGCTGGCCACGGTCAACTGCTTGAACGTCCGTTCTTCACTGTCGGTCCAGGTGTTCTTCACGTTGGCCAAGGTCCTGTCTCTGGTTGTGATTGTTGTAGGAGGCGTGGTGATGCTCGTCAAGGGACACACTGACAACTTTGAAGACTCCTTTGCCAACACAAATGTGGGCATCAGTCCCATTGGCATTGCTTTCTACCAGGGATTGTGGGCCTATGGCGGCTGGAACAATCTGAATTACGTGACGGAAGAGCTGAAACGTCCAGAGGTAAGAAGTGAATTATTTAATGTGTCACCGCTATTTTAGTTACAGTGGTGGGAAAAGTACTCAAATGTTTTACTTAAGTAAAAGTATCAATACTGCAATGTAGAAGTCCTCTGTTACAAGTAAAAGTCCGGAATTCAAAATTGAATTGAGTAAAAGTACAAAAGTATTGGTATCAAAATGTACTTAAAGTACCAAAAGTAAAAGTAGTCATTATACAGAATGTCCCATTTCAAGTGTTCAAGTGCATAAAAATATTTTTTTTAAATAGCCGATCTACAAGCTCACAATGCATGGCATTGCGACGCATGGCGGGTCAGTCACAATGCGTCGCGATTCGCAACGCATTTTGAGCTTGTAGATCGGCTATTTTCAAATGGACGAAATGTATATAGGGCTGAAGTGGTTACAGCTAGGGTCATATTGTTTGTTTAAAACAAAAAGTTTTTTGTTAAAATGTTAAAGCTCTATATTCTGATTGCAACCGTAGGTCGCATTTACTATAGAAACCTGCTCCAGGTGTCCGTGCGTCACCCCGTCCCTCCGTCACACACGTCCCGTCACACTTTTGCCCTGCTCATATCTCCGCACCCGTTGCCCCGATCCATGCCAGATTTTGCACACACACTCCTTACCTGCCAAACTACACCCTCCAAGGACCCCCGGAGCTCCAGGGACCCCCAGCTGCCTCGGGGACCCCCAAGTGTAAAAAATGAGCACATGTGGACAAATTACCAAATGACCACCCCAACGGGGCTGCTCACGGGGCATTCCCGGGGACCACCCACTCCTGGTGCTCCAGAACGGATGCAAAAGTGGTGGCGCCCCCAGTGGAGGACCCCCTGCCACTGCAGCTCACATAAAATGCCGTAACTCGGGCTAGGAGCGTCCGGGAGAGCCGCGGCCGGTACCTATTCGTCCGCCAAGGCAACGCGGACACCCCACCCCTAATTTCTCACATGGCCCTCTTCTAGCGCCACCTTCAGGCCGCTTTTCACAACACATTTTTGCCCACTACTCCTACAGTTTTGCCCCTAAAAACACGCAAATTGCTACACACTACACAGTATGTGTACACTCATGTCATCAACATGCCTGCCACCACATTTCTTAGACCACCAAACAAAACTATACATTGCCCACACAACTAGGAACCAATCGCCGTTACAGCCCTCTTTTGTATACATGTGACCTACGGTCGCTTATCTCCCGATTAGGGAGTCTTACTGGTAGTAATCATTGCTAGAGTGTCAGTGTTTGTTCAGTAACAGGAGTCTCCCCGTCTCTCCAGCTCTTTAATAAACAGAAAATACATGTTCAGGTAGGTGAGAAAATCTCAGCCAAACACTAAAGAGTACCCATTTATCAGCTTAATTTTGATAGTGTTCCAGTTCCAATTTTGTCTGCTCATTTTTTCTTTGTGTCATAACTTTCAATTGTACTTGTTTAATCTGTATCCTGCCTGAGTTCTCTATCCAGATTGGATACAACTGGAAATGAAACTGAAACTGAACTGAAAATGCATTTTCTGTTTAATAAAGAGGTGGAGAGACAAGGAGACTCCTGTAACTGAATCAGAATATAGAGCTATTTAACACTTATTTTAACCAAAGAAAATCACTTACCCTACCTTTAATGTATGTTTTGTAATAAAAAGCAAAACCTACAAAGTAACTAATAACTGAAGTTTTCAAATAATTGTAGTGGAGTAAAAGTACAATATTTGCCTCTGAGATGTAATGGAGTTGAAGTGAAAATACAGAAAATTGGAAATACTCCAGTAAAGCAAAAATTCTTCAAATGTGTACTTAAGTACAGTACTTGAGCACATGTATTTAGTTACTTTCCACCACTGGTATTTTGATGAATAAACTACCAACAGTTGTGACTTTTTTGTATCAATTAGGTGAACCTTCCCAGAGCTCTTCTGATAGCTGTTCCCACGGTGACAGTGTTGTATCTCCTGGTGAATGTGAGCTACCTGACAGTGCTGACGCCCAGGGAGCTGATGTCCTCCAGTGCTGTAGCGGTTACATGGGGGTAAGACAAAAACTCCCTTTTCTGTTGAAGTTTTCAGCAGGGATGTGGTAATTTTATTGTCTACTCAGACTTTTGGGAGCACCCCGGACAGTTTTTAAGTTGCTTGATTCAGTAATTAGGTTTCGAGAGCCTATCAGGCTTCGAACCCTATTACATCTGTAAGAGTTCATTATTCTTCCGCCGGTTTTGCCAGTTCTGGCCTAACCGCGTGGTCACTTTTTATGAAATTCGGCAATATGGTAGAGGGCTATGCCAAACGGCGAAAACCCGAAACTCACAAACATTGGCCAAAGGGTGGCGCTGTAGCACTCAATTGAAATATGCCAACTTTGAACAGGTACAGCTCATGCCCTTTTCGACCTACAGCCATGAAACTTCGATACACACATGCGTCTCCTCATGCCTAACAACTTTCACTGTTTGACTTTTGACCTCTGACCTTTAGATCTCCCACCATTTCGAATTCTATGAAAAGCAGTAAAAAGCAGTAAAAAGCCTACTCCTCCTGGGATTTATGAGCAATCTGTACGAAACTGTATACACATGAACTTTGGACCAATGCCGACAGACGTAACCAAGCGGATTTTCCATAAGTGAAAACGTTAAGCTTTTATAAGCCAATGAAAATTGCAGCTTTTTTTAAATTATTCATCTGCCCCTAACACATACATGCAGACTCACATTTGTTTGACACTTTGCAATATTGTAGAGGGTCCTTCCAAGTATCACTGAAACCAATCTTACTCCAATTGGTCAAAGGGGGGCGCTATAGCAATTTTTTGAAAATGCAAACTTTAAACAGGCAAAAGTCATGCCTCGTTTGGCCGACAGCCGTTAAACCTGCTTACACACGTGCCTTGACTCATGAGGAACACATGTATCACTTTGACCAGTAAGCTCTGCCCTTAGATTGTCTGCAATTTTGAGCAGTTTGAAAAACATTTAAATCCAGGATTTCTGAGCAATTTGCATGAAACTGTGTCAAATACATGTTTGAGGCCCTTTTTCACAGGTTCAGGTGTGTTGGTTCAATAGCTTGATCGCTTAATCATCTGCCTTGAAACCATAGGGTAGCCGGTTCGAATCCCACCTCAGGTAGACTTAATTATAATTGCATTGCACACAACATGACTATATCAATGAATACATGTGCAATTGTTAAAGATGACGAGAAATGAATACTTGAAAGTAGTTATTTTCAATGTATGACGTACTTCATTCGCACTTTTGTTTTGTTTTGTTGGATTCTCCCTTTTCACTGTCTAAGGCTGTGTATTGGATAGCTCCACCAGTAGAGTGTGAGTCTCATGTGCCAAAGGTCCCTGGTTCGAATCCCACTTATTACAGTTCACATTTAAATTGCATTGTACAAAACATGACCCTGTTAATTCAGACATGTGCAATGTTTAGACAATAACACGAAATGCTTTTGAGAGTAGTTGTTTTTTATGTATGACATACTTTCTTGTGAAAATAGCCGATCTACAATCTCACACCTTTTTAGATAGCAACGCGTTGTGAGCTTGTAGATCGACTATTTTCCACTAGTTTCCATTCCGAAATATATTGAGCAGTTTGAAAAACATTTAAACCAAGGATTTCTGAGCAATTTGCGTGAAAGTGTGTCATGTGTGTAAACTCCCTTTTCACTAGTACAGGTCTGTTGGCCCAATGGCTTAATCATCTGCCTTGAAACCACAGGGTTCCTGGTTCGAATCCCACGTCATGTAGAATTCATTATAATTGCATTGCACACAACATGACTGTATCAATGAATACATGTGCAATTGTTAACCAGTAAACTCCGCCCTTAGATTGTCTACAATTTTGAGCAGTTTGAAAAACATTTAAATCCACTATTTCTGAGCAATTTGCGTGAAAGTGTGTCATGTGTGTGAACTCCCTTTTCATCAGTTCGGGTCTGTTGGCCCAATGGCTTAATCATCTGCCTTGATACCAGAGGGTCGCCGGTTCAAATCTCACCTCATGCAGACCTCAACTCAATTGCATTGCACACAACATGACTGTATCAATGAATAAACATGCAATTGTTAAATGAAATGCTTATTGAGAGTAGTTGTTTTCAATGTATGATGTACTTCATTCCCTCTTTTTAGGTTTCGAGAGCCTATCAGGCTTCGAACCCTATTACATCTCTACACTTTCATTATTATTAAGGTTTCGAGGCCAATAGGCTCGAAGCCTTATTACATCTGTAAGAGTTCATTATTCTTCCGCCGGTTTTGCCAGTTCTGGCCTAACCGCGTGGTCACTTTTTATGAAATTCGGCAATATGGTAGAGGGCTATGCCAAACAGCGAAAACCCGAAACTCACAAACATTGGCCAAAGGGTGGCGCTGTAGCACTCAATTGAAATATGCCAACTTTGAACAGGTACAACTCATGCCCTGTTTGACCCACAGCCATGAAACTTTGATGCACACATGCGTCTCCTCATGCCTAACAACTTTCACACTCTGACTTTTGACCTCTGACCTTTAGATCTCCCACCATTTCGAATTCTATGAAAAGCAGTAAAAAAGACTCTTCCTTCGTACAGATTGAGCAATCTGTACGAAACTGTATACACATGAACTTTGGACCAATGCCGACAGACGTGAGCAAGCGGATTTTCCATAAGTGAAAACGTTAAGCTTTTATAAGCCAATGAAAATTGCAGTTTTATGACAATTATTCATCTGCCCCTAAAACATACATGCAGACTCGCATTTGTTTGACACTTTGCAATATTGTAGAAGGTCATTCCAAGTATCACTGAAACCAATCTTACTCCAATTGGTCAAAGGGGGGCGCTATAGCAATTTTTTGAAAATGCAAACTTTAAACAGGCAAAAGTCATGCCTCGTTTGGCCGACAGCCGTTAAACCTGCTTACACATGTGCCTTGACTCATGAGGAACACATGTATCACTTTGACCAGTAAGCTCTGCCCTTAGATTGTCTGCAATTTTGAGCAGTTTGAAAAACATTTAAATCCAGGATTTCTGAGCAATTTGCGTGAAAGTGTGTCATGTGTGTGAACTCCCTTTTCACTAGTTCAGGTGTGTAGGTTCAATAGCTTGATAGCTTAATCATCTGCCTTGAAACCACAGGGTTGCTGGTTCGAATCCAACCTCAGGTAGACTTCATTATAAGTGCATTGCACACAACATGACTGTATCAATGAGGAACATATCTATCACTTTGACCAGTAAGCTCCGCCCTTAGATTGTCTGCAATTTTGAGCAGTTTGAAAAATATTTAAATCCAGCATTTCTGAGCAATTTGCGTGAAAGTGTGTCATGTGTGTGAACTCCCTTTTCATCAGTTCGGGTCTGTTGGCCCAATGGCTTAATCATTTGCCTTGATACCACAGGGTTGCCGGTTCAAATCTCACCTCATGCAGACCTCAACTCAATTGCATTGCACACAACATGACTGTATCAATGAATAAACATGCAATTGTTAAATGAAACGCTTATTGAGAGTAGTTGTTTTCAATGTATGATGTACTTCATTCCCTCTTTTGTTTTGTTTTGTTTTGTTGGATTCTCCCTTCTCACTGACCAAGGCTGTGGATTGAATAGCTTGATCAATACAGTGTTAGTCTCATGTGCCAAAGGTCCACGGTTCAAACCCCACTTGTCACAGTTTACATTTAAATTGCATTATACAAAACATGACCCTGTTAATTCAGACATGTGTAATTTTTAAACAATACCATGAATTGCTTTTGAGAGTAGTTGTTTTTTATGTATGACATACTTTCTTGTGAAAATAGCTGATCTACAATCTCACACCTTTTTAGATAGCAACGCGTTGTGAGCATGTAGATCGACTATTTTCACTAGTTTCCATTCCGAAATGTATTGAGCAGTTTGAAAAATATTTAAACCAAGGATTTCTGAGCAATTTGCGTGAAACTGTGTCAAATAAATGTTTGAGGCCCTTTTTCACAGGTTCAGGTGTGTTGGTTCAATAGCTTGATCGCTTAATCATCTGCCTTGAAACCACAGGGTCGCCGGTCCGAATCCCACCTCATGTAGACTTATAATTGCATTGCACACAACATGACTGTATCAATAAATGCATGTGCAATTGTTAAAAATAACGAGAAATGTATACTTGAAAGTAGTTATTTTTAATGCATGACGTACTTCATTCGCCCTTTTGTTTTGTTTTGTTATATTCTCCTTTCTCACTGTCTGATCTTGTGGATTCAATAGCTCCACCAGTAGAGTTTGAGCCTCATGTGCCGAAGGTCCCTGGTTCAAATCCCACTGAATACAGTTTACATTTAAATTGCATTGTACAAAACATGACCCTGTTAATTCAGACATGTGCAACTTTTAAACAATAACATGAAATGCTTTTTTGAGATTAGTTGTTTTTTTTATATACAACATACTTTCTTGTGAAAATAGCCAATCTACAATCTCACAACTTTTCAGATAGCAACACATTGTCAGCTTGTAGATCAACTATTTTCACTACTTTCCATTCCAAGAACACAAAACAAAACTTTATTGCTAAATATTTGTCAACCAGTAATCTAGAGTAGTTAGCAAAACAGAGGCTTGGTTCATAACGGACTGAAAAACCTATAGATATCAACAGACACCATCAGGGAGGCTATATTTCTAGTTCAATAAGAAGAGAGGCAGCCTGTGAATCCAAAGGTCGCTGGTTTGATCCCTGTCCCCAACAATGCATGAGGTGATCATTATTTGGAATTCTTACTTTGTTACAAACATACTCCTGGTAGCCTGTCTGTCTGTCTGTCTGTCTGTCTGTCTGTCTGTCTGTCTGTCTGTCTGTCTGCCTCTCTCTCACTCTGTCACTGTCTGTCTGCCAATCTGCCACTCTGCCACTGTCTGCCAGTCTGCCAGTCTGCCAGTCTGTCACTGTCTGTCTGTCTGCCAGTCTGCCAGTCTGCCACTCTGTCACTGTCTGTCTGTCTGCCAGTCTGCCACTCTGTCACTGTCTGTCTGTCTGTCTGTCTGTCTGTCTGTCTGTCTGTCTGTCTGTCTGCCAGTCTGCCAGTCTGCCACACTGTCTGTCTGTCTGCCAGTCTGCCACTCTGTCACTGTCTGTCTGTCTGCCAGTCTGCCAGTCTGTCACTCTGTCACAGTCTGCCAGTCTGCCAGTCTGCCACTCTGTCACTGTCTGTCTGTCTGCCAGTCTGCCAGTCTGCCACTCTGTCACAGTCTGTCTGTCTGCCAGTCTGCCACTCTGCCACAGTCTGTCTGTCTGCCAGTCTGCCAGTCTGCCACTCGGTCACAGTCTGCCAGTCTGCCAGTCTGCCACTCTGTCACTGTCTGTCTGTCTGCCAGTCTGCCACTCTGCCACTTTGTCACAGTCTGTCTGTCTGTCTGTCTGTCTGTCTGTCTGTCTGTCTGTCTGTCTGTCTGTCTGTCTGTCTGTCTGTCTGCCACTCTGTCACAGTCTGCCAGTCTGCCAGTCTGCCACTCTGTCACAGTCTGCCAGTCTGCCACTCTGTCACAGTCTGCCAGTCTGCCACTCTGTCACAGTCTGCCAGTCTGCCACTCTGTCACTGTCTGTCTGTCTGCCAGTCTGCCACAGTCTGTCTGTCTGCCAGTCTGCCAGTCTGCCACTCTGTCACAGTCTGCCAGTCTGCCAGTCTGCCACTCTGTCACTGTCTGTCTGTCTGCCAGTCTGCCAGTCTGCCACTCTGTCACAGTCTGTCTGTCTGCCAGTCTGCCACTCTGTCACAGTCTGCCAGTCTGCCACTCTGTCACAGTCTGCCAGTCTGCCACCTTGTCACAGTCTGCCAGTCTGCCAGTCTGTCACAGTCTGCCAGTCTGCCAGTCTGCCACTCTGTCACAGTCTGCCAGTCTGCCACTCTGTCACAGTCTGCCAGTCTGCCACCTTGTCACAGTCTGCCAGTCTGTCACAGTCTGCCAGTCTGCCAGTCTGCCACTCTGTCACTGTCTGTCTGTCTGTCTGCCAGTCTGCCAGTCTGCCACAGTCTGTCACAGTCTGCCAGTCTGCCAGTCTGCCACTCTGTCACAGTCTTCCAGTCTGCCAGTCTGCCACTCTGTCACAGTCTGCCAGTCTGCCACTCTGTCACAGTCTGCCAGTCTGCCAGTCTGCCACTCTGCCAGTTTTCTCGAAACCGCTCATTGCTGCTTGCAGCTATATTTAGATATTTGATATTCATTTTATCAGACACGCCCCCTTCCTATACAAACCCATTGTAACTTCAAACTCCATTTTAACCATGTTAGATTTGTGTTTTTTCAATTATTTTCTTCATTTATTTTTTATATATTTTTTGGAAAATGAAAAAAATTAGATCCAACAAAATTATTAAATAAAATAAATGAAAAAAGCAATTGAAAAACACGGCCCCTTTACGTATTAGGAGGGCTGGATGAGTCACCAGAACCAAGGGCGGGTGTTTTCTATGAATCTACCAAAAAATGAGTTTTAAGTTATAATGGGTTTGTATAGGAAGGGGGCGTGTCTGATAAAATTAATATCAAATATCTAAATACTGAATCAAGCAACTTAAAGACTGTCTGGGGGGCTCACAAAAGCCTGAGTAGATGATAAAATGACCCAAATTATTTTTGAAAGTGAAATATCCCTTTAACTAAAAACGAAATAATTAGGCTACAACTAAATTGGAAAAACATTTTAGTCAACTAAAAGGTAGTTGATATTTTTTGGGTCAAAACAAAAGGTAAAAGCACTATATTCTGATGATACTAATCATTGCTATAGAGTGTTTGTTCAGAGACAGTGTTCCCCCATCTCTCCAGCTCTTTAGTAAACAGAAAATACATTTTCAGGTAGGTGGCCAATATTCAGCCAATCAGGAGAAATTACCCATTTATCAGCTTCATTTTTATAGTGTTCCAATTCCAATTTTGTCTGCTCAATTATTTGTGTCATCACGTCCAATTGTTTTAAATCTGTATCCTGTGTGAATGATTGGATAAAATTGGTATCCTGCCCTGAAAATAAATGTTATGTTTAATCAAGAGCTGGAGTGACGGAGAGACTCCTGTTACTGAACAAACACTCTACACCAATGAGTACTATCAGAATATAAAGCAATTTAACACTTATTTTAACAAAAAAATATCCTCTACCCTACCCTACCCTAACCCTTAAAATAAAAAATAAAAACGAGGCTTTACAAACACATATTACAATAGAACAACTGAAACTAACACTAAAACGAATACAAACTAAACTAAAACCAAAAAATAAAACAATAAACTAGTAAAATAAAAGTAAAATAAACCACTAATTAAAACTAATCTGAAATTGAGTCAAAACGAAATAAAAATGAATAACTGCTGAACAATTCAGAACTATAATAATGATGACCTTGCTTTGCAGCTGATGAGTATGTGCACTACGCGATGTGTTAAACTGATGGGTCTCATTTTGTACCATTTTCTAAATGGATCTAAAGTGTACCATTTTCCATTTGTATGTGTTAATATGGTTAAAAGTGTCTGTGTCTCTCAGGCAGCCCGTGACGTTGTTTTGGTCTGATGGGCTCCTTCTGGTATGTCAGCTACACTAGATAGCAGTTAACCTTGTTGCCACATGGATTTGTTGTTATAAACATTGTGCATAAAAGCCAGAGTAGCCGAAATTGTCAGAGACTGCTGCTGTGGAAAAATTCAAAGAAATGTTATCTTGTGAGTGCGGACTGTTCCTATAAACAGCCTGTTGAGCAGAGTGTGGAGTTGGGAGGGATATGGCCGGCTGGTGAAACTCCTCACTGTCAGGTGAAAAGAAGCAGCTGGTGACTCCATGTGTATCTAAGGACACAAGGTGGTTCACCCTCCTCAGACCAAACAATAGGAGTTGGCAGTGACAGGAACATACCAAAAACATGTTGGGGGAACTGCTAAATCTATATAAAAGTTTGAAAAATCTTCTTTGTTGTTGAAAATTGGGATATTATGATTTGTATTTTTTGGTTCATTAGTTTACTTGTGTGATTTTGTGTTGTATTTTTTACATTGCCGCTCTTCCTCCGGCCAGGCCACAGCCCTCGAGCACATTTTTCTCTCTCAAACAGCTCACTCTCGTGAACAGCTTGCCTCTGTCACTGTCAGTCTCGTTTTAATTGCCCCTTGATTAGGCTGCCATGCCCTCACCCAGGTGCCTTTAGTTTGCCCAGGTGCAGGTCGTTACTCAACTTGGGCTTGGCATCAGTGGTGGAATTGATAGAAACATGCAACTCAAACACTAGAAATAATTGAATAAATCCAAACAATAATCACCACAAAATACATGCAAAATAATGCAAACCATGAAAAATACAACATAAAATCACACAACTAACTAATGAAGTCATAATCCCAATTCTCATACCAGTTGTATCAGGTGTGATAAAGTTCTCATGGCAATGATTCATTAGTGTTGTAACTAATGTTGTATGTACTAACTGTTGTAACTGTAAACTGTAACTGTAATGAGATGGTTTATATCTTTAACTCACAACTTTTTAAGTTGTGTGTGTGTTTTCACACATGTTTTATTTTATTGTATTTTCAACAGGAACAAAGTTTTAGGGAGCTGGGGTTGGATGATGTCAGTGGCTGCAGCATTATCTGCTTTTGGTTGTCTGAACGGGACATTCTTCAGTGGTGGACGTGTGTGCTTTGTCGCTGCAAGGGAAGGACACATGGTGAGACTCTCTTTAACCACATGAACCCTAAAGCATCCCTATTCTGGGGGGACATTCGGTGAAAATCGCGATGCGACACGTTGTGAGCTTGTAGATCGGCTATTTTCATATAAATAAATATATAAAATAGGGCTAATAGGGCTAATAGTGGTTAATATTTGTTGTATAATGTAATAATTTAAATCTGCAAAGTTACTAGTAACTAAAGTTTAAAGTACAATATTTTCCTCTGAGATGTAGTGGAGTAGAAGTAAAAATACAGACAATTGGAAATACTCCAGTAAAGCAAAAGTACCTCACTTCTTTTTAAAAAGTACATTACTTGAGTAAATGTACTTAGTTACTTTACACCACTGGGATAGGGTAAAAAAGCCTGTAGCCTGGGACATCCTTGACCTTGATTCATGTATACACATATTTAATCTTTGCTGACTCCTAATATTCACACCAATTAGAATCATGATCATAATTATACTAACATTCATGTCTTTCCTCATAGCCAGGTATATTGGCCATGGCCCATGTCCATAGACTGACCCCTTCTCCAGCGTTGATCTTTACAACAACTATTTCCCTTCTAGTACTGATCCCTGGGGACTTCCAGAGTATAGTCAACTACTTAGGGTAAGGATAAGCAATCTCTCACTGATCTAAGGGGCAAGATTTACATTATTTCCTACATGTAAATAGAAATAGCTTGCAATTAATGTATTTATTCGTGCAAACCTTTGTCAAAATACTGCTGTAACATTCTTGTCAGTTTACTTCACATTACATACAACGTTTATGAATTTTGTGCACAAGCGAAGATGAGATGAAGTGTCTACTTTAGGGAAAAGTGACACGTATTGTACATGTATTTTCAGACAGATTGGACAGAAAACATTAAGCAATAGGGCAAGGACAGGTTTTATTAAATAGTTGTAGTTTTGTTCGCATTCCTGTGATGTTAATGTAATAATAATAAACAATAATAATAATAAACTTTATTTATATATCACTTTTCAAGTAGTACTTCACATACAATACCTAAACAGGAAATATAAAGGCAATTCAACGATGGAAATTTTAAAACAAAGGAACATTACAAAAATAATAAGACCAAAAATAAGAGGGAAAGCAGAAAACTAGCTGACCATTCCTTCTAGAAAAAAGCCATTATATACTAATGGGTTTTTAAAAGACTTGAAAGTGGACATAGCATCCCTATTCATCCCTATCCTATTTATTGATATTTGCCAGTAATTATTATTTAATATGAACTTCTTGTTAGTTTCACCATGTTCACCTGTTTGTATTTATGTTCCTCTTTGTCAATGGCCTTTTCATTTCCATTTGACCTAGGTGTAAGATTATATAGGCCTATGTTTGTCTTCGTCTAACAGCCCATCATTATTGATATATTGTCAGGTTCAGTGGCTGGTTTTTCTATGCAATCACATTGTCTGGCCTCCTCTATCTCAAGATCAAGAAACCAGAGCTCCCCAGACCCTACAGGGTGAGTCCATCTCAGTTTCATCTGTTTGCCCATAAAAATACCACTTGCTGCTAATTAAAGGGGCTCAGGAGGTAGAGTGACAACTTGGGAAACAGAAGGTTCCCAGTTAAATCCCGAGCTCCCCCAGTGTTCGTGTCGAAATGTGTCCTTGAGCAAGACACTGAACCCTTAATTGGTCCAGACGAGCAGGTTGGTGCCTCGCTAGCCCTGAAACATGACTGTCATACCATGACAGCCATGGAACTTGTGATTTTTTTACATTTACAACTGCCACATCTACATAAACGTTCAGATTTCAAATATAAAGTGCTTACCCCAAGCCACGGATGTAACAGCGGCCATTTTCTATTATTATTTTTATGTTTTGTATTGTATCAGAGTGCAATACACGTCTCGCGTAGTTGAAAGAAATCTGAGAAAATTCGGGGAAAATGGCCGGCGATTGGATTAAAAAGCTTTTTATTGAACAATACGGAACATCCGTGGCTTGGGGGTAAGCACTTTATATTTGAAATCTGAACGTTTATGTAGATGTGGCAGATGTAAATGTTCCATGACGCTTGTTTGACAGACGAGCGTCATGTGAACCATGGCTAGTATAGTGCCTCGCGGTTTACTCCGCCGTTGGTGTGTGAATGTGTGAAAATGTAATGCACATTGTAAAGTTCTTTGGATTAAGGCGGCATCTAAATGCACCATTTACCATTTATTTTCTTTTATTTTTGTATCTCCTACTTAATCTATTTAGACCTGTTGTTGTATGTGTCATTATACCTTTCAAGCCGGGAAAGCATCTATGTCATTTTAGATGTTGCTATCCATGTTGTTTGTTGTAGCACAGTGGTTCTCAACCTTTTCAGGCCGAGACCCCCCCAAAATAATCATTATTTGATATAGGGACCCCCCATTTTTTTTGACTCCGTTCCACAGATAAATATTGTGAAAATAGCAGATCTACAAGCTCACAACGCCTCGCGTCGCGAAGGCGTTGTGAGCTTGTAGTTCAGCTATTTTCACAATATTTTCACAATATTTACTTTTTCCACCACTGCAGATTGGTATGTCCTGTGTGTTATATGTTTATGTGTTTCCCTTCACAGGTGCCAATTTTACTCCCCATACTGGTCCTCATCGCTGCAGTTTTCCTTGTGCTGGCCCCCATCATAGACGACCCCCAAATAGAATACCTCTACGTGACTGTATTCATGTTTAGTGGCGTGCTGATCTATGTGCCTTTTATCCATTACAAGCTGTGTCCTGGCGTGTTGGAGAAGCTCACTGTATTCATGCAGATTTTATTAGAGGTCGTGCCAGCAGACAAAGACCTTTGATTTTATGATACGATACGATACATTGTTGCTGTCGGGCAGAAATCTTGCATCTCCAAATTTCCGAAATGAACGGCCTACGTCACACAAAAACAGCAAAAATAGCTGCGTCATGATTGTGAAAAACACACTGAGATAGTGATGCGTTGTGCAAGGCCACGAGTATATAAAGGTTTTCCACAAATCTATCTAGATCAGCGGTGGGCAACTTTGATGATGGAGAGGGCCACTATACCACACTCATACACTCCAGAGGGCCACATTGCATACTGTTGCTGTCGGGCAGACACCTCTTATCTCCATATTTGAACTCTTTTTCCGTAAATTAATGCCGTACTTCGTCATTCTAGTACGTCACACAAAAGTAGCAAAAATAGCAGATCTACAAGGTCATCTACATTGTATGGTGAAGCAGCTCTCAAAGTCACTCTTTTAGCTCGTAATCGAACACAAACAAAGCTGATTCAGACAATATAGAACATCACCAAATCACCAAATGTTAAATAAAAATTGTAACTTCCTGTTGATTTTACTTATCCGGATCCGCGGATGCAGTCCGGGTTTTCTTCCTAATAAAATAGCAAAATCAACAGGAAGTATTGGTACTTTTACTTAAGTGAAATATCTGAGTACTACTTCCACCACTGGGAATAATGACAAAATAGGGACACACGGTCAAAATTGTCTAAACTGCCTTTAGGCGAAGGAGCTGCTCTAGGACCAGTGTCAACAGGCTAGTCTGTATGTAAACAAAACATTTCTGGTGCTGGAGCTGATGCAGACGAAGAGAGTGACCGAGGAAAAGGCTGTCTACTGCTTTTTGAATAAGCTGGATATGATTTCTACCTGCACAAGAAGCAATTCTACTTCATGTATATTGGGCTGACCTGTTCCGTGTTCCTTTCCTCTCTATTCTCTCTATTCCCTATTAACTATTCCTGTAATTGCAATGTTGAGAGCTTGCACACAAAACATATTTCACCCACTCCTTTATACCAGTAGCTAGTGGGACAATAAAAGTTGATTCTTTTTGTGATTCTGCTAAACCTCTACTGACAAATGGGGCAAATCAGGGTTTTCGACACACTTTAAACAATGAAACAGAACACACCAGCTATAATTATTTATCTGTGGGGGCATTTTGTAAATATGCAACTAATACACAAAACAGATATAGTCAAAACAAATGTCTCTTCTAAAATAGAAAAGGCTGAGGCAAAGAAGTACCGAAACAGATTCCATTTACTTTCACCACATGGCACAAGCCCAGTTGCCTGACAGGTACATAAGTTATATCCTCGTTGATATTTAGATTGCTTAACCGTTGCATCGTTAAACATAATTTCTCAAATCCACTCAGCTGCCAAACAATGTGTGGGTTTGCGATTAATGGTGTTGCCTCAAGCCAGCATGATTAATAAATCAGTATGTTAGCATTGCAAGATGATGAGAAAGATGATTTATTTATGTTGCACGTGCACCTCTTGAGAAATAGCTCTTGATTGTGCTGTATGCAGGCATGCAATGCTCATTTGGTATGTTCTCGCACTCTATTTCAATGACGTGACGCGCACGTCGCTTAGCACCTACACTGCAAGTCACACAATGGACAATTGATATGCATCTAGGCTTATTCCTATGTTAATTCGGTAGGTGTGAGTCGGGAGCCTTTGAAAACTTTGTTGAGGTGCGAATTTAAAGTAGTTTTAAATCTATGCGTGTGCCTGCGCGTGCTCCTGGTCAAATAAGTTCCGGCACGGCGTGCAAGGCCGTCCAGTGAGCATTGCACCCCTGGCTGTATGTAAACATATTAACATTATGATTAATAAATGTCTATTTTGGAATCTTTACAATTATACCCTTCTTAATTTTACTTTAATACTCATATTTGCCTTTTAAATGTTTTTGGGGTCTTTTTCTGCCTTTAATTGAGAGGAAAGTACAGGATATGGGGAGAGATATGGGGTTGTGACACACAGCAAAGGCTGTCGGGATCGGGAGTCGATCCTGCGACGCGCTGCAACTTGCAAGACTAGATTGTCAGCCTTTGTGGTATGCGCCTAGACCGCTAGGCCAGCGGGCACCCTAAAAACATATCAGTAATGCAAACTGGATTGCTTCATAAAGCTGTTCATGTTGAAAGACACAAATAAAGACAGGCATGTCATGTTGATGTCATAAATCCTTTAATAGATTTATAAGATCCATTACAGTATGTCAAAATGCAAGATATTTTATTTTATCAAAAAGCGAGCTTATACTACAGGGGTGCCATATTCTTTGATGCATGTTGTCCAGTAGGCCTATACTGTGTTGGCTACAAATACCGTCTATTGTTTTCTTTTGGTATGTGTCACATTAGCACACTATTTGACCCATTGAGACCTGGAACGCATCTGTGTCACTTTCGATTTCTTTGGCTATTCAAAAATAGCAGATATATAAGCTCATAGCGCGGCACCGAGGGCCGCGCTATGAGCTTGTAGATCTTCTATTTTTGAAAAATCTTGAAAACATTTTTTTTTTTTTTTTTTTCAAAAAACTGTTAGGATTTAGAAAACATTTTTAAGAATCGCCTCAGGTCTTAATGGGTTAACCCATCCTAAATATTAGGAGCAGCGGGAAAGTCACGCACACACTGGATCACCTCTGACCTCCGGCATTGACGTTAATGAAAACATTGACGTTTCGGTCGCTCAGGACCTTCCTCAAGGTCAGGTTGTGGACGTACTAACTGGGTTTTTGGGTTCCCTGCACCACAGAGGAGAGCAAAGCAGTTTAGTGTGCATGGTGTTCTGAACTTATCTTGAGCAGGGGAGAAATGCCATAAATATGGCGCCCATGGAACAGTAAGGGGTTAAGCGTCTTGCTCTAGGGGCACTTCGACACAGACTGGGCGGTCAATAGTAGGTGGTGGAAAAGGTTTTACTTAAGTAAAAGTATCAATACTGCAATGTAGAAACACTATGTTACAAGTAAAAGTCCAGTAATTAAAACTTACTTGAGTAAAAGTACAAAAGTATTGGCATCAAAATATACTTAAAGTACCAAAAGTAAAAGTACTCATGGTGCAGAATGTCCCATTTCACAAGTTCAAAATGTATACAAATCTTTTGAAAATAGCAGATCTACAAGCTCACAATGCGACGCGATGCGACACATTGTGAGCTTGTAGATCGGCTATTTTCAAATGGCCGAGATAATATATATCTGAAGTGGTTAATGTATGTTTTTTGACAATAATCTAAATCTGCAAATAAGTAACTAGTAACTAAAGCAGTCAACTAATTGTAGTGGAGTAAAGGTACAATATTTGCCTCTGAGATGTAGTGGAGTAGAAGTGAAAGTATTGAAAATGGGAAATACTCCAGTAAAGTAAAAAAAATCTCAAAAGTGTACTTAAGTACAGTACTTGAGTAAATGTACTTGGTTACTTTACACCACTGGTCAATAGGCCTACCTTCTAGGTTTTTGAAGTGCACAACATTATACAGAACAGCTGGCAAAGGATGACTGTTTACTTAGTGATGTCTAAGGAGGAGGACTGTGGAAGCCAAGCACTGTCAGTGAAAAAGCGCAGCGTCCAAACTTGTTTGATTAATAATAGTCTTTGGTGTGCGTTGGGCTCTACAGGGCCAGGGTGCTGTCGATCCAATCGGTGAACTTGGAAATGACGGTGTAGACGCCGGGCTTTTTTCGCTGACCGCACTTCACCCCTCCGTTTGAAGTGAGGCCCACCACCACTCCGTTGTAAAGCAGAGGACCCCCGGAGTCCCCCTGCAAAGAGAACAAACGCACAAAAATACACTGATGATCGCGTAAGGACAGCGGTGGAAAATGTACTCACATTTTGTACTTAACTAAAAGTGTCAATACCGCAATGTAGAAATACTCTGTTACAAGCAAAAGTCCGGAATTAAAATTTAATTGAGTAAAAGTACAAAAGTATTGGTATCAAAATGTACTTAAAGTGCCAAAAGTAGAAAGTACTCATTATGCAGAATGTCTGCAAATGTATAAAAAAGTTGTTTTTTGTTGTTGTTGAAAATAGCAGATCTGCAAGCTCACAATGCGTCGCATTGTGAGCTTGCAGATCGGCAATTTTCAAATGGCCGTTATGTATATAGGGCTGAAGTGGTTGTGTATAATAATAATTCAAATCTACAAAGTAACTGGTAACTCAAGTTTTCAAATCAAATAATGGTAGTGGAGTAAAAGTACAACATTTGCCTCTGAGCTGTAGTGGAGTAGAAGTAAAAGAACAGAAAATTGGAAATACTCCAGCAAAGTAAAAAAAACCAGTACTTGAATACATGCGCTTAGTTACTTTTACACCGCTGTAAACTTACATCGCAGCTGTCTTCCACGATGGGTTTTGTGTTGTGAGCACATATCATGGTCACCATGTTGAACTTTTCGCCGTAGTAGTCGTCGCGTCGGCACAGCCTCTTGTTCAGCACCTTGATGGTCAGCTCCTTCAGCCTGTTTTTTTTGATTGATTGAGTATTTTGTTAGGGCAATTTTTTTTTTTTAAACAGCACAGTTACATTTAAAATACTTTGTCTGAAAGGTCCTTGCGGTCTCGTTTCTATTGAGGTCCTTGGTATTCAAATGCATAGTCATATATAGTGGCAACCAACAGCTAATATCAGCACAAAAAAACAGAAAAATAACACTATGTACAAACAAGGTGAATTTTCAGGGCTGTTTTTTACCCTTTAAGACCTGGAACGCATCTGTGTCATTTTTTGATTTGAGCTTGAAAAATGCAGCGCTACGATCTTGTAGATCTGCTATTTTAGCTTTTTGCTATCTTTGCTTCTGGGGGTCCCTGGAACAAAATATTTTGGGATCGGGGTCGGCGGCCAAATACATATAACATGAAAAAGTTTGAGAACCACTGATATAGCAGTGGCGGACGCAGGATCTCTCTATGAGTAAGGCCAGGCAGATACGTGGTAGGCCCCCAGCCTACCACGTCGCAGATCGACAGCTAGAGAGAGTTGAATAACCTCTTCAAATAACCAGAAATTACCGAAATATGTAGGCGACCTACATATCTATGTTTTAGCTTAGACAAATCCTACAGTAGTTGGTAGATGATTGATAAATTATTAACCATGACAACGACTCAAAGACTTTTATTTTGTACTTTCTTGAACCTTCACTTGATACACAAAAACAAAGCTGGCAATGTATTGCTATCCAGGGATGCTTTGGCTACTGTGCAAAGCACTACATTTAGTCAGTGAGAATTGCATTGTACATAAACTGCGCTCGGAAAGGTTTCTTTTAGGAGCGCTTGTGCACTTGTACCCCGACATGACAGATTCTCCATCACAGTATAGCAGCAACGCCCAACACAGAGTTTTTGATCCAACTCGAAGGGGTTCAATAATTTCCAAAATTCACTTTTTTTGTGATGCCCCGTGCAGTCAAATCCGCTGTGTCAATAAATCCTACTGCCCGCTCTTTGATGAGTCCTCCACCCATGAATCGAATACAAACTGCAACTAGTTCCCGTTTGGAAAGATCTTTATACTCATCTGCGAGTAGGCCTATTGCAAAATATTGTCCACTGATTTCAGCTTTTATTTGACCAAGCAGCTTGTCCTGAATGCGGTTTAGGCGGTGGCGGCCGTGTAGCATTTAGGCGTCCTCGCGTCGATGAGTTTGCTCCGGACAAACTTTTTTTTTCTCGCCGGTGCCATTGCCATCTCTCTGGCAGTCTCTGCTGTCTCAAGAATCAAAAATGACTCAAGAGAATGAGGCCGGGACATTGTGTGTGTGGCGTTTATATTGTGTGCTCATTTCATGACGTAGAAAACCAGAAAAGGATGTTGAGTCAAAAGACTCAACATCCTCCAGACATGCAGGACGTAGAGAGAGAATGGATGCGTATTACGTTGTTTGTCAGCCTTAAGTATACACGGCGATATTCATAGTAAATACACAAAAAGCTGTCAGGCGGAGGGAAGGCACAGTGTATTCGAGGTAAGGCACGTGCCTTACTTGGCCTATACCGTGCGTCCGCCCCTGTGATATAGCAACGTAAGTTTTCTCAAAAAGGATTTAGAAGACATTTTGTAGAATCGGAACCTCAAGTCTTAAATGGGTTAAATGAGCCCAGCGAACTGCGGTTTTTTGAGGGATGGGGCTAGACTATTCCAAACCTGTCGGCCCTTTGCTCCAGGTTGTTGACAGAGCCCCAGCCCGCCACGTCGACCATGGCCCCCGTGTCGGGGTTTGTGCCGCCCGATCGCAGGTACTTCACCTCTCTCACGGCGTCGGTTACAGTGACCGGACGGTCCAGCTGGATGATTCACAGGAGGGGGGATTTGTGTTATAAAACCACTATTGTCCCTATTTTGGGCGGTGGTGGAAAAATAACTCACATTTTTTACTTAACCCTTCCATTGTGTTAGGGTCATTTTTGACCCGTTGGAAGTGTGTTCTAATGTTAGTCTATTATAGCTAGATAACATCATTATCCATTGTCTTCATTATAGCAAATGGAATGAGTGAATGTTATCATTTTTACAATTGAAAACGACATATATTGAAATATGAAACCCTAACCTTAACCCAACATAATATTTTAAAAAGTGTTTACATGGATATGAATGCATTACAAGTCAGCTATGAGGTGGGAGAAAAAAAGAAAGGAAAATAATTCTTTCTTGAGTATTTTGGGCTGAGTTAAACCACGGGTCAAATTTGACCCGCTAACACCACAAGTGGATGCAGGTTTATAACATAATGCAAGGGTTAAGTAAAAGTGTCAATAGTTCAATATAGAAATACTCTGTTAAAAGTAGAAGTCCGGAATTCAAAATGTACTTGGGTAAAAGTACAAAAGTATTGGCATGAAAATATACTTGAAGTACCAAAAGTAAAAGTACTCATTATGCAGAATATCCCATTTCAAGTTTTCAAATGTATAAACATCTTTTGAAAATAGCAGATCTACAAGTTCACATTGTGAGCTTGTAGATCGGCTATTTTCAAATGGCCGAAATGTGCTGAAGTGGTTAATGTATGTTATGTCAAAAGTAACTAGTAACTAAAGATTTCAAATAATCGTATTGGAGTAAAAGTACAAAATGTGTCTCTGAGATGTAGTGGAGTACAAGTAAAAGTATTGGAAATTGGAAATATTAGTACAAATTCTTCAAAATTGTACTTAAGTACAGTACTTGAGTAAATGCACTTAGTTACTTTCCACCGCTGATTTTGGGCATGTCATTAATAGGACGAACCTTTGAAAATACATTGTCCAATAGCAGATCTACAAGCTTGCAACACATTGAGATGTGATGAGTTGTGAGCTTGTAGATCGGCTACTTTCACTGCGCGTGTAAGTATGAATCATGGCTTGATTGATTAAGCCACTTCATCATGCGTCACTTGCCAAAAATGCAAAGGCGTGTGGCTGTATGAATTATATATTAGGCACAAAGAACATAATGTTAGTGGTTGAATAGAGGTGGCTATACATGGGTGTGCAAAACATTAAAGGTAGGGTAAGTGATTTACTTTGGTTAAAATAAGTGTTACTGTAAATAGCTCTATATTCTGATAGTACTCATTGCTATAGAGTGTTTGTTCAATAAAAGGAGTCTCCCATGTCTCTCCGACTCCAGCTCTTTATTAAACAGAAAAAGCATTTTCGGTCCTCTCTCCTGATTGGCTTAAATGTTGTCACCTACCTGAAAATGTACTATTCTGTTTACTAAAGAGCTGGAGAGACCCCTATGACCGAACAAACGCTCTGTAGCAACGATTACTATCAGAATATAGTACTTTAACCTTTTAACAACACAAACAAATTATCACTTACCCTACCTTTAAAAATATAAGTAATATTATTTTGCACCCTTTTTGTCTCTTCCGTATAATTACCATGTTTTGACTGGTATAATGGAAATAAATACAAATAATACTCTTTTTTTGTTTCTTCATATTTACCTTGATTAGGGCAATGTCGTTATGATAATTTGTCTGGCTGTAATCTGGGTGACTGTGAGCTTGTAAAATATCAAAGGTTTGCTTTGTCTCTTCAGGTTGACTCAGGGAATGGGCCCCCAGCAGTACTTTCATTCCTCTGTGGAAACAGCATATTCAAATACGACATATTAAAATGTGGAAACAGCATTATTCAAATCAGTGGTGTAAAGTAACTAAGTACATTTACTCAAGTACAATACTTAAGTAAAATGTTGAGGTATTTTTTACTTGACTTTTTTCCAATTTTCATTACTTTTACTTCTACTCCACTATACATCTCAGAGGCAAATATTGTACTTTTACTCCACTACTACAGTTATTTGAAAACTACTAGTTACTTTGTAGATTTTGATTATTATTACAAAACATACATTAACCACTTCAGCCCTACAGTATATACATTTCAGCCATTTGAAAATAGCCGATCTACAAGCTCACAATGCGTCGCATCGCGACGCATTGTGAGCTTGTAGACCTGCTATTTTCAAACGATTTTTGAGACATTTTATACATTTGCAGACATTCTGCATAAGGAGTACTTACTGCTTTTGGCACTTTAAGTACATTACATACATAAAACATTTGAGTACTTTTCCCACCACTGATTCAGATACAGCATGATACAGCACAGAAACAGATGACAACTAGGCGTTGTTCTCTTCTCACCCAGCCGGTTGGCAGTGAGCTGCAGTCATGACCCACTGAGGAGCGACCAGAAAGCCCCCGCACTCATGTCTCATGGTCTCTCCCTGTGGGACCTGGATAGAGGCCATGTACGGTCGTGAGTGTGGCGCCGCATCTCTGCCCCCCATTATGGCCTCACCTGAAAGGATACAAACATACACGTTTAATGGTGTCCATATTTTGGACACATTTTAAAACATTAAAAAAAAAACTTTTTTTTCCCAAGAATAATGAAAACAGCCGACCGCGAGCGCACACGTGAGCTTGTAGATCTGCTATTTTAGCTATTTGCTGTATATTACAAAGTGCATAGAGCTTAAATGGTTAAAGGAGTAGTTCACCCCAAAAAATGCCTTGTTTTCTATCAATTACACACCCCATGGAGACTTGAATTCGTGGAGATTTTTTTTTTTTTTTGTCGCGTTCCTAAGCCAATAATTTGATGACCGACGGGATGCTAATGTTTCCGGCCATCAAATTATTGGCTTATATTAACAAAAAAATCTCCATGAATTCAAGTTTCCATGGGATGACTAATCGATAGAAAAATTGTCATTTTGGGGGTGAACTATATCCTGTAGTGGAGTAAAAATAAAAGTATAGGCAATTGGAAATTGTACTTAAGTACAGTACTTGAGTAGATGTACTTAGTTACTTTACACCACTGCAAATGAAACAGTGAAAATACAAGGTGAGGTTAATGCATGCAACAATGAGCAATATCACACAGTATCAAATTCTCAGCGTTAACAATGAGCATTTTACTGTGCCATGAAAGAAGGTGAAAACACATGCAAAATGATCATATCTAATTAAAGATGCTACTGTAACTCACCCTGTGAAATGAGAGCGAAAGCAACGTGCACCAGGAGCAGTTCTTTTACCAAGGCCATGGTGTCCGTCTTGGGTTGACCGATACAAGCAGTGCACGGAGTTCAAAATGCTTCTTGTTCGCTCACCGACACAAGGATTACTGGAGTTTTAAAGTCTTCTTGTTGACAAGGGGCATAAATCAAGCCGGTATGGCGCAAGACATGAGCGGGAAGCACTGCAGGCAACTCCCTTGTTCCAGCATGAAAAAAATAGGTCAGGAGAAGTACAAACTGTCCGGCCAACCGCCTTTCACTTCACTGTGTTTATACTAATGCATCCAATTTGGCTGACATTTTTTTTGTAGGAAGAAGGACTGGGGCAAGAATGTGGATTTCAATAGCCTATAGTGACTGACTCTGACTCTGAGGTGAAGTCTTTCATGTGTGGCTATTGT
Organism: Gymnoscopelus microlampas; assembly: GCF_963454915.1. NCBI lineage: Eukaryota > Metazoa > Chordata > Actinopteri > Myctophiformes > Myctophidae > Gymnoscopelus > Gymnoscopelus microlampas. The sequence goes on from NC_139957.1 coordinate 2,739,529, forward strand.
CTTTCTTGAGGAATTCATTGAACGGCAGGTCACTGAAGTGAGTACTTAATAGACCCCTTAACAGACGACGTCACGCTGGTTGCAAGCGTCATACTGCGCAAACGCCAAACCCATTCTGTCAGGTCTCGCTAGGGCACGCAGCACTAGCCAACAATCACCTGAGCATCCAGTCTCAATGTTGGTAAACAAATAATTGGTCTATTAGTATTCAAATTGCGCGTCATAGCACAGCAAAACATCTTGAATCTTCAATACTGTTTTTGTCTTCAATGTCAAGTTAATACTATTCTGTAATACATACAGGAATGCTCGCTGTTAAAGGTTTCATGACGTTCAGTTTTACCACACATTAAAAGTCTTTGTCATGGTCCTTCAAAAGTGTAAGAAAGTTTTAACCAAAAATTCCACTCCATTGATCCATGGCAGGTGTTTTTCTCTCACATTTCTAAAGCCTTTTCAACTGCAATGAAAAAATAAATCTTTGCCTGCGGGTGTCGCTGGTGAGGGATTTTGCCTGTCAATCATCGCCTCTGCTCCCCCCCCCCCCCCCCAAAGGAAAGGATAGGGGAGGGGAGGGGCAAGGAGGAGAGTGGGCGCGATTAATCGACAGTGACCTCAGAAAACCCCAGACCACAGAATATCCACTGAATGTTCAAAGTTCAGATTTTTTGGGTGTAATTGAGGTCATAAAACCCCCCAAAAAACATAAAAAATAAAAAAAGTGAAAATGAATGTCATAGAACCTTTAACGCTGCTATTATATCTGATAAGCCTAATCAGCATTTATTTATAACAATCCTTGCACTCTTCCATGGTAATAATCCATGCGCATTGAAAATGCATCTAAGGCTAAAAGCAGCTCCGAAGTGGTTGAGTTACAGGGTGATTAACATTAGAAACAGTAGAAAATCAGTACAAAGCATATTGTAATTGGACCCAGTGTTACTGCCAACCTGGGCCTGACTGGGCCTGGCCTATGTCTTGCAGACCACAAACATTATTATTATTATTTTTTTAACATTAATTCATTATTGTAGGCTACCCTCCAAAAGATGGTTATGATGGCCGCTCGGAGAGGGGAGCAGTTAGGGGTGAAGTGTTTCGCTCAGGGACACTTCGACACAAACAGGGGTCGGGAGGTCGAGGAGGTCTACCTGGCCGCCCCTAACAAAGGAGCCATCTTCTGACAAGTGCTACAACTAGAACTACAGAAGGAATCACACTAGAATAGTAGCCTACCATGGCCTAGAAGGAATGTCAAATCACTTGAAATCAGGGATATGGAATGCGTCACACCGATATAATCACCACACTATAAAAAGAAAACGTGACGGATTTGTTTGGTTTACATTGAGTCAATAATTGAAGGGCGCTCCACAGCCCCGCCAATGCGTGGGTTGCAGCCATCAGGACTATGACTATGAATATAGTAGTATAGTAATATTCATATGACTGAATTGAATACCAAGGACCCCAATGGAAACAAGACCGCAAGGACTTTTTTGGATGGACCTTTTAGACAAAGTATTTTAAATGTAATTGTGCTGTTTTACATTGTTTTGCCTAATAAAATAGTCAATCAATCAATCAATTAGGACACAAGGAAGTTGGTGGAATTAGCATTAGCATGACGGGCAAGTTTTCTCGATCAATCGATTTGTGGTTTGTCACACAAGAGGATGCAATAAAAATTGCAGTTACAACCATCAGGTTTACCACAGAGCACAGAATAAATTCTTTATTGTTTCCTCAGGGAGAGGAATTTGGTCACATGTAAACACAGCTCTCTGTCTCCAACAGCAATTCTTCCCTGATAGGATGGGTAGTTAGAGGCAAAGGTACTTACAGGTTTGTGAATGATAGATCATAGATTGATAAATGAAGATGAATGAATTCAATGTGAGAGAACACACATTGTACTGACTTAAGTCACATTCAAGGATCTTCTTTTTTTAACTGAAATATAATGCTAGTGAGCAGAGCGTTTTTGAGTGTTTGGGTGTTTTTGGGTGTCTCTTATTTCATCCAGCCTTCTATATTAAACTCATGTTAACTGATGAGTGAGCAGGCATGCTATTATATGGGCACATTTCCTAATAATGATGACTCAACCAGGCCACACTTCCACTTCTTGAGATGCCAATTCCACTTTCTGTGGAAGTTCCAGTAACTGCTGTCAACATTGATATGTCAACTTAGGTCACCAGGTCATTGAGTGAACTGTTTCTCAACTAGTGGTCCATGACATGATCACGGGTGGTCCATGTTTGTCTCTTCTTGGCTATAATGGAGTCTCATGTCTCAATGGTACGGTATATGTATAACACTGTACATGGGCATGCGTGCACATGCAACAGCCACCCATGTGAATGGCAACGAGCCAACGACCTGCACAATACTGTCAGTCACATTTCTTTGACATAAGACTTTCAGAGGTATTTTAACTCCAGTTGGTTGCCTAGCTCTGGTCCATGTTAGAGTTCTCCTCCTAATGCCATGGACCAGAGCTAGTTGGCTCCCATTCTCTCTCTCTCTCTCTCTCTCTCTCTCTCTCTCTCTCTCTCTCTCTCTCTCTCTCTCTCTCTCTCTCTCTCTCTGCGTGCATGACAGGAGATTACTAGTTTACAGCTAAAGCCCAATGCAAATTCATATTAATAGTTTTGTTTTGAATTTGGCTGTCGTATTTTGCATGATATCCTAGTTATTTGTATTTGTGAAATAGCCTTATTTAGGCTATATTATTATTATTAATAAATAATAGGCTATGGGGGGGCACCAGGTAAAATCCAGCATAGGACACCAAATTGCTCAGGGCCGGCACTGTCCACAGGTGTTAGTAATCAAATAAATCAGTTATGGTGCTTAATTCACAATTGTGGAAATGATATTCCATTCAATACTGGATTCAAAGAATGACACTGAATGAATGCATATGACATCCACCGACTGGACCAATCTCCACAGACGTTGATAAAAATTGATCACTTTTGCACAGACTTTATCGCTCTTTTATTTAATTATATTCCATTCAAAGAACACCCCTGAATGAAGGCACATTTGTGGGTAGCTCTGGTCCATAGCCTTAGAAGGAGTTCTCCTTAGCCTTATGATACTTTAGAGCAGTGGTTCTCAACCAGTGGTCCGGGGACCACCAGTGGTCCTTGAGGGGGTTCCAGGTGGTCCCCAGCTAAATGATGGAGAGCTGGTAACCAAACTGGTAACCAAACTGGTAACCAAACCTTTAATAGATATTTAACTCTTGAGAGTGTAAAATGAATTTGGTTTCATTTTACGCTCTCAAGAGTTAAATTATTGTTAAACATCTGCATTACTTAATTAAATCATTTTCCCTGTTATCTCAACTATGGTACCACATCAATACAAAATTGTGGTCTGAGAGTCTAAATCTCAGTCTAAATCTCATCTGAAATGCCGAATAAATAACGGGCCTTGATATGAAAAGGGTTGAAAACCACTGCTTTAGAGCCGTTCCCCGCACACCCTCGGCAGCGTAGCGGTAGCCTCTGTCTCTAGTAAAAAAAAATACACTTTCGCTACTCACCAAAACAAAGACGGTTTTAAGATGTTGAAAGCCTACTTTCCTTAGTGGAAAGACTCCAATTCCCCTTTCTGTGGAAGTTCCAGTAACTGCTGTCAACAACATTGATATCTTAGGTCACCAGGTCATTGAGTGAACTGTTTCTCAACTAGTGGTCCATGGCAGACTTTATCGCTTTACTTTATATTAGAGTCAAGACCCATGGTTGTCTACAGTAGGTGTTGGCAGTGACCAGTGGTACATTTACTCAAGTACTGTACTTAAGTACAATTTTGAAGAATTTTTACTTTACTGGAGTATCTCCATTTTTCAATACTTTTACTTCTACTCCACCACATCTCAGAGGCAAATATTATACTTTTACTACACTACAATTATTTGAAAACTTTAGTCAGTTACTTTGTAGATTTTGATTATTGTAACAAAACATACATTAACCACTTCAGCACTATATACATTTCGGCCGTTTAAGAATAGCCGATCTACAAGTTCACAATGCGTCGCATCGCGACGCATTGTGAACGTGTAGATCGGCTTGTAAATCTGCTATTTTCAAAAGATTTGTACACATTTTATGCATTTGAAAACTTGTGAAATGGGACATTTTGCATAATGAGTATTTTCTACTTTTGGTACTTTAAGTAGGCTACATTTTGATACCAATACTTTTGTACTTTTACTCAAGTAAATTTAGAATTCCAGACAGTATTTCTACATTGCAGTATTATTACAATATTTGAGTACTTTTTCCACCACTGCTTAAAGCACCAAAAGTAAAAGTACTAAAATGTTTGAAAATAGCAGATCTACAAGCTCACAACGCGCCACGATGCGGCGCATTGTGAGCTTGTAGATCGGCTATTTACAAATAGCCCAGGTATAAAATAGGGTGGTTAACGTATGTTTTATAATGTAATGATTTATATCTACAAAGTAACTTGTTTTCAAAATAATTGTAGTGGAGTAGAAGTAAAAGTATAGAAATTGAAAATACTCCAGTAAAGTAAAAGGTAAAAGTACCTCAAAATTGTACTTAAGTGCAGTACTTGAGTAAATGTACTTAGTTACTTTACACCACTGGCAGTGACAGGGACTATACAAATGTGGCGGGAATTGGCAATAACTAAATTGGGGACAAAACAGAAAAAAGGAGAAAAAAAACAGGCAGTCGAACAGAATCAAATCCAAACAAGTAAATAAAATCCAAGATGGCAAAAAAGTTATTCATTGATAGTAGAAGAGACCACAGGGGAGACAAAGGACCAGATGGGGTCAAGTATATATACATCTGTGACCCGACTCTGCAAGTGGAAGATGGTGTCCCCTTTAGTTGTTGTTAGTCCTTGGGCCAGACGAGATATCGCTACCACAAAGTTGGCAAAACCTTACCTATACTAAATTGTTTTTTGGGCCAATATAAGTAAATAAAAATATGATAGACTTTCCATAGGAGCAGCTTTTTATATTTTTTGACATGTTGTTATTTTTCTCTATAGGCGGATTTTCATTCATAGCCAACAACATATTAAAAGTTATATAACACACTTTTTGGACATCACACTGCTCCTTTTTTTTTATAAATTAAACAAACCTGTGTCCAATTAAAGTAGTTGATGAAGTGGGTGTGGCCTATTTGGTGGTGGAGCAGTTTTTTCAGGAATCAAAGCTGAAGTAGTAGAGGCCCTAGGAGGGGTCCACGCGCGACTGCTTTTTTTTTTTCTAGTTTTGATTTTTGGCATCCATAGGACCTCTAATATTGGGATTTTGATGATCCCAAGAAAAAAAGTGGTCCCAAGTGTGTTTTTTTCAATGTTTTATTAACCCTATGAGACCTGCGGGATGGCTGGCTGGAACGCCGGCGAGACTGTCTTTCGGAGACTGTGGAACACTCAAATTTAGACGTAGCCCAAAGATAGAGATACCATTTGATTCCAGACAACCTCAGGTTTCCAATGGGACCAACCTTGTCATGCTACCTTGTCGGGAAGGGGGCTAAATACCTAATGATTCAAAGTTAAGACAACATTTTGGTGAGGGAAAAACGACCATCACCATTTTCCAAATGGTCCCTTGAGCTGTCACCTCAATATATGTGAATGAAAATGGGTTACATGGATACCTACAAGCCTCTCCTGTACAGACATGCCAAATGTATGCCTATCTCATGCAGTTCTGGGCAAGAACCATGCAGTGTTTTGCATGCAGTACAAATATGTAATTTCTGCCTATTGTAAAAAGGAGACCACTTCTAGGAGAGGAGACTGCATCTATAGCTGTATGAGACCACTGTACTGTATCTAGAAACCACTGTACTGTATCTAGACCACCCCACTGTATCTATTGCTATATGAGACCACTTTAATGTATCTAGAGACCACTGTATTGTATATATACACCACCGCACTGTATCTATTGCTATATGAGACCACTTTACTGTATCTAGAGACCACTGTATTGTATATATACCACTGTACTGCATCTATTGCTACATGAGACCACTGTGCTGCATCTATATCCCACTGTACTGAATCTATAAACCACTGTGCTGCATCCAATCCCACTGTACTGAATCTATAAACTACTGTACTGCATGTATAGACCATTGTACTGCATTTATAGACCACATACATTGACCACTGTACTGTATCTATAAACCACTATACTGCATCTCAACTCAACACAGCTTTAAACATGTATATATAAAGCACATTTAACATGACTATGTCGCCACAAAGGCTCGGTAGATGCAGTACAGTGATCTACAGATGCACTAGAGTGATCTACAGATGCAGTAGAGTGATCTACAGATGCAGTTGAGTGGTCTACAGATGCACTACAGTGGTCTACAGATGCAGTAGAGTGGTCTACAGATGCAGTAGAGGGGTCTACAGATGCACTAGAGTGGTCTACAGATGCAGTAGAGGGGTCTACAGATGCACTACAGTGGTCTACAGATGCAGTAGAGTGGTCTACAGATGCAGTAGAGGGGTCTACAGATGCAGTAGAGTGGTCTACAGATGCACTACAGTGGTCTACAGATGCAGTAGAGGGGTCTACAGATGCAGTAGAGGGGTCTACAGATGCAGTAGAGTGGTCTACAGATGCAGTAGAGTGGTCTACAGATGCAGTAGAGGGGTCTACAGATGCAGTAGAGTGGTCTACAGATGCACTACAGTGGTCTACAGATGCAGTATAGGGGTCTACAGATGCAGTAGAGGGGTCTACAGATGCAGTATAGGGGTCTACAGATGCAGTAGAGGGGTCTACAGATGCAGTATAGTGGTCTACAGATGCAGTAGAGTGGTCTACATATGCACTAGAGTGGTCTACAGATGCACTAGAGTGGTCTACAGATGCAGTAGAGGGGTCTACAGATGCAGTATCAGTGTCCAGAGATGTCTACAGATCAAGACAGTAGTCTACAGACATACTAGAGGGGTCTACAGACACACTAGAGGGGTCTACAGATCACGACAGGGGTCTACAGATGCACTACATGGTCTACACAGATGCACTACAGTGGTCTATCGATACAGTACAGCAGTCTATAGATACAGTAGCTAGTCTATAGATGCAGTACAGTGGTCTTTAGATGCAGTACAATGGTCTATATATGCAGTACAGTGGTTTATAGATTCAGTACAGTGGGATATAGATGCAGCACAGTGGTCTAGATGCAATACAGTGGTCTCATATAGCTATAGATGCAGTACAGTGGTATATATACACAATACAGTGGTCTCTAGATACAGTAAAGTGGTCTCAGATAGCAATAGATACAGTGTGGTGGTCTGCACTAGAGTGATCTACAGATGCAGTAGAGGGGTCTAGATGCACTACAGTGGTCTACAGATGCAGTAGAGTGGTCTACAGATGCAGTAGAGGGGTCTACAGATGCACTACAGTGGTCTACAGATGCAGTAGAGTGGTCTGCAGATGCACTACAGTGGTCTACAGATGCAGTAGAGTGGTCTACAGACCACTTCCAATATATTCAGTACAGTACAGTGGTTTCTAGATACAGTACAGTGGTCTCATACAGCTATAGATGCAGTCTCCTCTCCTAGAAGTGGTCTCCTTTTTACAATAGGCAGAAATTACATATTTTTACTGAATGCAAAACACTGCATGGTTCTTGCCCAGAACTGCATGACCATCTTGGATGGCATCTTGAAAATTATGCCTTTCTGCTAAGTATATTTTCCTGGATATTTGGGATGTTCTCAAGCATGCCTAAAGGTACCAGAATCAATTGAAAACCCTTTTGTATCAATGTTTAGGGAGGTTTAGTGGTACTCTTTCTTATATGCCTATTGACCGGTCTATTTCTCATAAAAAGTGCTTGTTTAAGATAAGGCTGAAAATTACCACCCCAGAATGAAATACTATGGGTAAATTATACATTTCCTGAATCCTTAGGGTCATGTCAGTATTCCAGTTGTTGTGTTTTGTGTCTCTGATGTTTCTTGATGCCACAGAACTAAAAGAAAATATATGGTTTAGGCGGAAATTGTGAGAAAAAAAAGGTTATTAAAGGTTTGAAGAGCTCCAGTGACCACTGTACTTATCATACATAGTCACCAAAGGGCTCGAATGAAAGCTCAAAGTGTCCCCTTAAAAATGATACCAAACATAAAATATAAAACATTGTAATATGCCCTGAACGTGAGCCAATACCAAGATATGCACATGTGTCTAAAATGCCATTTTTCTATGGGGGGTGGTAACTTTAGCAGCTGATAACCCCAATTTAGCTGGGCCTCAGGAAGGTCTATCATACAAAAATAATATCTAGGGATGTATAGGAATAAAAAAATCCCAACTAGAATTTGCCATCCCAGGTGGTAGCGATATGTGAGATTTTGGGGTTTGGCCCAAGGACTATGTACATTTGCACAGCATTTGTCTTTTTCATTTACCATCCTAACTATTAGGCACAATGGCTGCCATTGAACATTCATAAACCCTAAAAAAAGAAGGGAACTTACAGATAGATGACTTCCCTCCTAACATTTTAAAAGACCCTAGAGGACCCCTGTCAATGAAATAGTGTTTAAGTGGTTAATAATAATGTAACTAATTGAGCCTGAAATCCATTTATTCTTGTTTGATTTCACAGCTGGTAGAAACAGGCTACGTGGGTCTGTCACTGAGGCCCCCACATTATAATCTTAAGGGTTGATCTGCTTACTGGCCTGTTCCTCTTTCTGGAGCGCAGAACGGAACAACTTCACTTTATCCTTAAGTTCTGTGAGCCTCTCTATCTTCTGGCCTAGGATCTGTTCCACCTGGCTAACATACGAGTCCACATCATAATCCACCTTCTCTGTCATCTCCAACAGCACCTTCTCGTCCTCCAGCCAGCGGATCGACTCCTGGAAAACAGCTCGGTGGGTTTCGAGAACCTGTTCCTCCGTCTCCATCATCTGAGACACGGCCTCGTGGAAGGTAAACAGCTGAGGAGACACATCCTCCTCGTTCTGCTCATAGAGCAGGTGGTTGCCTGCGTGGATGTTGGGTCGACTCCCTTCCGTTATATGGTTGGCGTCGATTGTCAGCTCTTTCACCCTGTTAGCGTAGCGCAGAGTGTTGAGGGTATTCTCACATGATGACATACCAGGAGATATGGTTGCAATCATGCACGTACGGGAATTCTCCCCAATGAAGGAGTCTCTGAGGACCTGAGTGAGCTTGCTGCCTCTGAAGGGAGTGTGAGGCTTGTTGAGACCCAGAGCCCTGATGCACTCCTTTAGTGCCAGCAGACTCTTGTTAATCTCGGCTCCCTCCAGGCGAGTCGGGCGGTCGGAGCTGAACGTGTCAGCTCCCCTCTCGTTTCCGGCCAGGTCGATGAGCGAGAACTTCCCGTGGACCTTCCCCTTCCACCGTAGGATGATCTGGAACACAGCGTGGCTCCTAGAAGAGTGGGCATTGGCCGACGTCTGACCCGATGTTCTGCAGCTATTTCCCACTTCTATAAGTTTCAGAACATCCTCTGTGCACTTCACATCTTTCTCCTGTAGTCCCACCACCTGAACCTCTTTTTTGCTGTCCTCCATCACCTTCAGTTTAGCTTTACCATTTAGCAGGTCGAACACCTTCCCGCTGTATATTTCAAAGAAGGTGGCATACACTTGTAGTTCCAACTCCTTATAGTTGGGTGTCTTCAGCATGAGAAATACATCCCGGGCAGTTAATGCGTAGATCCCTTTGGAAAAATCCTGGTTCTTTCCAGAAAAATCTCCACCCATAGTGTGTGTTTTCCCACTTCCCGTCTGTCCATAGGCGAAGCAGGTAGCCATGCCCTTCTCGAAGATGGTCTCCACCAGAGGCCTGGCTGTGAACCTGTACACCATCTCGTTGGTTGTTGATTCGTCGAAGGCGTAGTCGAAGCGGAAGGTCTGGTTCTCCAGGTAGCGGGTCAGGTCCACCTTTTGTTTGGGCTCGTGGACCATCACCACGTCTTTATTGGGAATGGTAGTCACATCCAGGTCCTTCGCGGTCTGTTCTTTTTTGTTCAGTGGACGCTTCCGCACGCAAACACATATCCTGTGTTCCTCAATCGCATCCGCCGGGGTCAGAGGTCTGTAGTCTAGACTGGCTCGAAAATCCTTGATCATGTACGAGATCTCATAGTTAGGAGTGTCTCCCTCCTGCGCTTTCTTCTCTTTCAGCTCCTGCTGTTGTTGCCGACGTCTCTCTCTCTTCTCCTGGAGTTTCTCCACCTCCTTCACACAGCTGGACTTCTTCCAGCAGCTCTTCAGGAGTTGTTGTGTCGGCGTCTGTGTGGGCGGCGCTGCCGGCTGCGTGGGCTGTTGGGCAAGCTCCTCGTCTGGGGCCACTTCTGGGTTCAGAGCAAATACACTCTCCAAGTCAATCTCTTTCCCCTTTGTGTCTCCATTCTCGGTCCACTCCACGGTGACAGTCTCGTTGTCCTCGTTCAGTGAGGTCACCATAACTTGGTGGATTTGCCCATCGCTGCACTTTATTTCCACATTACAACCGACGATAAGCTTCCCAAAACCGCACGCCATTCTCTGGTCAGGGAGGAAGATCTAAAAAAGCAGATACTACTATGGCACCTTTGATTCTGTAGTTTGAGCAGAAATAAAACATAGAAAAATGTAACCAGACTAGACTGACAGTTTAAATAACCAATCAGTCCGCTGAGGCATGACGTGGATTATCCCTCTCAGCCAATCACACGTGAGGTTGCAACTTAATAACGTTGGACTACAAGACAGGGTCTAATAATAATGGTGTGGCTCCCATGAGGATGTGGATCTCTGACATCTATGACGTCAGTCATCTGTGACGTATCTATGATGTACATACAGTATGACTCTACGGCTGCATTCGGATATATAGCACTGCGCACACTGGCCAATACAAGCTAATACGTGAGTGCGCTCCCGGTGCGCATTTCCGAACGCACCCTAGAACTGTGTGCAAGGCTCAGCTCGATCCAATTTTGAAAGATATATGTGGAAGCAATGTACTGAGGTACTTCTTTGGCCTACTGGTACACAAGAAACCTGGTGCTGAATTACTTGTGAGCAGGCCAAGGAACTCAAAACCCAAATATTTATCAAATATGGTAACGAGAACTTTTTGTGTGTGTTAATTTGTAATGCAGCTAGATATTTCCAGTCAGTATCTCGGAGATAACAGACAGGCAGGTCTGGGTCACGTAAGACGGCTGTCCTACGAGAGACAGCCTTGGTAGAGGAAAACAGGGTGGGTTACTGTTGAAGTGAAGTGTTGCTGTTGGAAAACTCCCTTGGGGCTTGGTTGGCAGGAGGCTTGACAGACTTTTTATTACAGGGGAAAGTTAACACTGGGTCAAGGCTGTATAGTGCGTACCAAAGAATCCTGAAGGGGGCGTCAACAAGTGTCATTTGGTAGCGGCGGACATCTTGGTGGGGAATAAACAGGTTGACTTAACATTGCCCTCCACAAGTATGTCTGCAGCTACTATGCCACGCCCCCCGTGGTGACGACACGTTGGCAAGCACTATACAGTAAAATAACTTAAATAATTTAATTCTGAAAGTGAAAAATGAACGACTGTATATAGGCTACAGTATATGTGTATATATATACTGTAGTTGGGAAATACTTGATGAATGATTCGTTTTGAGTTGCTTATAGATACAATGCAATCTTACGGTTATATCAGGGGTGGGCAACTTTAATGATGGAGAGGGCCACTATATTTCTACAGAGGGCCATGTGGGCCATGTTGCATATTGTCGGGTAGACACCTCTTATCTCCGTATTTTAACTTTTTTTGAAAATGAATGCCGTACTTCGCCATTCTATGTCACACAAAAGTATGACGCTCAAAACACGACATGTTTTGAGCTTGTAAATCTGCTATTTTTTGGGCGGTGCAACCGCCCCTATGTGTGAGGTTTGGACATCGACATTCGCTGCACTGTGATTGGTCACCATTGTACCCCCCTAACCCTGCACCCCTAACCCCTACACATTCAATGCAAATCTATACTATCCACCATTGTATCCCCCTAACCCTGCACCGTGATTGGCCACCATTGTACACCCCTAACCCCTACACATTTAATGCAAATCTATACTTTTCTTTAAGTGAGCTTCCATCACTGTGATGACCACTAGCTGTAATATGATTGGCTGACTTTATTGGCTGACCCTATTCAGGACTGTGATTGGCTAGTGAAACACATGACACATGTGCATAGCCCTATAAATAGGACTATGCACTTAAAAAAAACACTTTTTCTTTTTTTTTTAAGTGAATCACCCATTGTGGACCAACCATTGTACACCTCTATTCACACCCGTAGCCCAGTATTAGCTAGCAAGACGCATGATGAAATTAATAACTATAAATATCACCACACACTTCAGAAATATTACTTTTCTTTAAGTGAACTTCCATCACTGTGATGACCACTGTGACCACACCGCCCACTTCACACTGGGTGTGATTTTTGCTATTTTATTGGAATTTATTGAAATCATGGTTTTTGTTTTGCTATTTTTTAATTGGAATCCTGTAACATTTTTTTTTAAATTCAAATGCATTTAGTTATACTTACCTTTTTGAACTTAAATACAAATACATTGGACATAAAAAAGACAATATCATTTTGAACTTTTTGTCTCCGCCAGGAGACTATGTTTTCGTTCTCGTCCTTCCGTGTGTCCACCAAGCTAACATTGGTCAAGCTTCACGTGACACGTGACAATATGTTGAAAGGGTGTGCTTTGATTGGCTAGCGAGACACATGATGAAATAGAGACCTATAAATAGGTGTGTCACTTCAAAAGATCATTTATATCTTTTGAAATGAGGTAAGACAGGATTAATCAGGAACAGTACTGGCGGAGACCTGTGCCGGAGCACAGGTCCTAATTAATTAAAGGACCTAAATTAAAGGACCTAATTAAAACCATGTTTTGTCTCTGTCCTCCATGATCCAGTACCTGCAAAGACGTCCTCTGGCGAGGCAAGACGAATGTTGTTCCTGACCGACAAGGAAAAGCCAAGGTCATGGTTTACGGCCCGGCTCCGTCTCCTCTGCAAAAGATGTGGACTGCCTGCGCAGCTGTATACCTCTGACTCATTTCCGCATTGGCGCGGCTACATTGGTCCAGGCTTAAACTTTGAAGTTGCCTCAAAAAGCAATGAGTGGCATGTATGAGGAGATGGTTGGTTAAATAAGAGTCTGCATTCATAAGTGGTTGGCAATGGCATGGGTTCATTCTGATGTAGATACGTAGTTTCACCTGCATCCCTCTTATCTGTGCGGATAGGAAAGGTCTGCAGCACGCTTGCTGTTACACATAGACTTGTCACATAATTGTAGGATGACTTCAGGATGTGTGCGCATTCTATTTAAGTCCGCGGCAAGCTGCTGCTTCACATAGTTAGTAGACTTTATTTATCATGAATGATACACATTAGTTATCATTCATCATAGGACGACCTCATATATATATATATATATATATATATATATATATATATATATATATATATATATATATATATATATATATATATACATATATCAGACATCAGCTCCACCTACACATCCACTCATCAACACTCATTTCATTCTCAGACCGCTCTATTTAAGCTGAAAGGTTGTACTTCTCGTTCTGTTGTTTTGCTGCACACACACTGTTGCTACTGCTGCTGCGCTGCTGTTCATTGCTGTTGCTAAAATTGCTGCTCACCCTCTACCACCCCATGCTACCACCTGTTGTTTTGGATCTGCTGTTTATGTACGGGGGATTCGGAGTCCCTATGGTTGGGAGATGCGCTTTATCAGAGTACCTAAAAGCAGATCCAATTCATCGCCAAACCATAATAAATATATTGCTAATTTTATATTCAATAAATATATCTTATCCTTCATGATTTGTCTTTTCTATTTATGAGTTGTCCTGACAGAAATAACGTATTGCGTACATATATTGTAGTGTAGTGTAGTGGTTCTCAAAGTGAGGTCCAGGGACCCTCTGGGTTACTTGGGGGGTTTCAAATGGACCCTTACAGGTCTGTATCTCTGAGAGTGTACAAATGTGTTCACTCTCAGAGTTATGGTGGTCCTTGAAATTTAAATGTTTTAGAACCACTGTTATTTTAATGCGTTTCTTGTATCTCTGCTGCAGTTGGATGCTCTTAGGGCAGGTACACACTGTAGGACTTTTAAAGTGGTCGGGGAGTCGTCTGATCGTTAAGCATTACACACTGCAGGAGTTTATTTCTTGAAATATATCTTGTCATATATCGTTGTGGTTTTCACCCTATAGATTGATCCCCGACCAGGGATTACACACTGTAGGATAGTTCACTAGGATGCATCCAGAGTCAGACCCAATACATACATTTGTGTTTATTCCAATTCATTTTAATCGACGTCTCCCGTGATATGCCTCTCTCCCTCTCCCTCTCCCTCTCTCTCTCTCTCTCTCGCACGTCAAGTGCGCTGAAGCAGTTGCCATGTCCGCTTATTATAAGGGACTTTGGGATTTCTGTAAAGTTGCTTGAAAGTCTAGTTGCTTTTTTGGCCTTGTTTCCTAATGGTGTTTGAACCAGTTGTTCTCAAACATTTTCATGGCAAGGGCGCCCAAATTAATAATAATAATTAATTGTCCGCAGAGGCGCAAACCTCCCCCTTCTGAAAATATGTTGTGCCATAGACCCCCATACAAGATCTGTGTGGATTTTGAAAATCGCAAAATCGGACCAAATGTCCTGCAATGTGTACCTGCCTTTAGTCTCCAGCTCCACCTTCAGTCTCTCCACCTGCTGCTGCTCCAACTGCACCATATGAGAGGAAGGAAGGATGGAGAGAGAGAAAGAAAGAGTTAATAAAGTTTATTAAATAAAATGTACTCACCTACGTACAGTATGTACCGTACATACTGTACGTACTGTACTGTACTGTACAGTACTTACTGTACGTACACTGCATAGGTGAGTTTTGACTTCTCATCCTCCAACCAGGAACAAAATATCAGAGGAGGAGGAGAGGATAGTTTCTGCCAAGAGTCTAGTAAATAAACACACAATACTATTCTATTTTTGTATCAAATGCAGCTTAAATGGTAATTTAAATGGTAATTTACTTCAGTTTTATGAAATTGAACGCAAGCAAAATAATTAAATAAATATAGCTGCAAGCAGCGATAATACGGGGCCAGTGAGAGAGAGAGAGAGAGAGAGAGAGACGGACAGACATGGAAACTGGAGAGAGAGAGAGTAATGGAAACTGGAGAGAGAGAGAGAGAGAGAGAGAGAGAGAGAGAGAGAGAGAGAGAGAGAGAGAGAGAGAGAGAGATAGAGAGAGAGAGAGAGAGCGCCATGGAAACGGAATAGATTGAAGAGAGACATGGAAACAGAATAGATTGATGAGAGAGAGAGATGAAAACAGAATGGATTGATTGGACATCTCAACCTATTGCCATTAACAGGAATCAAACTCTCAACCTTTGGACTAATAGGCTGCAACACTACCTATAGCGCTATAGCTTTGTCCAGGCTGATGTTGTCTGTTGAAGATCATAAACTCTTGCCTTCTGTCATGAACCAAGCCAACACTAAGATCACTCGTTCACAAACCATTTACCAATAAAGAAATTGTCTCCTCGCAACTGAAAACAGTGAAAGCAGCCGATCTACAAGCTCAGAAACACGTTGCTATCTGAAATGTTTTGAGATTGTAGATCGGCTATTTTCAGAATGAAGTATGTCATACATTGAAAAAACGTACTCTCAAATATGTATTTCAGGTTATCTTTACCATTTGCACATGTATTCATTGATTCAGTCATGTTGTTTACAATTCAACTTAAATGAAGTCTGCATCAAGTGAGGCTTGAACTGGCGACCTTGAGATTGTGAGGCACTCATTTAAGGGAGACGCCATTGGACCAACAGCCAAGGAACTGTGAAAAAGGAGATCACACAGATGATACAGTTTCACGCAAATAACTGAAAAATCCTGGGTTTAAGTGTTTTTCAAACTGCTCAAAATTGCGGACAATCTAAGGGCGGAGCTTACTGGTCAAAGCGATAGATGTGTTCCTCATGAGTGGAGCTTACAAGTGTAAGCAAGTTTCACGACTTTCGGCCAAACGAGGCATGACTTTTGCCTGTTTAAAGTTTGCATTTTCAAAAAATTGCTATAGCGCCCCCCTTTGGCCAATTGGAGTGAGATTGGTTTCAGTGATATTTGGAATGACTCTCTACATTACTGCTACGTTTCAAATAAATGTGAGTCTTGCATGTATGTGTTAGGGGCAGATGAATAATTTTCATAAAACTGCAATAGTTAAAATCTATTTCCTCCTGGGATTTTTGAGTAATCTGCACGAAACATTTTACACATGAACTTAGGACCCTTGCCGACAAAACAAAAGCGGCGGATTTTCCATAAGTGAAAAAATGCAGAAGTTATGAGCCAATGGCTGTTTTTCATATCATTCAAAATGGTGGGCGATCTAAAGGTCAGAGGTCAAAAGTCAGACCACGAAAGTTGTCGGGCATGAAGAGACGCATGTGTGTATCGAAGTTTCATGGTTGTAGGTCAAACAGGGCATGAGTTGTACCTGTTCAAAGTTGGCACTTTCAATTGAGTGCTATAGCGCCACCCTTTGACGAATGAGTGTGAGAATTATTTCTTGATCGTTTTTCATGAGCATCTACCATATGGCAGAGTTTCGTAAAAAGCGTATGCACGGTTAAGCCAGAACTGCCAAAAACAAGTATTTTTCAAACTGCTCAAAATCGCGGACAATCTAAGGGCAGAGCTTACTGGTCAAAGTGATACATGTGTTCCTCATGAGTCAAGGCACAAGTGTAAGCAAGTTTCACGACTTTCGGCCAAACGAGGCAAGACTTATGCCTGTTTAAAGTTTGCATTAAAAAAAACTGCTATAGCGCCCCCCTTTGGCCAATTGGAGTAAGATTGGTTTCAGTGATATTTGGAATGACCATCTACATTTCTGCAAAGTTTCAAAGAAATGTGAGTCTGCATGTATGTGTTAGGGGCAGATGAATAATTGTCATAAAACTGCAATCGTTAAAACCTATGATACATGGGATTTTTGAGCAATCTGCACGAAACGTTTAACACTTGAACTTTGGACCTCTGCCGACAAAACGATAGGAGTGGATTTTTTCTAAGTGAAAAAAAATGCAGAAGTTAGGAGCCAATGACTGTATTTCATATAATTCAAAATGGTGGGAGATCTAAAGGTCAGAGGTCAAAAGTCAGAGGGTGAAAGTTGTTCAGCATGAGGAGACGCATATGTGTATCCAAGTTTCATGGCTGTAGGTCAAACAGGGCATGAGTTGTACCTGTTCAAAGTTGCCATTTTCAATTGAGTGCTATAGCGCCACCTTTGGACGAAAGATTGTGAGAATTATTTCTTGATAGTTTTTCATGACCATCTACCATATGGCCGCGTTTCGTAAAAAGCGACAGCACGGTTCAGCCAGAACTGTGAAAAGTGGCAGAAGAAGTGACAGAATAATGGCAATGATAAAACAGGTCCAGAGCTGAGCTCTGGCCCCGTAATAATTAAATATAAAGAGTGTTTCTGTCACTTGACAGATTGAAATCAGTGAACAGTGGTGGTGATGTGGTTGTCTATGACTGCCTTCTGCTGGTGAACAACTGTCACAACATGTGGAACCACTAAAACAAAGAAGTTCTTTTCCCCCTGAAATGAGTTCTTTCTTTTTTTCTTTGTCTCCATCCTTCCTTCCTCTCATATGGTGTAGTTGGAACAGCAGGTGGAGAGACTGAATGTGGAGCTGGAGACTAAAGAACATCCAACTGCAGCAGAGAGACAAGAAACTCATGGAGATGAACACAATGGTGAACCCCCCCCCCCCCCCCCCCCCCACACACACACACACACACACACACACACACACACACACACACACACACACACACACACACACACACACACACACACACACACACACGCCCTCCTTCTTTACATGTCCTTGATTCAGGGCAAACATTCTGTTAAAATAGCAGATCTACAAGCTCACCACTTGTTGTTCTTTACCTTGTTTGTATACAAGTGCATTCTACTATACGCCTACTTATGGGGACATTTGGCCCTCACAAGTATAGTAATAACATGAAGAGCTTGTAGATCGGCTGTTTTCAGTGTGTGACACAATGGTATTATGAAGTATTGACAGGACTTGTTATGACATGTTTTAACGGTAGAAACTCTATTATGTAAGACTGTGTGTTGTTGTTCTCTCTCTCTCTCTCTCTCTCTCTCTCTCTCTCTCTCTCTCTCTCTCTCTCTCTCTGGAAAAGAAGGTGATGTACATCCTGTGCATACAGGTGAGGCACTGTCAGTCTCTGCAGGCCATGAAAGCGTTGAGGTGGACCGAGTTTTTTGGCCCAGGCTCCTCCCTGAAAGGTTGCTGAGGGGCTGGTTTATGGGGTTGGGGGAGGTTTTTTCTTCTCAGCTTTTCATTTCCGGGCCAAAGTACTCAGTGGCAAAAAAAAAAGGTGTTCACACACAGATAAATCTTATGTCTGCAACTGCAACTGGACTGTTAAAAGCACGGCTCAGGGTAGAACATTCCTACTATAAGATGGTGCACAATCTGGAGGCTTTCTGTGTAAAGTGGGCATTAAGGGGAGTGTTGTGTACAGTGGGAGACAATGATGTCTGTTTAATTAAAAGTTACTGTGTTCCCCTATGATTCACTCCGGTCCCATTGTGGGGAATGTGCAAATCGTTGCATATTGGCTGCTCAGACAACACAGTCTCTGTCACTCTGAGATGTCTAATTGAGCACCATTGGGCAACTCGACACAAGTCGACAGACATCCACGACCACAAATGTGGTTGTGGATGTCTGTGTCTCTCTCTCTCTCTCTCTCTCTCTCTCTCTCTCTCTCAACATGCATGAACTTGAAACTACTTGATTAACAGGAATAAGTTTCACTGCAGGTTTGACACTGCAGCACAACTTACAGTCTGGACTCATTTCTGCTACGACACACCTTGAACACAGGTAAGCACTCTGAATGATGGACAAGTTATTATACAAATCATTTGAAATCAGTGTTCATATATGATTATAGGCAGACCATATGAGATTATGTCAAATGATGGATGCATATTGATGTGTAGCCCTGGTTCAGAGCGTTAGTGAGTTCCCTCTAACGCCCTGGAAGACCCCTCGCTCTGCGCTTGTACAAGGAATTCCACTGCCCTGCGAGCGCTCAAGAGTAGTGAAAATAAACAAAACCATTTCGCTACTCACCGAAGCAAAGGCTGTTTTGTGTTGTTGAAAGTCTATTCTCGGAGGTGGGAAGCCTCTCAGCACCCCACCTACTCTGTAAAATACACTTTTTGGGCAGAAAATAAAATATGTCAGCGAGACGGAAATTATTTTTATTTACTCCACAGTGCCCTCTACAGATCTGGAGGATTTGAACTTACCATTAACCAAAATCTGTAGAGGGTTTTGTTTATTTTCACTACTCTTGAGCGCTCGCAGGGCAGTGGAATTCTTGTACAAGCGCAGAGCGAGGGGTCTTCCAGGGCGTTAGAGGGAACTCACTAACGCTCTGAACCAGGGCTAATTGATGTGATGTATGACAGAATATCCACAGACTATTGCTAATAATGTTTATTCCAACTAAATTCATTCCATTGCTAACTTGACCAATAGGCATCAGTTAGTTAACATTCTATCACCGTTGCTTTCAGGCAGAAACCTTTTATCGCCATTATTGTCTCCGCCAGGCCGAAAGGCATGGCGAGAGAGTATGTTTTACCCTCCGTCCGTCCTTCCGTCCGTGTGTCCGTGTGTGTGTGTGTCCTGTCTGTGTGTTACCAGCTAATGTCCGGCACCGTTGGTCCGTTCGCTCCGAAACTGTGCACACACACTCCCTGGATGCCAATTCAGAACCTCTGCTTCAATTTTTTCACATGGGCCTGTTATAGCGCCACCAGGAGGCCGATTTGTGCAAAACACATTTTTTTTACATTACTCCTACAGATTTTATCCAAATATCATGCAAATCGGTACACAGTATCTCTATAGTCATGTGATCAACACTTATCTGTCCGATTTCCCATATTCCATCCTGATTGCCTATGGTTGGCTTCCAAAGTTTGCAGGATTGGTCCGTTTTGAACAAAATGCCTCAAACTATGCACGCAGCTTGCGATTTCCGTGAAATTTCACACGCACATTCCCACTAGGCCGAGGAAGAAATGCCACCCTTTTCACATTGGCCTGTTATAGCGCCACCAGCAGGTCTAATTTAGCAAAACACATTTTTGGAACAAAATGCCTCAAATCATGAATGCAGTCTGATTGCCGTGAAAGACCTAAGAATAAATGGCACCCTTTTCACATTGGCCTATTATAGCGCCACCAGGAGGCCAGAATAACGTACCTGACCTGGCGGAGACCTGTGCTCCGAGGAGCACTTTTTCTAGTTTCAACTTAGTTTGTTTTGTAAATGAACGTCCTAGAAGTAGCGAAAACAGACGATCTACAAGCTGTGCACATACGTACTGTATGCAATATACAGATAGCCGATTAACATAAGCAATAGGTACAGTATAATGTAGATCGGCTATTTTTGATATTTTTGAAATATTTTGAAAGTGAACATGTTAAGTGTGTGTATTCAGCGTAACATCCTCTGGTATAATGAGGCACTCTTTATCTCAGAGTGTTGATGCTTTTATTACCTGAAGGATGCATCCTCTGGTATAATGAGGCACTCTTTATCTCAGAGTGTGTTGATGCTTTTATTACCTGAAGGATGCAAATCAAACTAGAAAAAGTGCTCCTCGGAGCACAGGTCTCCGCCAGGTCACGTACGTTATTCTGGCCTCCTGGTGGCGCTATAATAGGCCAATGTGAAAATGGTGCCATTTATTCTTAGGTCTTTCACGGCAATCAGACACAGCATTCATGATTTGAAGCATTTAGTTCCAAAAATGTGTTTTGCTAAATTAGACCTGCTGGTGGCGCTATAACAGGCCAATGTGAAAAGGGTGGCATTTCTTCCTCGGCCTAGTGGGAATGTGCGTGTGAAATTTCACGGAAATCGCAAGCTGCGTGCATAGTTTGAGGCTTTTTGTTCAAAACGGACCAATCCTGCAAACTTTGGAAGCCAACCATAGGCAATGAGGATGGAATATGGGAAATCGGACAGATCCGTGTTGATCACATGACTATAGAGATACTGTGCACCGATTTGCATGACGTTTGGATAAAATCTGTAGGAGTAATATAAAAAAATGGGTTTTGCACTAATCTGCCTCCTGGTGGCGCTATAACAGGCCCATGTGAAAAAATTGGGGCAGAGGTTCGGAATTGGCATCCAGGGAGTGTGTGTGCACAGTTTGGGAGCGAACGGGCCAACGGTGCCAGAGATTAGCTGGTAACACACAGACAGGACGGACGGACGGACACACACACACACACGGACACACGGACGGACGGACGGGGTGGAAAACATACTCTCTCGCCATGCCTTTCGGCCTGGCGGAGACAACAAAGAGAACAATCCAACGTTGAGGGTCTGCGTGGTTAAAATGATTCTGATGCTACATTAGCTAATTAGCTGGGGACCCCCTGGAACCCCACTTTGAGAACTATAGTAAGCCTACAAATTCATATAGCTGCACGGCGTGACGAGTTGTGAGCTTGTAGATCTGCTATTTTTCACTACTTTTGTGCTACGCTTTTTGAACTTTTTTTTGGGGGGGGGGTGGGGGCTTTTTATGCCTTTATTTTAGAGAGGGATAGGGAAAGAAGCTGACAGGAAAAGGGGGGAGAGATGGGGAGGTGAAATGAGAGATGGGGAGGTGAAATGCAGCAAAGGTCGTCGGGAAAGGGAGTCGAACCTGCGACACGCTGTCAGGCTTGCATTGCAACCTAGGGTGCCTGGACCATCATGCTACAGCCCAGGCCTGTGCAACACTTTTGTATGATGAAGTAGGGCATTAACTAAAAAATGTATAAAACGTTTAACTATGCAACAATATGACTGTTGGGTAAAGAGGTCAACGACGAATACATGGCTGATAATTTGATCACATACCCATATCTATGCCTTAATTTATTCACAACATTTGATCAACACTTTAACGTATTGTTTTACAGTTGAAACAACAGCGGTAGAGAAGATGTACAGGTACTACAGTAGAACCTCAGCTTCCATCAGAGGTGAGTTCTATTAAATCCATTGGTGTAGTGCTATTCACATTTTATGATTTTGGTCCCAATGAGCAATATTATAAATGATGTATACCATCGTATCATGGTGTCATGAATCTAAAATAGCTGATCTACAAGCTCACAAAACGTTGCAATGCAATGCTTTATGAGCTTGTAGGTTGGCTATTCTTTGGTGTGCGACACCATTGTATGTAAAAAGTATAAAAGAGATTTATTGTGACGTGACATGACAATAAATAAAGGTGTGTGTGTGTTCATTTATTTATTACCTTGGTTCACCTCTGCATTGAAATAAATATGTATTAAAACTCTAGCCTTTTATTGTATCCACTATTCATCATATAGAATTATTTTTAAATGTGGTTTATAAAACTACTAAAATTCTCAAAACCATTGATGTACTAAAGCCTAAAGTGTTTAAAGTACATATAATATTTTGTATAGTTGTCTCCGCCAGGCCGAAAGGCATGGCGAGAGAGTATGTTTTCCACCCCGTCCGTCCGTCCGTCTGTGAGCAGCTAATCTCCGGCACCGTTGGCTTGATCGCAGCGAAACTGTGCACACACACTCCCTGGATGCCAATTCTTCTGCCCCCAAATTTTTCACATGGGCCTGTTATAGCGCCACCAGGAGGCCAATTTGTGCAAAACATATTTTTTGACAGCACTCCTACAGATTTTGTCCAAAAATTCCGCAAATCGGTACACAGTATCTCTATAGTCATTTAACAAAACGGGTCTTTCAGATTTTCCATATTCCATCCTGATTGGCTAAAAATGGCTTCGTTCCAAAGTTTGCAGTAGTACTCCTTTTTGAACAAAATGCCTCAAATCATGAACACAGCATGCAATTTCCATTAAATTTTGCTCGCATATTTCCACTATGCCGAGGAAGAAATGGCACTTGAACATTTTGAAATCAGCCTCATGGTGGCGCTATAACAGGCCGATTCATGTTTGTACCTATAACTGCACCGATCTGTGTAAAACTTTGTATGCGCACTCCCTAGAGGTCAAGGAAAAACCTTTGCCCTGCATTTTTCACATCTGCCTTTTATAGCGCCACCAGGAGGCCGACTTACGTAAAACACATTTTTTTATATTACTCCTTCCGATTTTATCCAAATTTCACACAAATCGGTACACATGATATCCATAGTCATGTGCTCAAGACGGATGTGTTTGATTTTTCAATTCCGTTCTCATTGGCTAAGATTGACATCTAAAGTTTGCAGTACTGGCTTGTTTTGAACAAAATTCCGCGTATCATGAACGCACCGTCCGATTGCGGTCAAACTTTGCACGCACCTTTTGCTAAATTAGACCACAGGTCTAATTTAGCAAAAACAAATTTTTTGCACAAAATGCCCCAAGCCATGAATGTGTTCTTTAATAGGCCTACTATAGGCTAATATCCATAATCATTGTTACATGTGATATAATACTGCTAATTTGTTGATCATTTCAAATGAGTTGCACTCTCTTATACATGATTGAAACATGAAATGACAAAATCACAACTGGTTTGGTCATATCTGTAATCTTTATGAATAATGCATTTATGTTTCCAACCAGGGAAGAAGTATGACCCAACAGAACTGAGAATAGTTCTGATCGGGGGAAGACATGGAGGTGGATTCAGTGGAAAGAGTTCAGTAGGAAACATCATCCTGGGCAGAGATGTTTTTCACACAAACACAAGAACATATACGAGTGTCATGAGACAAGAGGAAGTGTCAGGGAGACAGGTCACTGTGGTCGACACTCCAGGATGGATATCTAATCGTCCCCTAGATCTGACCCCAAAACTGACTCAGTTAGAAATCCAACAGAGTGTGAATCTGTGTCCTCCAGGACCCAATGCCTTTGTCCTAGTGATGCCATTGGACAGACCATATGTAGGAACAGAGATGTCAGTAGGGGAGCATGTGAGATTTCTCCTCAGTGACAGAGTGTGGAAACACACTATTGTGGTGTTCACTGTAGCTGATAAAAACAACATGAGACCTGATCTCATTAGATCTAACCCTGACTTAAGATCTCTTACTGAGAAATGTGAAGGGTGCTTCCATGTTCTTAACATCACTGACAGAGGAGATGAAAGTCAGGTCACAGAGCTGCTGGAGAAGATAGATGAGATGGTGACTGGTAATGGTTGTCACTATGAGACTGAAGAACACGTCTCAGAGGAACTGAAGGAGATGGAGAGAACTATCAGAAGAAAAGCGGAACAAAGGAGGCACGCTCAGAAACAAACAACTAGACTTCCAAAACATATTGGTAAGTTTTGTTTTACTTTGACACAAACTAATATTTCAGGTTACCTTTCAGTGTATTTCATTTTGATCAATTTGATTGATCATTTGTATACTGGCACACGCACACACGCGTACGTACACACACACACACACACACACACACACACACACACACACACACACACACACACACACACACACACACACACACACACACACACACACACACACACACACACACACAGTATATATCGGCATTGTAGCTTTGTTCCTTAAACCAGTGGTTCTCAAACCTTTTCATGTCAAGGTGTGGACCCCCATCTCAAAATATTTAGTTCCAGGGACCCCCCAGCAGCAAAGATTTGAGTTACAAATGTTTGCTTTATATATATATACAGTATATTCAAAGATTTGCACAAGTTTTCACGTTTTGACAAAAATAGCAGATCTACAAGCTCATAGCGCTATGAGCTTGTATATCTGCTATTTTTTAATAGCCAAACCATAAAATATGGTTAAAGTGGTTAAAACAATTGTGACATTATATTAACTAATTTAGCTGAGGACCCCCTGGTATCCCTCCAAGAACCCATGGGGGTCCCCGGACCACACTTTGAGAACCAAGGCCTTAAACAATGTTTCCTCTGACAGGACTGCCTGACCTCAGGATTCTGTTGATTGGATCGTGGGGGTCTGGGAAGAGTTCAACAGGAAACACCATTCTGGGAGGAAGTGTTTTTAAAGCTGGTCAGAGGTCAGTGCAGTGTGAGGTGAGACATGGTGAAGTAGCAGGGAGACAGGTGACAGTGGTGGACTCATCAGGCTGGTTCTACAACAGTCCACTACAGGACACCTCAGAGATGGACAAACTGGAGATCCAGAACAGTGTGTGTCTCTGTCCTCCTGGACCACATGCTGCTCTTCTGATGGTTCCTCTTGATCAAGCATTCACCAAAGCACAGAGAGTAGCAGTAGAGGAACACATGACACATCTACCACAGAGACTCTGGAGTCACGCTATAGTACTGTTCACCCATGGAGACTGTCTGGGAGACAGAAGCATTGAGCAGCACATTGAGGCTGAAGGGGAAGACCTCCGCTGGCTTGTTGCCAAATGTGGGAACAGGTACCATGTCTTCAATAATCAGAAGAGAGATGACACTCAGGTCACAGAGCTGCTTGTGAAGATAGAGGAGATGGTGGCAGGAAACGGAGGTGGACACCATGAAGTTGATGGAGATGTTTCAGAGAAGCTGTCAGAGAGGAAGAGGAACATAGAGGAACACGTCCAGACATTCATGACCAGGACACACAGACAGAGAGCTGCTCTGAAAGCTCTGTTTGAAGGTCAGTGTGATTTCCTTTTATTCATGTATTTATTTATATCTAATGGGTGTATTATCATGTAAGTTGCTGAGCACATTCATGCCCCTCAGAGGATGTCCCCTATTGGTGACCCATGACCTTTTCTCTAGAGCAACCCTCAAGCCAAAATGTCAACTTTGCACATTAAATATCTCATAAACTAATAGACAGATTCCTGGATGAACCCTATAGATTGTTGTGACCCTGTGACCTTTACTTTAGTGCATTTTGGCCTTCATTTACGGTCCTTGGGTGTAAGTAGTACAACGGCCTCTAGGGGCTCCTAGTGGGACTTTTATAATCTTAGCATTGTTCATATTGTTGCTGTCAGGCAGAAACCTTGTATCTCCTTATTTCAACGTTTTATGTCTTTTCATGAAATAATGCCCTACTTTGTCATACTATAGTGTCACACAAAAGTAGCAAAAATAGCCGATCTACAAGCTCACAACAAGTTGCATCGGGATGCATTGTGAGCTTATAGATCTGCTGTTCTTTTTTTTTTAAGTAAAAGTGAAAGTGGTTAGGTATGTCTGTGGGTTTTATGAATATTTTGTTATATAATTAAATTAATAATTTATTATTTTCAAATTTAATCTTCATATGCTGTCAGGCAGAACCCTTATACCTTCATATTCCAACTTTTTTTCATAAATGAATGCCCTACTAAATCATAGCACAAAAATAGTGAAAAAACCCGATCTACAAGCTCACAACGTGTTGCGATTTGACACGTTGTGAGCTTGTAGATCGGCCGTTTTCACTATTTTAAAATGTTTTGAAAATGATTATTAAAAAACGATTTTGAACATTAAAGATTGCACCCGACAACAATGACATATTCTATAGGAGACATTATGCTGATGGAATGACATATTCAGAGAT
This sequence comes from Gymnoscopelus microlampas, assembly GCF_963454915.1. Lineage (NCBI taxonomy): Eukaryota > Metazoa > Chordata > Actinopteri > Myctophiformes > Myctophidae > Gymnoscopelus > Gymnoscopelus microlampas. Next base: position 2,766,337 of record NC_139957.1, read on the forward strand.
CAATTTATTAATTTTCAACACATATACATAACTGATCTCATGATAACATACTGTATATCATGAGTGATACATTAGTACAGCTCTGTAGTCAGTTCAGCCAGAATGCTTTATAAATAATAATTAATAAAGCTGAATGTGAGTCCAGGTCCTAAACAGTCACATCAGTGTTCATTGTACTGTATTTACTGTATATAATAATGAATAGAAGTGAATGTGTGAATCCAGGTCCTAAACAGTCACATCAGTGTTCAGTGAACTAATGTAGAGTTTGTTCCAGGAGAACATCAGAGTGTTCCAGTTGTCAGGCTGATGTTGGTTGGAGGAGAGCAGATTGGAAGGAGCTACGCTGGAAACATCATACTGCAGGAGGATGTGTTTACATCCACTTTCTGGAAGGTGAGTACACACATTTCATGTAAAGAAGTGAACAGATAATGTGACAGTATGTGCTGTCATTAATGATTGAGAATCATGTGATCAATAAATGGTCAGTGATCAATACAGACCATTAGATCAGTGTTTCTTAAAGTGTGGTCCGGGGGACCCCCATTGGTCCTTGAGGGGGTTCCAAGGGGTCCCCAGCAAAGCTAGCATCGCAATCAAAACCAGTTTAACCATATATAAATTGGATATTTGAAAATAGCCAATCTACAAGCTTACAACGTGACGCAATGCAACGCATTGTGTGCTTGTAGATCTGCAATTTAAAACAGAAAAAGAAGAAAAGGAAAGGGAAACATTTGGAATATTTTAACTTGAATGGGAGTCCCTGGAACAAAATATTTTCAGATGTGGGTCCGTGGCCAAATACATATTAATGTGGGGGTCCTTGATATGAAAAAGTTTGAGAACCACTGCATTAGAGGATGTCTGTCACATCACCATGGCAACTGTCTTTGTGCTTAGTTTGTTTGATTTACATGCAGTGGTTAAAAGCTGACAGATTTACACACACTCCTGTCAGTAATCTTTCATTCTCATTTATTTTAACATTTGATGCTGTGTACTTCCATATAGTAGCACTTTGCTGAATCAATTATTTACCACTTTCAGATATATTTTGGTTACATTATTCCATATAGTTCATAGCTGTTTAAGGACCAAAATGACATGTTTTCCCAACCACTGATGTATGGTGTGCAGGGGTCTTTTACACTATACTTTTGGCCCTAGTTTGGTCCTCTCTTGCACACCTCTCACTTCGTTGGTGTGCATAAGGCCTTTTTCTCATACAAAAGAAAACGTAAAAGATTTTGTTTATGTAACCAGATGGCGTCACCAAGTACTCCTTTATACACAGTGTGACTACGCCACTCCCAATTACAGGGTGGGAGACCCGAGGTACATGTTATTATATCCAGTTAACTTCCCCAAAGGTAAGCGTTCAGTTTGAGTGAACAAATAATGGTCGGTTTGGAATGCAAATTATATATTTATTCACAATCGATAAAGTACAATGTATTGGTAGCTTTAATGATTAAAAACTCTGTCCACATGTCAACCAGTACTAAAGTGCATAGGGCTACTAGAGAAACAAAAAGCTTGGCCAAATAGCTGTACTGAAATGTAGGCCTACTCATTGAAGTCTGCACACACTAGTTAAACACTGCAAATCAGCAAGATATAAACACTCAGAGCCATGTGTAATTTGGCATTAAAGATCACTGCAAATGTACACTCAAAAAGGCCAAAAGCCATGAACACCACAAAAAGAGACAGCAATCAATTAAGTGCCAATCTGCAGTATAACTATTAGCCAAGTATCTTATCTGTCTCAGGCCGTAGCCGAATTAAACCTGTGGTTGGTTAGACAGCTTGTTGTAACGTTTATAGCCGCAGGGGCTGTAGCATCTGACTAAACAGTGCTCAACTAATAAAAAGGTAGCGACATAAAACATAAAAACAAAAAGGTTAAAAGAACAGCGGTCAACAGTACAACAGGCACAATCTGTAATAAAAACAAAACGTTGCATTAGTCTCACGCTCTACCCTGGTGCTATAGATGTTCTGTTGATGTCTGGTTGCAATCAGAATCACATTCTGACTACCACTTCGGCATCAACTAAACATCTATAGTAATTCACAAGTACCAATAAAATGCATTCAATGTACTTTACAAAGTTTATCCTTAAAATCAACACATACCCTGTTAACATGTGAGGGAATGCCCAGGTTGTTGTCGGTGCAACACAGTGTAAACGGCCAGCTTTGTCCTAGCACCGCCTGTATGACAAAATAGACCAGCGTGAGAACTCATTCATTTCATTCATAAAACGAGTTGTACTGTTGCAACACAAAGAGACAGCCTACCTCTAGACCCGTGTGTGAACGCACACACACACTAACAGGGCTCTAGTTCGGCGCTTTGACGCACGTCTTCTAACAAAGAAAAGATAAACATGTATATAAATAAACTGTAAGTGTTGACTTCAAACTAAAAACAGGTAACGCTAGGTCATTAAAACAAGGCTTACCTCGACGCCATGAGCACACATACAAACGACCCGCCGTGAACAAGGAAGTGGGCGGGGAACCTGGACAAACACAGCTGACTCATATAGTGCTCTTAAAGGGGCGGTGTCGCTAAGCGCACCGGTTACCAGTCCCACTGACTACATTCGCCCCCCCGAAATGCATCGTCGCCCCGACGATGTACCAACGGAGTGACCTGACCACTTGGTACTGAGACTAACAGCGACTTATTCTCCCCCACTGTGCTGGTGACATACTGGTTGTCGGTATGGCAGCCGGTGAGGGTTGGAATGGAAACCAGCATTGCGTCGACCGCTGCGGCGTAGACCAGGGGCAGTTGGGGGTAGGTTTTCGTCTGAGCTCTCCGTTGCTTCTGGGTCACTTTCCTGGTCTTGTCCCGGACTGCCAGGTTGCGAAAGGTTCTCCTGATTCTCCATTTCTGGTGTTCGTACCCCTGGGCCTCTTCTCCCATTGTCCTCCAGGACCAGAATTATGGAGTCCTCAGAGTCACTTGTGGCAGCAACCGGAGGCGTGCAGTCCTGGACAACACGTACTGGATTTGCCGGTTGGGCCTCGGGTCCCTCCCTCTCGGGTGCTCTTCGCAGCTCAGTCCGGTGTACTCGCAGAGCGGGGCCAACCTGGTGGACAGGGGTGATGGTGTACACTTGCCCTTGGTCCTGGGGTCTGTTCACCACTCGATAAAGGCAGGAATGCCAGAGGTCCTGGATCTTATTCCTCCCTCTGACCTGGCGATTCCTCCTATAGACGAGTTGACCCTCTTCGAGACCAGGATCAGTCACCTGCTGGTTATGCTTTTGGTTCCTTTGTTCCGCTTTGGCATCTAGTTGTTATCGGACATGGTCATACACGGTCCTTAGGGATTCTTGATGTTTCTTCACCCATTCCTCTGGGGCCTCCTCATCTGGGACTTCATCAGCACCAAGGAGAAAGTCGACAGGGAGCTGGGGTTCACGGCCGAACATGATGTAGTGGGGAGCCAAACCAGTCGTCTGATGGGCAGTGGTATTGTAAGAGTAGGTGACCTGGGACAGATACTGTGGCCAATGTCTCTTTTTCTCTGGTGGCAGAGTGCGGAGGAGGTCATGGAGCGTGCGGTTGAACCGCTCACACTGCCCGTTACCCTCCGGATGGTATGGGGTCGTCCTGGTTTTCTTGATGCCGTAGGTATCACACAGCTGCTTGATTATCTTGCTTTCAAAATTTCTGCCCTGGTCTGAATGCAGACGGCTGGGAACCCCGAACAGGTGGAACCAGTGCTTCACCAAGACATCTGCCACTGTGCTCGCCCGCTGGTCTCTGGTTGGTATAGCTTGTGTAAACTTGGAAAACACATCAGTAAGCACTAGAACATTTTCTCGCCCATCACTGGCTGGTTCTAGTATAGTGAAATCCATGGCCAGTAGCTCGTTAGGTCGCGATGCCTTAAGGCTTCCCCTATATGCTCTTATCCTAGGGCCTTCCTTTGCTAGGATACATCTTCCACAGTTTCGGCACCAATTTTCGATGTCCTTTGCCATACCTGGCCAGTATCCACGATCCCGTGTCAATTGTAAGGTGCGGTCCATGCCCTGGTGTCCATGGCCATCATGCACGCTCTGGAACACCTTTTCTCTGAGACACTGAGGTAATAATATTTGGAGCAGTTCTTTACTCCCACCTGGGGGGTAGATTTTCCGATACAGCACCCTTTCCTTCTCCACCAGGCGTCCCCACTGGCGAAGCAGCTCCCTGCTCTCTTGGCTCAGGTGTTCACGTTCTTCCCGTACAGGGGTCCGCCCTTCACGCCAGAACTTCAGCACAGGGCCAATAACTGGATCTTGCTGTTGTAATGAGGACAACTCAAGTAAGGAAAGACCAGGCATAGCGGCAATCTCAAGACTGTGGGTTTCCCGGCGGACAGGCGAGTTGGCCTGTAGAGCTGGGGCGACATCCATGCCAGTGGTCACTCGATCAAGGTACTGTCTGGACAACGCATCGGCATTACCATTGCTACGACCTGGGCGATATTCTAACGTATAGTCGAAAGAAGCCAATTGTGAGGCCCATCTTTGTTCCAGTGCTCCCAGCTTAGCGGTTTGAAGGTGCCGGAGGGGATTGTTATCTGTGTAGACCGTCACTTTGTTGCCTAAGAGGTATTCTCTGAATTTTTCTGTGACAGCCCATTTAAGGGCAAGAAACTCAAGCTTCATGGAGCTGTAATTATCCATGTTTCTCTCTGTTGGTTTCAGGCCTCGGCTTTCCATCCTGGTCTTGAGAAAGGACTGCCCCCAACCCCCCATGACTGGCATCAGTCTCAAGGATGAAAGGCTTTTGGAAATCTGCATAAGCTAGGACTGGGGAACACCTCCTCTAAACGTTCCAAGTGTTGATGAACTGTAGAGGAGAACACGATGATGTCATCAAGATACAACAGGACCGACTGGAACCGTTTGTCCCCGAACATGCGTTCCATTAAGCGCTGAAAGGTCCCGGGAGCATTACATAAACCAAAGGGCATTCGGTTAAACTCAAATAGCCCAAAAGGAGTGCAAAATGCAGTTTTGGCTCGATCGGTTTCAGCCATTGCCACCTGGTTGTAACCACTTGCCAAGTCTAGCGTGGAAAACCACTTTGCTCCAGTTAAGGCGTCTAGGGACTCTTCAATTCTTGGAAGCGGATAGGCATCCTTCCGTGTCTTTGCGTTTAGCTGTCGATAGTCAACGCACATTCGTAGTCCCCCGTCCTTCTTCATCACCAGCACAATGGGGGAGGAATAAGGGCTGCAACTCTCTCTTATTACTTGGCTGTCAAGCAATTGTTTAATGTGTGCCCTGACTGCCTCATACTGTGAAGGGGGAATGCGGCGATAGGGTTGTCGTACTGGTGCCTCCTCCAAAAGTGGGATCTCGTGGGTAATAAGATTAGTACATCCTAAATCTCCCTCACCTTTAGAAAATCCATGTTGGTATTTAGTTAATAGACGTCTAGCTTCAGTATTGTCATCAGGATTAAGGCCAAGGAAGTTAAACTGTTCTACCTCGCTGGAAACATTACTGTGAATGTCCACGGATTGCACTGAGACATAAGCTGTACATTCTCTGGTGGACTCATCCAGAGAAAGTTCTATGTGTGGTGAATCACCAGTTACAACATCCCTCCCTTCGACCACTTGTACCGTTCCTATAACTCTACGTGGCACTAGCCATATATCAGACCGTCCTACATTAGTGACAGGGGCATAGAGGGTACCTCTCTCAGCATGGACTAAAGCAGGGGAAACGAGCAAACCCTCCGGGAGGCAACCGTCCAATGGACCCAGGGGTTCCAGCAAAAACTCCATAGGTGGGACCTGGGGACAAGTAACGGGGACCATTGAAAGTGTTCCAGCAGCAATACATATGGACTGTTTACCCTGTACCCTCACTTTAAATGCATTAGAGGAACTTACAATGGCTTCTACCCTCTCACAGTGCCGAAAGGCCTGCTTCCATGCCAGAGCAGCTGCCTGCAAAGGGGGACTCTGAAATAGGTTGGTGCCATGCTGTTCAAATAGTTCACGGTAACAATCAATGATAATGTTCATGCCAAGAATACCAGGCGTGGCTTTCTTACGGCTAGTGAGGACACCCTCAGGTGGATCTTTTACAATCAGTATACCCCTGCTAGTCAAACATGTGTCTAGTACTTTCACATCAAGCTCAATGTAGCCCAAATAAGGTATGTCCAGCCCATTAGCTGCTTTGAGACCCAGCCACCTACAATCACGCAGTTCACGTTTAGACAGGTGTGAGAAGTGTTCATAAAAGCAGCTTTCTGTAATGGTGGTGACCATGGAGCCCGTGTCTAATAAACAGGGTACATCCACACCACCCATGGACACCACCACCACAGAGCAAGGCCCAATTAACTTGCGAATTGCCTCTTGGTGTACAGTATTGGAGTCAGGAAACCCCCCTCCCAGTGTGTGACTCTGCACAATGGAGGGTTCTAGTTTTCCGACATGGTACGCCTAGTCTGTGCAGGGGCAGTGCTAGTCTGTGATGGTGAGTTGCCCTGAGTACAGTAGCGAGCTATGTGACCTGGCTGCGCACACTTAAGACAGATGGGTCGGCCGTCGGGGGCTCGTTGGAATCTACTTCCCCTGGAGAAAGATCTGTCTCTACTCGCCCCCCCATTAGAATTTAAACTCTGTGTAATCAAATCCAGTTGCGCTTGTTGTTTGATAAACATGCTCTTCAACTCTGCCAGTTCAGATTTACCTACACCAACAGATTCACTAGTAGCAGTGGCCTGAGCTTCACATGTTTGAGGGAGGGGGCGTACATACTTTTCTCTGGTGGGTTGGCCCTCCTCAACCCATCGGATTGCTTCTTTGCGAATGTCTAGTAGAGACAGGTCTCCATTTTGCCTCACCATCCTCTTTAACTCTCTACGCAGCATATGGTCTCTCACATTTTCGCAGAACTGGTCTCGCAGCAAAATCTGGGAATTGGACATAGCTTGAGTGTCACACAATGTAACTCGTTCCATTAACATCATAAGAGCAGGGGAGAAATCCTGCAGTGATTCTCCTTCTTTTTGTTTTCGGTCAAAGAATTTCTGTTGTAAAGAAACATAGGATATTGAGCACCCATAGATCTCCTGTAATATTGCAATGATCTGCCTGGAATCCTCCCTTACTCTTTGATCTCTGAATTTAATTTCAGTGCGAGCAGCACCCTCCAAATGATCGTACACAAATACTGCTTTGTCAATGATGGACATGTGCCTTGCCCTTAAACAACTTTCCACCTCTTCCACCCACTCATCCACAGTTAACGCCCGGCCAGTGAAGACCCTGAAAACTTGGGGCATTTCCTATCTCTAGGGAGGTAGACAGTCTGTTCTCTTCTCGGTGGGTGTGGGGATGCAAGCACATCACTATTAGGAGATGTTCGATCTGACAGTCTCTCAGTTTCAATTTGACCTGACAGTCTTTGATTTTCAGCTTGAAGCTGTGCCATCTGCTCCCGTAGTCTCTGGAGCTCTTCCTCCATAGTGACCGTCGCTCAAGGGGAAACCACCAGATGCAATGGTCCACTGAGGGAGCTGTCTCCACTGCCAACCGCTGTTCTTTAAAACTCAAAAAATAAAAACAATAAAACTCTATGTTGCTACTTGCTACGAACACAATACATTGTACAATTCTCAAACCGACCATGCACAAAAAGTCCTGCCGACTACGCCAATTGTAACCAGATGGCGTCACCAAGTACTCCTTTATACACAGTGTGACTACGCCACTCCCAATTACAGGGTGGGAGACCCGAGGTACATGTTATTATATCCAGTTAACTTCCCCAAAGGTAAGCGTTCAGTTTGAGTGAACAAATAATGGTCGGTTTGGAATGCAAAATATATATATATTTATTCACAATCGATAAAGTACAATGTATTGGTAGCTTTAATGATTAAAAACTCTGTCCACATGTCAACCAGTACTAAAGTGCATAGGGCTACTAGAGAAACAAAAAGCTTGGCCAAATAGCTGTACTGAAATGTAGGCCTACTCATTGAAGTCTGCACACACTAGTTAAACAATGCAAATCAGCAAGATATAAACACTCAGAGCCATGTGTAATTTGGCATTAAAGATCACTGCAAATGTACACTCAAAAAGGCCAAAAGCCATGAACACCACAAAAAGAGACAGCAATCAATTAAGTGCCAATCTGCAGTATAACTATTAGCCAAGTATCTTATCTGTCTCAGGCCGTAGCCGAATTAAACCTGTGGTTGGTTAGACAGCTTGTTGTAACGTTTATAGCCGCAGGGGCTGTAGCATCTGACTAAACAGTGCTCAACTAATAAAAAGGTAGCAACATAAAACATAAAAACAAAAAGGTTAAAAGAACAGCGGTCAACAGTACAACAGGCACAATCTGTAATAAAAACAAAACCTTGCATTAGTCTCACGCTCTACCCTGGTGCTATAGATGTTCTGCTGATGTCTGGTTGCAATCAGAATCACATTCTGACTACCACTTCGGCATCAACTAAACATCTATAGTAATTCACAAGTACCAATAAAATGCATTCAATGTACTTTACAAAGTTTATCCTTAAAATCAACACATACCCTGTTAACATGTGAGGGAATGCCCAGGTTGTTGTCGGTGCAACACAGTGTAAACGGCCAGCTTTGTCCTAGCACCGCCTGTATGACAAAATAGACCAGCGTGAGAACTCATTCATTTCATTCATAAAACGAGTTGTACTGTTGCAACACAAAGAGACAGCCTACCTCTAGACCCGTGTGTGAACGCACACACACACTAACAGGGCTCTAGTTCGGCGCTTTGACGCACGTCTTCTAACAAAGAAAAGATAAACATGTATATAAATAAACTGTAAGTGTTGACTTAAAACTAAAAACAGGTAACGCTAGGTCATTAAAACAAGGCTTACCTCGACGCTATGAGCACACATACAAACGGCCCGCCATGAACAAGGAAGTGGGCGGGGAACCTGGACAAACGCAGTCTGACACTCTGCCTGGCCAGCTGACTCGTATAGTGCTCTTAAAGGGGCGGTGTCGCTAAGCGCACCGGTTACCAGTCCCACTGACTACATTTAAAAGCTCCTATGTCACTTAATTTAATTATTATGACTAACATATAGTAAACCTCATATTCCAGGAGTTTAAAACCCAGACTAAACTGACACAATGTGTCAGACACCAGAGACGAGTTGCTGACAGAAGAGTGAGTGTGGTGAACTGTCCAGACTGGTCGACTACACCTCCATCACAGGATATCAAATACATCCTTCTACACGGTGTGACTCTGTGTTCTCCTGGACCCCACGCTGTCCTGGTGACTGTTGATGTCAAGTCCAGTTTCTCTGAAGCTGACAGGAGATCAGTGGAGGAACACATGGAGCTGCTGGGGGACAGAGTCTGGAGACACACTCTGGTTCTGTTCACACATGGATTGTGGCTGGGAGTGAGATGTGTTGAGGAGTACATAGAGTCTGAAGGAGAACCTCTGAGGTGGATCCTGGATAAATGTGGCTACAGGTACCATGTTCTAGACTGTGGGAAGTGGGACATTTCAGAAGTGACAGAGCTGATGGAGAAACTAGAATGCATGGTGATGAGGAACAGAGGACACTTCAGGGTGGAACGTGAGACAAGACAGATGACTCCGTCTGAAAGACTAGTTAAGAACCTGACATTAAGAGACAAAGAAAAGCAATGCAGGAGGAGAGAGGAGGAGATGATAGACAGGATGTTGAAGTTTGTGGTGAAGGAGCCAGATGAAACAACCCTGCCAGCTGCCAGGAGGAGAAGGGAGAGCATAGATGGCCTTCCACCAAGCAGTGAGTATCAATAGAATTGAGCTGCTAACAGATGTTTCTAAAGCAATGGTTCTCAAAGTGGGGTCCTTGAGGTGGTTCAAGGGGGTCCCCAGCTAAATGATTGATAGTTAGGAACCAAATGAACCCTTACAGGACTGTGACTCTGAGAGTGTACAAATGGAACAAATGGACCATTACGTTCCATTTGTACACTCTGGGGGTCGTTGAAATTTAAAAAAATGAGAATCACAGTTCTAAAGATAACATTTCTTCTTCAGATAACTGAAACAATGGCCCTGATTCATAAAGGGATTTGCGACCATATTTTGTACGTACCGGCATTTAGGACAAGTCGTACATATCCACCTGATGCATAAAGATTTTTTGGTCTGTGTTTTGTGCGTCAGGTGCGCACGTTCTCAGGTCAGCCCCGAGGCTGGCGTACCAGGGCTGAAATGTGCGTATGTCTTTAGAATGCTTTATTCTTCATGTCAAAATCAATTACAACAGTGGCAAACCTCAAATAAAATATATGTGCCCAACATTTGTCAACACATATATATAAAACATTAAAAATAAATGTCAAACGATATTGCTTGTAGCCTATGCATAATATAGAGTACATGATGTAGATTCCACCGCTTTTTATTTATTTTCTAGGCTATATGAGTCGCAGCTGAATTATTAGGTGTGTGTTTGCCAGCGGGCCATCTCAGCCAAAGTGTCACGTAATAATGAAAATAGGCTATGATGCCTTAATGAAACTGCGGCGGGACTGACTGCATCAGTGTCGTGTCGCGGTATTAATTTGTAAAGCCTACTGCAGGCTACTGTATATTGATCACATGAACGCCACACACAACAGCCTAATAAATATTACCATCTGATGAAGAAAAATAAAGTGGATGAAAGCTGTGTCCAGAACCATTCCCCATTCCGACGTAGGACAGTGATATCCAAAATGAACTAATTTAATCAATAAGCTCTGGTCCATAATCGGATAGAAGCGTTCCACTTGTATGCCCTGGATTTATTTTCAACATCATATTTAAGGTGCGCAATGTTCATTAGAAAATGCTTATAATATCCTTTCCACGTTTTATTAGCCTTTTATTTGGTAATGGGGTTAAACCTTGTAAACTTCTTTATTCTCATTACACATGAGAGCATTTATTACGTGATCCGCTTCCAGACAGAACAGTAAGTTGTCAAGGCGATGCGACACCGCATTATTATCTTAGACGAGAGACGGCAGAGTTGAACTTCAGCGTTGCCAGATGTTGTGAGAGAAATAAGCAACCAGGTCTAGGAAAACAAGCCCAAAAGAAGCAACTGGCACTTAGGCCATTATAAGCACTTTAATTAAACCGTTGTGAGCTTGTAGATCTGCTATTTATTTTTAAAATCGTGTAATAACATTTGGAAGATTTTTTAAACATTCTAACAACACAAATCTGCCTCCAGCTCGCACAAAACATTTTCAGATGGGGCTTATAGGGATAAATTAGCATACATATTAACTTGGGGGTCCATGACATGAAAATATTTGAGAACCACCGGTTAAAACAATTAAACAATTGTGAAGCAAGCCCAAATAACTAACTACACTTTAGAAACAAGCAAAAAAAAACGCATCCCACAGCTCCGAATATTTACAAGCAACTTTACAGAAAAATAAGTCCAAAATAGCTTATAATAAGCGGACATGGCAACACTGTTTGGCACGGTTCAGCACGGTGACGTTGAAGTTGGATGCTGTTGGATGCAGCCTTCCAGAGAGTAATCATCACACCTGGTCATACGCACTGGTCATACGCACGTCTCTGTCATATACGACACCCCTTTTGAATCGCACGTCCGTTAGTGAGTACCAGAAATACGACCTCTTTTACGAACTTCATTTACACCATATTTACGACCCTCATTATGAATCGGGGCCATTGTACCTAGACTTTAATAGAAGTTATTTCAGTAACAGTGCATAAACTAAAAAAGTATTCCTTGTTAATATTTAAGTATGCAATTGTGCATTATTATGATGATGATGATGATGATGATGATTATGATGATGATTATAATTATTATGAATTATTAATGTAAATATCCTGCTGTGTGTCTTGTGTTGCAGTGAGCGGTGGAAGTGGAACACCTTCTGAAACAGGAAGTTCATACCCCCGGTCACCTGCCAAGGTCTCTGATTGGCTGATGAAGAGATATCCTGGACCAATAGCGTCCTCTTCAGGACGTGGCGCGATGAGTGGTGATCCCAGCCAGACAGAGGCTGATGTGAAGAATGTGATAGGAGAAGCCGAAACTATGGTTTGATAACAATTACACTCATCTAATGTGTATTGACTTAATCCATTTTATTATTCTGGTAGAAATGCAAATATGCTAATGTGATTCACCCTCTGCCAAATGGATAAATATGTTTTTCTTATCTGGTTGTGTTCACTAGCCAGATGGAGTTACATCCATGTATGTACATTTTCACAATGTGTCATAATGTATTGAAAGCAAAGCCCATTGACATTTTCCAGGGCCTCTATCATATAGTGAAGACTTTTAATTTAATCAATTTTATTCAATCAAAATTGTTCACAGTTATCTTGACCTTTGACATTTGACATTTCAACCAGATATTGTTCTTTTAAAGTTTGTATTCTCTTCATCCCTCTAAACAGGAACAAATGCTTCTATCAGAGAAACAGGTCCTGGTTGAACAGCTGAAAGCAGAGAAAGAGGAGAAGAGTCTGGTAAATAAACACACAATACATTTATAGTTTTATCAAACACTGCTTAGTTAGATGATACTAAAAGAGTTTGTATGAAATTGGACCAAAGCCAAATAAAGAGTGTTTGGGGTTTGGATGTTGAAGTTTGTGGTGAAGGAGCCAGAAGAACCTGTCAGGAGGAGAAGTGATAGCTTACGGCACCTTCCACCAAGCAGTGAGTATCAACACAATTGATCTGCTAATATTTTTTTCTAAAGCAATAGTTCTTAAAGTGGGGTCCTTGAGGGGGTTCCATGAGGTCCCCAGCTAAATGATTGATAGTTAGGAACCAAATGGACCCTTGCTTACAGGACAGTAAGAGAGTGTACAAATGGAACAAAATGGACATTCCATTTGTACACTCTGGTCCTTGAAATTACAAATGTTTGACAATCACAGTTCTAAAGATAACATTTCTTCTTCAGATAACTGACAACATTTACCTAGACTTTAATAAAAGTTATCTCAGTAACAGTGCATGAACTAAAATGTATTTCTTGTTAATATTTAAATATGCAACTGTGCATTATTATTATGATGATGATGATGATTATTATTATTATTATTATTAATGTAAATATCTTGCTGTGTGTTGTCTTGTTTTGTTGTTGTCTTGTCTGTTGCAGTGAGTGGTGGAACACCTTCTGAAACAGGAAGTACAGGACGTGGCACCATGAGTGAAGCTTCCAGCCAGACAGAGACTGAGGTAGATGAACCTATGGTTTGATAACAATTACACTCATATACTGTGTATTGACTTAATCCATTTCATTATTCTGTTAGAAATGCAAATGATTATGCTAATGTGATTCACCCTCTGCTAAATGGATAAATAAGTTATTCATACAATATGTGGTTGTGTCCACCAGCCAGATGGAGTTACATCCATAGAGACACACGGGCGGAAACGGAAGGCCTACAAATTCACGCCCACTTTTGAGACAGCGCTGCTACTCGGGGTCCGTTAGAAAGATGAACTGCAGCACTCAATGCAATCTTTATGAGAGGCATTGTAAAATACCGTCATTTCATTGGTTAACTACTGAGGCTGTAGCGACTTTTTTGGTGTTCTAATAAAGTGTCCCATTTGTTTGATTTGTCCTTTTTAATGTCCCATATCTGTCATCTCGATATACTACCCACAATATACTATAATATACTCCATCATTATGTCAAAACCGCTAGCATCGGAGATCTAGACTTTAAGTGGTCGCATGGTATATACGTCACGGACGCATCCCTTGAGGTTTTCAATACCCAGAAAACTGGCGAAAGTGGACGTTTTCAATATGTTTTGGTCATTATCTCTGGAACAGAAGGTCCAATCTGCTCAGTTCAAAGCTTGTTGGGTGCGTGACTTTGAGGACATTAAGCACGCAATGACACATTTTCGGGTTATTTATTTTTTTTTAGGGGAGGCGAGATCTTAGTTGGGCAGGCGACCGCCTGTCCTGCCTCTACAGTGTGGGTACACCACTGGTCGGCGCTCGGCGCTCGTAAAGACAGTGATGTCACTGAAATGCGACAACTTCTCTGTCTGCCGTCTACCCTCTGCTGTGTTAACATTATGGGTAACTTGTTAAAGTGGCAAATTAAATGTGAAACACATCAACTATTAAGAAAACAAGAAGATATGTTGACAAAGACACTCCATACATTTGGAAACATATTTTTATTTAAATCAATATCGTCTCCAGTTAATGCAGGATAATTTTAAAAGTAGGCTAATTCTCATATCCTCTCATAGGGAATGCATTGAGAGCTGCAGTTCGTCGTTCTAACGGACCTCGAGTAGCGGCGCTATCTCAAAAGTGGGCGTGAATTTGTAGGCCTTCCGTTTCCGCCCGTGTGTCTCTATGTATGTACATTCTCACAATGTGTCAGAATGTATTGAAAGGAAAGCCCATTGACATGTACCATCTCATTTTCCAGGGCCTCTGTCATATAGTGAAGACTTTTAATTTAATCAATTCTATTCATTCAAAATAGTTCACAGTGACCATGACCTTTGATATTTGAACCCCAAATTGTAATTAGTTCATCCTTGAGTTCAAATGGACGTTTTTGCCAGATGTTATGACATTTCAACCAGGTGTTCCTGAGATATTTATTACTTCGCTTCCTCCAAACAGGAACAAATGCTTCTATCAGAGAAACAGGTCCTGGTTGATCAGCTGAAAGCAGAGAAAGAGGAGAAGAGTATGGTAAATAAACACACAATGCATTTATAGTTTTATCAAATTAAATAAACACACAATGCATTTATAGTTTTATCGCACTGCTTAGTTATATGATACTAAAAGAGTTTGTATGAAATTGGACCAAAGTCAAATAAAGAGTGTTTGTGTGTCATCTGTCACTAGATACATTCACATCACTGAACACTATGGTTGTCTATGACTGTCCTCTGCTGGTGTCAATCTGTCATGACATGCGGGCTCATTAAAACGGTCTGAACTTTAACTTTTCCTGAAACGATAGTCTTCTTTCTTTCTTTCTTTCTCTGAATCTTTTCTTCCTCTCATATGGTGTAGTTGGAGCAGCAGGTGGAGAGTGTGAAGGTGGAGCTGAAGATTAAGAACATCCAACTGCAGCAACTCATGGAGATGAATACACTGGTGACAACACGCACGCACGCACGCACGCACGCACGCACGCACGCACACACACACACACACACAGACTACGGTGGACGTCACAAAGTAACATCCAGACTAGTGAGGTGCACTGTTGCTCCAATCTGCACCAAATGTGACACAAACACTGTTCAGGGGACTGGCATGAGAATAGCCACACCAACAAAACGTAAATTGCACACGTATGGTGCAGTACAGCAGTGTTATAGCAATGTTTAACTCTTCACATGGACATAATAATAATAATACTAATAATACTAATAATAATAATAATGCATTTTATTTATAACGCACTTTACATTCTTGCGAATCTCAAAGTGCTACAGGTTAAAAGCATGGCATAAAAACAACATACTGTATAGGCACAAATCAGTTACAGGGGACCCAGCTTGGCGAAACTAAAATGGGTCAAAAATAAAACTAGGCAAAACAGGAAAGACAAAAACCAGAGAATTTAGTTAAAAGCTTTGTTAAAAAGGTAGGTTTTTAGCCCGTTTTTAAAAACATCCGTGGATTGTGGTGCTCTCAGGTGATCAGGGAGAGCGTTCTACAGACTAGGAGCTGTGTGACAGAAGGCACGGTCGCCCATGGTGCGGAGGTTGGTGTCGGGGATAACAAGGAGGTTGGTGTTGGAAGAGCGGAGGCTGCGCGTGGCCGGTTTTGGTTTGAGAAGTTCTTTGAGGTAGGGGGGGCATTACCGTAAATGCACTGGTGTGTGAGGAGGGAGATCTTGTATTCGGTCCTGGCGGAATGGGGAGCCAGTGAAGGGAACGGAGGATGGGTGAGATATGGTCATATTTTCGCACCCTCATCAGGATCCTAGCTCTTGCTAGGGATCCCGATGAGGAGTGCATTGCAGTAATCCAGTAAACATAACTCACTGACCATTACTGATCAGCACAATACAGGTCACATATAGCGCCCTGAAAATCTAGTGTGAAGACATTCCCTCCAGGTGTTTTACTCCTCTTCCTCCCTCCAAACAGGAACTAAAGCTTCTATCAGAGAGGGAGGCCTTTATTGAACAGCTGAAAGTGGAGAAAGAGGAGAATAGTCTGGTAAATATACACACCATGCATTTATAATTTTATCAAATTAAATTAACACACAATGTATTTATAGTTTAGTTAAATGATACTAAAAGAGTTTGTATGAAATTGGACCAAAGTCAAATAAAGAGTGTTTGTGTGTCATCTGTCACTAGAGACATTCACATCACTTTCCTTTCTTTCTTTCTTTCTTTCTTTCTTTCTTCCTCTCATATGGTGTAGTTGGAGCAGCAGGTGGAGAGTTTGAAGGTGGAGCTGGAGACTAAGAACATTCAACTGCAGCAGAGAGACAAGAAACTCATGGAGATGAACACAGTGGTGACTACACACACACACACACACGCACGCATGTGACTAATAAGCTCATCTACTGGGAGTGATTTCAGTATCTAAAAGAACAGACAGACACAACAGAGTATAAATCCTGCATCATGGTTTATGTCTCTGCCAACCATGTTGTACATAAATGCATATTTCTGCACTTTATATACGGTAGCACCTTTACCCAAAGTCCTTTACAATTTAGCTATTTAGCAGATGCTCTTAATCCAGAGTGATTTACAGTAGCAATGTAAACACAAGGTTTACAATATGCATTACATTTACACACAGTCACACACACGCACATGCGTGCGTGAAATTCCCTCCAGGTGAAATTCCCTCAGGTGTTTACTTCTCTTCCTCCAAACAGGAACAAATGCTTCAATCAGAGAAACAGGTCCTGGTTAATCTGTTAAATAAACACACAATACATTTATGGTTTCATCAAATTAGATAAACACACAATGCATTTATAGTTTCATCAAATGAAATAAACACACAATACATTTATAGTTTTATCAAATGAAATAAACACACAATACATTTATAGTTTTATCAAATGAAATAAACACACAATACATTTATAGTTTTATCAAACACTGCTTAGTTAGATGATACTAAAAGAGTTTGTATGAAATTGGACCAAAGAGTCAAATAAAGAGTGTGTGTGTGTGTGTCATCTGTCATTAGAGACATTCACATCACTGAACACTATGGTTGTCTATGACTGCCCTCTGCTGGTGTCAATCTGTCACGACATGTGGGCTCATTAAAACAAAGCCAGTACTTTTCCTGAAAAATGTACGTAATTGTCTTTCTTTCTTTCTTTCTTTCTTTCTTTCTTTCTTTCTCTCATATGTTTCAGTTGGAGCAGCAGGTTGAGTCTGAAGGTGCAGCTGCAGCAGAAAGAGAAGGAACTCATGGAGATGAACCGTTATATTATACCTCTATGAGATGAACACACTGGTGAGAACGCACGCACGCACGTACGCACGCACTCACGCACGCATGCACGGTCCCTCTCATGTGATGTCCTGTGTGTCCTGTGTGTCTCCATCAGGTGTCAGTCAGGAGAACAGGTGATGATGCAGCAGAAACTGCAGAATGAATCTGAGGAGAACAAACGTCTCTTCATGGAGAACTAAGCTCCTGAAGAAACCACACCAACAGGAGAAACTCATCCTGTTTGTTTTTTGTTGTATTTTTTAGGGTTGTAGTACTCGAGACCGGTCCGATTAACTCGAACCGGTCTTGATTTACTCGGTCTTGTCTCGGTCTCGCCCATAATTTGACTCGGTCTTGACTCGGTCTCGGACTAAGGGACTCGGGACTCTACCCCCACCGAGTCCACTCGAGTCCAAGACCAAGTCATTACAATGCAATGAAATAATTTTATTATACCCATATTATGAGGAGCCTATTCACATTAACATTCTAAGAGAGCTTATGGACAGCTGTCTTGGAGCGCATCATCTCGTGGTTGACAGCGCAGCAGCAGCAGAACACTCTCTGCCATGTCCCTCTAGTTTATATTATTTTTAAATTATTTCCACTAACAGCGCAAGCTTTCCAGGTGTTTATTTATTTATTGTGTGTTCACTGTGTAGCCTGTGGTTGTTTTAATAAACAAGATTCTCTAAAGATGGTTAGAGACGGCTTTCAGTAAGGTTTCCTTGCGCACTTGATTGTCATGCAGTGGCTGGCAGCGTGTGTGCGCATCTAATCACAAAACCCGACGCTTGATCAACAGCAAAATATAGATTAATGCATTTGACAAAATACAATGAAATCCCAAAATGATTAGAGTCTTATTATCCAGTAAGCAATATAAATTAACTGCAAACAAATTCAAAGTTATAGGCTATCAATATCACACAAAAGTATAGAGAAGCTGTGACCTCACCTCACCTCACAAACAAATGGACAAGGAATAAATAATCCTTTGGCAAACAACATCCATGTTCTGTTTGTTTGTCAACAATGATCTAATGGAAAGTTTATTTCAGCAGCTAGAATGTGACAGCTTGACATAGTTTGAGCCATTTTTGCTGTGCAGCACACTCCTCTTTAAGTTCATCGCCTTCACCTGTTGTTCTGCTGTGCGCAACAGGGCATATCTCCGCCAGGCCAGGTTTACCTACCCAGGCCATGAAATTCATAAGCAGTCATAGTAGCCAATTAGAATGAAATATGCTAAAACTGACTCATGTAGCCTACTGATACAGAACCGTCGCTGTTGGGTGGAAACCTTGTATGTTCCTTTTTTTTATTATTATTTAAAAACGATTTAAAATGGTGAAAATAGCCAATCTACAAGCTTCAAGTATTAATAATTAAGAAATATTGTATTTTAGCAAAATCAACTAAAGTCATTGTTAGTGCAAGTTCAATCACATTTCATTTGAATGAAAATTATTTATGGGGAAAATACATAAAATCTGTGAATCTAATGTGATTCATATGACCCCTACTTCAGTCAGTGAAGTCCAGGGCTGAATGTGACAAATGTTGAGACCAATATAACTTAGTTAGTACAAATATTGGTCAGTTGCCAATACATTATTTTGTGAAATAAATGGGTTATAATACACAGATAGTTATACTATTCTTGTACTATATTAAAATAAAATCATCCTTAACCTTCAAATTAAATTCTTTATGTCCGTGGAAATAAATGCCCTGGCATTTGGCCTTTGTGGACTAAAAAATGACAACACCAAAGGCCAAGTGGCCTTGCCCCTAAAATGGTGAAATTCCAGGCCTGGTCACAATGCATCGCCATTTGACGCATTGTGAGCTTGTAGATCTGCTTTTTTAATATATATACTGTAACTACTGTAGCCTGTTATTATGACGTTTACATATTTTAAAACTGAAGATGCAAACGCATATTGAATGACAGTGTGTTTAAATTGAATGTCTCACCAGTGTTTGAAACACTGATTCATTGCTGGGGGTGTGAGACTTTCAGTCAATAAAGTAGCACATATCATTTGCTATGTAATGGTGGCTCCTTGTCATTAAAGGGAGTAGTTTTCATTGTTCTGTCTGTAAGGAACATTCATGTGTAATGATGATAATGGCTCATTGGTCAATTTGGTCATTGTTGTTTGGTCTAGGTTTACCATTGAGATGTAATTCATTCAGTAAAAATAACTAAATAGCTAATTGCTCTGTCATTCATTAAAAGATGCAAAGAATTTTTTAAATGTCAAAATAAAAACAACAAAACAAAACTAGAAAAAGTGCTTGGAGCACAGGTCTCCGCCAGGTCAGGTAGGTTATTGTGGCTTCCTCTGCCTAGTGTGAATAGTGGAAATTTCACGGAAATCGACATTTTGCGGCACATCCGTCTTGATCAAATGTTGAAATTGGCAATAAAAAGAAGGCCTTACAGCTAGGGCTAGGCGATATGTCTTTTGACTCGATTATGGTGAATGATTGTAGCCTGACACTCAGCCTGAATTTTCATTTCGTTTCACTCCATTATTCAGTCTGAAAGCCCTCTCAATGCAGCCGATTGCTGAGATGGGGGCGTGGCCAACGTTTTTTTTTTCAAAGACTTTTTGGCGATTGGTTCATACTGGATTATCCCGATCCCGATTCGTCGATCAGATTTTCAACCGAGGCTGAGACCTCCTATGAGAGCGTCACCAGACCAGAATCGCCTGAACATATTTTTTTAATGGACGTGGCTAGCGATTCACGGGCTGGAGCCAGGCTAGAATGATTGAGCACTTAAAATAAATCAAATAAAGTAGTGAAAATAGCAGATCTACAAGCTCGAAAAAGCGCCACGATGCAGCGTGTTGTAAGCTTGTGGACTGGCTATTTTAGCTATTTCTGTACACCACCATTGGACAACAAAGTATAATACAGGGTCAGTGGGTAGAATCAATGTGTTCAATAAAACAACAAACAGAATTATTCAATTGACCAAGTATCGTTTTCGATATATTTTTGGTTAAAGGGATATTTCACCCCCAAAAATATTTTTTCTATCGATTACACACCCCATGGAGCGTTGAATTCATGGAGATTATTATATTTTTTTGTCATATTCCTAAGCCAATAATTTGATCATAAAGACTCCACCGTTTATCAAATTATTGGCTTAGGAATGCGACAAAAACAAAATAATCTCCACGAATTCAAAGCTTCATGGGGTTTGTAATTGATAGAAAATAAGTAATTTTTTTGGGTGAACTATCCCTTTAACCCCGTAAAACCGGGAAGGCATCTGTGTCATTTTAGCTTTTTGCGTTGGCTATTAAAAAATCACACCCAGTGTGAAGTGGGCGGTGTGTGGTCATCACAACATGACTCACTTTAAAAAAAGGATACAAGACTTTTTTTAAAGTCCATACTGCTATTCATAGGGCTGCACATGTGTCATGTGTTTCGCTAGCCAATCACAGTCCTGAATTTGCAAAGTCAGCCAATCACATTACAGTTAGTGGTGATGACACTAGCTGTAATGTGATTGGCTGATATGAAAAAAGTATCGATTTGCATTAACAATGGAAGGGTTAGGGGGTACACAAATGTTTTGGTCGGTGTCCAAAACTCACTTATAGGGGGCGGCTACACCGCCCCAAAAATAGCAGATGTACAAGCTCACAGTGTGGAACTTGTACATCTGCTATTTTTGGCTTTTTTGGCCTACTTTCAGTTACGTCGCAATGGCATCAGTGAAACTATCTTGTCACTCTTCTTCACAATAACACCCTGGTGCATCGGTCAGCGCCTGCCAGCGCTCCAATTATTATCAATTATGAATACATTAAAATTATCCTGCCTCTGGCTGTGGGAGGAGGGGTCCACATCATTCTCATCATCATCCCCATCCTCTGCAACATCCTGGTCGTCCTCCTCATCATCCTCATCTTACTGTTCCGCTGCCCCTGGCTGTGGGAGGCGGTAGTAGACTACCGGCGTGTATAGTCGAGGTACT
Organism: Gymnoscopelus microlampas; assembly: GCF_963454915.1. Lineage (NCBI taxonomy): Eukaryota > Metazoa > Chordata > Actinopteri > Myctophiformes > Myctophidae > Gymnoscopelus > Gymnoscopelus microlampas. The sequence goes on from NC_139957.1 coordinate 2,787,881, forward strand.
TGCGTTCGCCGACACGCCTCTTGAGACGATGATGGAGGAACAGCTCTCTTGGTGTAGAGCAGGGGTCGGCAACCTTTTTGACATGAAGCGCCATGTTTTTATTTTCTTGATAGTCAGCGTGCCATATCAACATTACGTTTAATTATGACACCACATCAAAATAAAGTATTTCCGACAGATTGATTTCCCATAAATATAACCTTTTTTCTCTTCTCTCTTTTCTTTCACAGCAGGATGTAATGATCATTAGACTCAATAACTAACAATAACCCACCTATCTCCCAGACTCCCTCCCCAGTCAGAGTTCAGAGTTTGAAGGAATGTAGAATTATGTGCAGGATGTAATTTGCACACAGATACATGTTTTCTTTTTCAGACACTGAGAAGCAGCAATGGACCAAGCAAGGTCAACAACATCCACAATTGTGCATTTTAATTTCAAAATAGTGAGCCTCAGTTTTGAAAAACTGTAATCCTAAGACAAAACAATATATTTTACATGTCCCTTACATATCCCTCCATAGAAACTAGGGTTGCCGCAGTGTCCAGTGTTACTGGTGTTACATGGTGTGCGGGCACACACCGATTCCGTAACTTGCCCACAGATAAACACAGTTTATTTTATATTTTGAATTTAAAAACAAAATGTAAAACTAGAAAAAGTGCTCCCGGAGCACAGGTCTCCACCAGGTCAGGTAGGTTAGTGTGGGCTAGCAATGTTCGGAATTCGCCAATCAGGCTGGAATGTGAAAAATCAGACGGATCAAAAAAAAAAGTTTTGCAAAAATCGGCCTCCTGGTGGCGCTATAATAGGGCATGTTGAAAGGGTGGCATTTGTTCCTAAACGTAGTGCGAATGTGCGTGCAAAGTTTCACCACAATCGGGTGCTGCGTTCATGATTTGTAGCATTTTGAGTGCACATACAAAGTTGTACACAGATCGGTGCAGTTATAGGTAAAAAACAAATTGGCCTGTTATAGCGCCACCATGAGGCTGATTTGAAAAATTTCAAGTGGCATTTCTTCCTCGGCCTAGTGGGAAAGTGCATGCTAAATTTCACCGAAATTGCACGCTGTGTTAATGATTTAAGGCATTTTGTTCAAAACGGAGCAGTCCTGCAAACTTTGGAAACCATTATTAGCCAATCACGATGGAATATGAAAAATGTAAAGACCCGTTTGATTTAAAGATTATAGAGATACTGTGTACTGTCTGATTTGCATGATGTTTGGACAACATCTGTAGGAGTACTGTCAAAACATTTGTTTTGCAAAAAGCGGCCTCCTGGTGGCGCTACAAATCTCTGATGTTATACCTGTTATACCTGTCCCTAGGGACAACGGTTCCATATAATCCAAATAAGTTTGGCAAGTCTTCAAAAATGTGTCAAACCCATTTCTCAGAAGATAAGCAATCTTCTCAAGAGGAACACAACTCTTTTCTGAGAACCATCTACAATGAGGAGGGGGGAGTCAGACTTCCATGTTATTGCAATACATTTCCTTGCAACTCCAAGTGCCACTCCATGTTCTTGTAACATGCTCATATCGATACTTATTCGGATGATGGGCTGTACAATTATGAAGTGAAAGTGACTATCCATCGGCGCCTACAGTAGGCTGCTCACAGCACGATCACGAGTCACAGTGGAGTTATTTCACGTACACGTTACAGGAGTACGAGGAGAAAGAAAGCTTGACGAACTGAACTCAAAACCAACTTTAACTCTGTGAGTACGAGTTCTTTATTTACTTCACAACAACCTGTAGACGATGTGCTATCGACCGATCTTGCCACAGTACTTATTTTTCCTGTTTGAGTCTGACTTAGGACACATGTAGGACACTGACTGGTTGACAACATTATTGAAGTTATTTAAAGCAGATAAGCAAATGGCACCACATCGATAGACGTACGGCACATGAATGAATTGATGAATGTAATTGAAGTAGGCTATATGCGCATGTGGTCACAGGTGGTCTTAAGAAAGCATATGAGCTCAAAGTTGGAGGAGTAGCCCAATTTGTTATACGTCAGTTTTCATACACACTGTAAAAAAAAGCGCTTTTTCAAATATATTTTCCATACCTGTCTGATTGTCTGCTTAATCAAACAATATGCAATATTACACCAGATCAGCAGAACACCTCCATACAGCAAGAGAGAGAGAGATCAATCAAGTGCTCAATGGATAAAAGTTAAAAACGTAGGCTGGTGCTTCTATGATCAACGGGAACCAAAACCAAAACTCGAAAAAGAGGAAAGAGCACAAAAAAAAACATAATTTTTTTGAGTGCTCGGATCGTTCCTCTTTTTCATTCTCCGTACAGCGCTTGAAATGTGATTCAAATCTGACTTCTAGGCGCAGTCGGTAGCGCTGTCGCCTCACAGCTAGAAGGTCCTGGGTTCGATTCCCGCCAGGGACGCTGTGGGCGCTGGGGGCGTGTTCTCTCCTCCACGTCATCGGCGCCCATACCCTAGGTGGGGTTGGCGAAAGGGCCTACTCTGTGTGGAGTTTGCATGTTCTCCCCGTGTCTCCTAGGGTAGTTAATACCCTCACAAAAACATGTAGTAATCCTGGTCACTATACTGCCTCCCCCTGGTCAGCCGGGGCTCCTGATGGAGGAGAAGGGAACTGGTTGGAATAACGTGTTCCTTCCACGCGCTATGTCCAACCAGGGAAACTCCCCCCTGTCGGGTGATAAGAAGCGGCCTGCTTGCTCCTCATGCATTGAAGGAGGCATGAGCTTCAGCTTGGGCTCTCCCTAGGCTGGCAGAGGGTAGGTAGTGCCCAGGATTACATAGGCAATTGGCACTGGGTGAAAAAATGTGGGTTACAAAATCGTGGGATAAAAATTATAAAAAATAAATAAAAAAAATCTGACTTCTAAAGGTGTGTCGCAGTCTGGATTATTTATACTTTGTCATACGATGGTGTGGCTCGCCCAAAAATAGCCCATCTATAAGCTATATAAGCTATTTACACGTATCGATGCAATACTTAGTGAGCTGAGCTTGTAGATTTGCTATTTTAGGCTTGTGACACAGTCGCACAACAGAGCATTACAGTACTTGTCTATATTGTTCACGTCGTTACCACAGCAACCAATGTACTGACGATGTTTCAATGCTCAAACCTGATCTGATCACTTAGAAATACCATTGTGGATAGTCAGTCCTAAAGGTCATAGTTGAGAAACAAACTATGATCGCGTATTAAAAGGTTTTACCTGAAAAATCCACTCCAGTGAGCCAGGGCAGGTTTTTTCCTCTCTGTGTTCTGAAGCCTTTTCAGCTGCGGGTGTCGCTGTTGAGGGATTTTGCCTGTCAATCATCGTCTCTGCTCCGCCCCCCCAAAAGAGAAGGATAGGGGGCGGGATTAATGGTCCACGGGCAAATCACAGCACTTTTCTGAGCCTAATTATTCTGAAAACCCCAGACCACAGAAAATCCAATCTGTCCCAACCAGGAACACAGAAAAATGTTCAAAGTTCCTTTCTTTTGGGGTGTAATTCAGAAAAAAATAAAGAAAAAAGATTATGTCATTAAACCTTTAAACATACCTTTAAACACTGAAATAAAAAAAAACACTCATCACGTCATCTGCCCTTGTTCATGTCAACAGTTCAACGGGAAGCCGTGCTCCTGCACACGGTTCAACCTCACCCAGAACATGGAGGGCGACAACAGCCAGGTGGAGATGAAGCTGACCTCAGACATGAACGAGGAGGTGGGGGGCAACGGCGTGGGCGACCACCTCAACCACACCGCCGCCAACGGCCCTTACGTGGCCCGCAGGCCTGGCCGCACGCCCAAGAACATCTGCTTCATGGCCGCCACCACCCTCGTCATATTCATCATTGGTAAGAGAGGGTAAGGAAGAGGTGTGAATCGTCGCTGTCGGGCAGAAACCTTGTCCTATCTCCATATTTTGCGTCACACAAACATATCAAAAGTAGCAGATCTACAAGCTCGAAAGCCGGCACGAGGCGACGTGTTTGGCGGAGGAATGCGCTGTCGGACTAACGTATTGCACCCCCATGCACCAATCCTTCATTTCGTCTCTGTCAGGTGGAAACCTCATATGTCCAAAAGATATTCAGGATTCAAACTCAAAAATAGCAAAAGTAGCAAAAGCTCCAAACACGTCGCCTCGTGCCGGCTTTTGAGCTTGTAGATCTGCTACTTTTGATATGTTTGTGTGACGCAATGCCTCCCAAATATGGGGTGCGGATGCCACATAGTCGGAGAAAAGGTCTGTCGGATTAACGCATGCCTCCCGGTGCATGGATGTACCAGAATATTGCTTGGCTACAAAAATATAGCTCCATGAAATGAGAGCTAATTCACTGGAGGATTCAAACAGACCCAGACTTCCAGTGTTCTGCAAATCTTTTCGCCTTGCTACGCTGGAAGGTTGTGGCTCTTGATGGACTCCTGTAAGATATATGGACAGCTAAGTGGAAGTGGAATGACATAGGGGGGATATTAACGTGAGACCTTATGTTGTCAGTCAGCAGTATTGTATTTTTTTTTTAAATATATTTTTTTACTCGCATCCCAGTCCGGGGCCCGCCTGTGGCTGGCCGACGTCCAAGAATTTCATACAAGAAGATGATGTAGATCTGATTGAATCAGGGCTCAGCTCAAGTGAATCATGTGAGTGAGTTGTTTTAGCTGTCTGTCCATGGTGGAAGTGCAGATAGCCTAATTAATTTAGTTCGAAAATGCATCATTATGGATTGTGGAAGCAAACCAACTTCAGTCCACACATTTTTTTTTAATAAAAAAAAAAAAAAAAAAATTTTTCTTTTTTTTTGGGGGTTGCATATGGGGCCCCCATATGAGCTCTTGAAACGGGCCCCCAGATCATTAAGGCCGCCCCTATACGCCAGTGTTGACTTTGACGTTTAGGGCGTAATCGAATGCCGCCCTTTTCTCCCTCTGTGCCATTGTGATCTAACCTGACACCGTCAAATGGAAGAAGCTTGCGACACAAATGCAAATGAGATTTCCGGAGGGAGGGGGGTTTACCAGGCTAATTGTGATCCTCTTTTTCATCTGAACCTGTCATTGTGATTTTCTCCCTCCCCCTCTGATTAGAGCTGTAACGATCACAAACTTTTAGTTGACGATTGATTGTAGTACAAATTAGTTACGATTAACGTTAATTGTGTTTTTAGCATTGAACGTTGAAACCTATAAATCAATGTTACCTTTATGTTTGCATTTAATCTTTTGTAAGCCAAAATTGCACAGGGATATGACAGATATGACAAATAATTGAAATATGCAAAGAAATCATTACTGGTACCAATAATCAAAATAAATAATACCATGGCCAAAACAGGCTATGCATTTAAAGGAGAGATCCGGCCATTTAAGGTTGTGTGTTTGATGTGTCGCTAATCACTCACCGACATACAAAGGAACGTTGAATTTTTCCAGATCTGCCCCTGTTGTCCATGCTGCAGACCCCTTACAGCGGCATAATGGGAGCCGTGTGTAAGAGTGAAAATTGTCTATTATAACCGATGCAAAGTTAGTTTTTTCTCTACTACTGCTCATCGTGGAGTCGCTGGTTGATTGTTTCTCTCACAGAACCTGCCGTCTGTGAGAGAAACAAGCAACCAGCGTCATCTCGTTCTGCACGAACGGTGGCTCGTGCGTGACATTCAGCACATGTTTGAGTATCATGAGACTCCACGATGAGCTGTAGTAGAGAAAAAACTAACTTTGCATCGGTTATAATAGACGATTTTCACTCTTACACACGGCTCCCATTATGCCGCTGTAAGGGGTCTGCAGAATGGACAACAGGGGCAGATCTGAAAAAATTCAACGTTCCTTTGTATGTCGGTGAGTGATTAGCGACACATCAAACACACAACCTAAAATGGCCGGATCTCTCCTTTAATAATTTATACTTGCTAAAATAGCCAACCTACAAGCTCACAAAATAGCGGCTGTTTTGCCACAGATTAATACAGATGAATGGAAACGATTCTGCCAATTATGCAAAGTAAATGCGACGATCGATAATTGCGCTCAGGCGATTTTGTAATGACTGTGACAAAGGCCAACTTCTGATCAACCTTCCAACCTACCCCCCCAGGCTACTTCATTGGCTACCTGTGTCATCGAAAGAAGGACTTGGCTCCCAGCTGTGCAGAGGCCCCGGTGTCCTTTGATGACTCCCCGATTATCCACGAGACAGGCGCTGCCCCCCTCATGGACTGGGATGACGTCAAGAGTCTTCTCGCCAATAAACTCACTCCATCCAACTTTGAAGCTGCCTTCAGGTGACCATGTAGCTCCTAAGGCAGGGGTCTTCAACGTTTTCAGGCCAAGGACCCCCTAGCTGAGAGAGAGATGAAGCAGGGACCCCCTACTCTATATTGTATAAAATTGTGTTTCAGATTAAAGTTTTTTTTTTCTTAGTCTCTTTTTCCCGTCTACACCTATAGCCTCTTTGCCAAAAATAGCCGATCTACAAGCTCTCAACGCCTCGCAGCGCGAGGCGTTGAGAGCTTGTAGATCTGCTATTTTCGGCTAATGTTCCCCTCAGAAAAGGAATTCTAGGGTTCAAGTGGTTAATGTAAAAAAACTAAATCCTATCACACAAAGATTTGGTGGACCCCCTATAGTAGCTCTGAGGACCCCCTAGGGGTCCCGGACCCCCTGTTGAAGACCCCTGTCCTAAGGCAATGTGCCGTGAAGCGTGGAAGTCAAACCAAATGCTAAACAACCGTTTTTCGTTTGCAGTACCGGAACCTTTTTGTTGCCGGACCCAGGGGGTCTGGCTTACATGAGGCTTTGTACCTGTTTTCTCCATACATGGGCATGGTCACTTTGTCCTTAGGCCCCGGCCATAAAAGTCTGTCCCCCTTTCGTCCATACATGGGCATGTTTTGTACCTGTTTTCTCCGTACATGGGCAAAAAACAGGTTTTGGTCACTTTGTCCTTAGGCCCCAGCCATAAAAGTCTGTCCCCCTTTCGTCCATACATGGGCATAGACACAGGCTGACATGTCATGTGAAGTCTGGGTCTGGCAGAACCAGGTCTCCTGGTCTTGTTTTTTGGTGGTAATCCTGTTTCTGTAATATTGTACTGAAGAATGTATTTGTGACCCACGGGGCGTGGCTTTGACATCAGGCCTTCGGTACTCCATACAGAATATTTTTGCTCATTTCTGAACAAGATGGCTAACTCCTTGTCTGCCCCCCTCTCTCGCCACGTTCTGTCTCGGGTGTCATGTTATTTCCTCGCCACTGCAGTGAGTTTGCCAGTAACAGCCACCAGGCTGGTTCTTTTGGCGACGAGGCGCTGGGGAACAAGGTGATGAGGAGGTTCAAACAGTACGGCATGCAGACCTGGAACGATGAGTATTTTGTGAAGATCCAGGAACTCCCAGCCTCCGGCTACAACACGGTGTCTTTCAAAGGGAAGGAAGAAAGACTCCGCGGATTCCTGTCCTACAGCGCCACCGGAACAGCAACGGTATAGATCTATTTGTCTGTCTGAATGTATGTGTCTTTGATGCAGTGTTGCTCAAAGTGGGGTCTGGGGACCCCCTCCGGAGTTCCTTGAGGGGGTTCCAGTGGGTATCCCGGCAAAATGTGTTAATATACCTTAAACATCTGTTTAAATACTTTAACCCTTTATACACTGGCTATTTGAAAATGGCAGATCTACAAGCTCACAACCCGTCACGGTGCGACACGTTGTGAGCTTGTACAGTATACCCAGTGGTGCTTTGGTCGTTGGACGGGACACCACGGCTAGTGGCCAGCTTCACGCGCATGTACGGCACAGTACAGTGCACACGCGCGTGCATGCCACCGCCGTACCGCTGGGAAAAATAATCACCATTGCACCACTGAGTAGTATATCTAACAATTTTGTATATTTTTGGTAATTTTTTTAACGACACAAATCTTGTATGGGGAGTCAGATGGGGGTTCGCGGCCAACTACATATTAATTTGGGGGGGCCTTGACATGAAAACTGAAACTTGTCTGCATGTCCGTGTTCTCAGTTTTATAGGAGAAGTAAGTCTCTGACTTTGCTGTGTTTATATCCTTGATTGTCGACTAACCACAACCACAGCAACACCACCTCTCTTCCATAGAAACTGTTGTCTAATGTCTCCAGCTTCTGATGAAATTCTTGATGCTTGCACTCACTTTGCAACCCCTGCACATTGCAACCATACTGTACATTGTACATACATGCATGCAAGTCATTGGCTGATAGATGTAATGCCTCGTTGAACACACACACACACACGCACGCACGCACGCACGCACGCACACACACACACACACACACACACACACACACACACACACACACACACACACACACACACACACACACACACACACACACACACACAGACTTGGTTCAATTCATCTGTCCTTTTTATTTTCATGATGTGGCACCAAAGGGGCCAGTCATGTAGAGTTGAGCTGTATGTACATGTGTGTACCAACAAAACTAGACCAATCACAGCAAACTACACGGCTCACAGCACAGCTTTTTTCTTTGAGGAGGGGCTCAGCTAATTTATAAAAGCCTGTAATGAGAAAGCACTAGTGTTAAATGAATATACCATACCATCTTCAGTTCATTACATCATTGTCTGTTCACAGCTTCGGCCATATATTGTACATAAAAACACCACGTATCCATTAATGCCTTTAATTTTAGATTTCACATTTATTTAAATGTTCTCTAAAGTGATTAAAACATTACATAATTCAACTGATCAATTGAGTTGGTGTTGAATAGCAAACATCATTGCGCAGTTAAATTTAGTTAGAAATTAAAAAAACACATTCATTAAAACCACATCTATCTCAATCATATTTCATGTCTCTGCAAGTTGATTTTCATACTGTAATAAAATGAATGGACTGCAATGTATGGTCTGCAGTAATTAAAAGTATAACATAAGGGTTAGTCAACATGCCTGACCATTTTCCATTAAACACCAGGACTTTGTCTTGTTCCAGGGTGCTGTACTCTACGCATACTATGGGCAGACCAGTGACTTCAGTTTTCTGAAGAACAAGAACTTCAACATGACTGGCAGGGTTATCCTGGTCAGAGCTGGCAAGATCAGCTTCGCCGAGAAGGTGGGTGGTATGTTGCTATAGATGAGGACTGTTGATTATGAAAAAACGTTGAGCATTAATTTTTCCCGTTTCTACAATGTATAAATCCTTGAGAGAAGTGAAGAAATTTGTTCTTCATTTTCTAGCCCTTAATTCTTTTCTCAATTCCTCTGTCAAACTGTATTTCTAGGTTGCGAATGCTGCCAGTATGAATGCCGCCGCTGTGTTGATCTACCCAGATACTGCTGACTACCCCATTGGACTAGAAACGGAGCTCTATGGACATGTGAGTTTAAAGACATTTGGATTTAGAATAGTATGGCTCCTTTGCATAGTGGAGAGAGAGAGAGATGAGGCGTTTTTCATGGACTGTTACAAGTTGAACCAGAAGACCACTAGCCTGGTAAACCCTCCCTCCAGAAATCTCATTTCCATTTGATTTCTGGAGTGAGTCTGGCTTGATCCGCCTTTCTGCAATATTGGCTCTGTACGCCGAAGGGACGAGCCTATCAGCGTCGTCGCTCATCGTTCTGTGATTGACAGCGACAGTTGGCCAATCAGGTGGCGAGTTCGAGTGAGCCCGAATGAAGCCGAGTGCAGCCTGAGTGCCTCCGACAAAAGACGTACGGCAGCCATTGTTGTTGTCCGAGTGCCTTCACTGTTTACTTTCGTTTTTAAAACGGTGTCAAACTTCTTTTTTGAGGCACGGAATTTACTATTAACATATCGTTTGGATAGAATTTAGTTGTTTAACTTCATATATGTGGTCAATTAATCATGACAGAGCCTATTTAAAAATATAAATTCAGAGAACCGGGAGGGGCGGGCTGTGACACGCATGTATCCCAATAAGGCAACCTATTTTGGGCATGGCGATCTCAAAAGTCCCGTTGCGTCATATTAGTGACGGAGGTGGTAAAAATCCACTGCAATTGGCTGAAGGGGAAAAACGATCATTGGCTGAAGGGGTTGTCAGTCAACGGTATTACTCCGGCCCAACTCCAGCCCACAGCCAATATTGCAGAACGGCGGATCAGGCCAGACTCACTCCAGAAATCAAATGGAAATGAGATTTCTGGAGGGAGGGTTTACCAGGCTAGAAGACCACCCCTTCATCGCATCATTTTTTCATCAGTTGTCTTGCCCTTCCTCTCTCTGTCTCAGGTCCACTTGGGTTCCGGGGACCCCTACACCCCTGGTTTCCCCTCGTTCAACCACACCCAGTTCCCTCCTCTAAAGTCATCGGGCCTGCCCGAGATCCTGGCCCAGACCATCTCTGGCAGCATGGCTTACAACATTCTGTGGTAGGGCCTGAAACTGCCCTTAAAATATAAACTTGTTTAAATTGAGGTTTATTGAGGTTTAAGTGGGTATTGCTTTCCTTTTCATACTGGACAGTGCGGCTTGTAACTGATTATCTTTATTTTGTGGTATAGGCTCTATGCACAGCAGCCATATTATCGCTTCCTTCACAGGTGTTACCAATGATACTAATGAAGGCTCTGTTCCATTTAGTGTAGCACAGTGGTTTCCACAACCCCCATAACTCTGAGAGTTACACACCCGTAAGGGGCCATTTGGAAGCCCATGAGGGTCCCTGGACCCCAACTGTAGACCCACTGGTGTAACAGAGTGTTTCCAGTGAGCCAACATGCACAATATCAGCACCCTGACTCTGTTTGACCAGAATGGAACAAAGCCTTCATTAGTATCATTGGTAACGCTCTATTCACCTGTGAATAGAGCCTATTGCTACTTTTACTTAAGTAAAAATACATCTGAAAACTTCTTCCAACACTGGCTATTATATTGACATTGTCACATGCTTGTGCGATTACTTTATTGTAATGCTATTTCATTGTGTATGCTGAAGGCAACTGAGCGGTGAGGCTATACCTAGCGAGTGGGGAGGCATAAGCAAACTGGGGGACGAGAACGACATGGTTACGGTGGAAGTGAACAACGTACTGACCCAGAAGAACATCAACAATGTATTTGGTGTGATCAAAGGCTATGTGGATCCAGGTACAATATATAATAATACTAATAGCTCAGATTTATGTAGCGTGTTAATAAAGACATACTGTAAGTGCTGGATTAAAAAACATAAAAAGTTAAGCATGGGTTTGGGAGACATCCTAACTAGACCTCAACTGGGAAAGGCTATCCTGAAGAGATGTGATTTGAGTATGGTTTTGAAGGAAGTGAGGGAGGGGCCTCCTTAATATGGTTGGGGAGTGTGTTCCAGAGGGAGGGGGCAACAACAGAGAAAGCTCTGTCCCCCCAGGTACGGTACTTGGCCTTGGGGACCTCCAAGAGGTTGGCTTCACTAGACCAGAGGGAACGGGAGCGGACGTAAGGTTTGAGAAGATCAGAGAGGTAGGGGGGGGTGCAACACTCTCTCATTCTATTCTATTCTTCAAAAAATCAACAGTGGTTCTTTTCATTTCAATGTCCCCCAGATTCGTATGCATTAGGCCACAGACCCCGGTAACTCAGAGTTACATACCTGCGAGGCTCAATTTGATTCCCAACTATCAATAATTTAGTTTAGAACCACCTGGAGGAACCCTTGGGGTCCCTGGACACCACTTTGAGAACCAATGATGTACAACACTTACTCAGCGACATCCTCGAACGATTGAGCAGCCACACCAGTAGGGAACTATATTAGTGTTTTTATTCTGTAAGGAAAGACTCGGGGTGTGTCTGTGGTGTGTCTGTGGTGTGCCTGTGGGTCGGGACCCCAGGGGGTCCCGACCCACAGGTTGAGAACCACTGAAATAGGTGTCAATTCAGCAACACTTTGATAAAAAAAAACACTGAAGGAGATTGTGCGCAGATGTGTTTGTTAAATGAGTTTGTAGTCTTCAGTACATCAACTAGTGTTTTTCACCATTACTGTAGGAATGGATAACATATTTAACAGCTGACTAGCAATGACCTTTTGTCAACGTTGTTCACACTCTGCTGACTGGACCTCCTTTCTCCTCAGACCTTTATGTGGTTCTCGGTGCCCAGAGGGATGCGTGGGGTGCGGGCTTTGCCAAATCTACCGTGGGCACCAGTGTCCTGGTCGAACTGGCACGCTGCATCTCCGAAATGGTGAAGAAAGGTGAGTCTCATGTGGTGCCAATGTGGAAGCTGCGCTTTTTTTCACCAAAATATGAAACCAAATGAAAGGTCATGAATGAGGTGTGTTAGTATAGTCTGTGCAATATTGTGTTTTGCACTTGCACTTCAAGGGAGTTCTATAAACTCATGTAATTTGTCAGTAGTCTGATGTTAATCTTTTAATGTCATCACTGCATTATTGTACCAACTGTATGTATCAGTATTCATACTTTGCAATAAAGTGTAATTGTAAAAAAAGGGGAAACATGCTAATAGCAGATAATGGGACTCACAAAGGAAATACGCAGACATAAATCTTTCCTGGACACTGGATATGCGGTGCATTGATAATGTAATGGCATTCATACTGCTCCATATCAGATGGATTCAAGCCAAGGAGGAGCATTGTGTTTGCTAGCTGGAGTGGCGGGGAATATGGGAACATTGGTGCGACCGAGTGGTTGGAGGTGAGAACTGCACATTCACGTCGGCAGATGAAAGATTTCACTTTTATTCTTTTTCATTTGTACTTTTTTTGGCAGTGGAGCAACTCGGACGTTTTGAGCAAAAAATCAAGTCTCAAATCGTCCGAGTTGCTCCAGTGCCAATTCTTTATTCAGTCTTACGTGATCAGGCTGATACGGATCAGCCTGATTTTGGCTTGAGGCGCGTGTAATATCCCTTTAATGATGTTTGTCCTTGTTTAGATTTGTATTCTCTATTTTGTAACCCTTTCTTTGTTTTTCTAGGGTTATATGACTTCTTTGAACATGAAGGCCTTCTCATACATCAACCTGGATGGCGTTGTTACAGGTATGTGTGTAAGGCATTTTTCCCTTTTCGATTCGTGTCATTTTTTCCCAATTTAGTCATTATACCAATGACCCCGTGTGTAAATTCCTCATCACTGCTGACCTGACGTGTCCCAGACATTTCCAAAGGCTAAAATAATAAAATAACGATACTTAAACGAAACCTAACGTTGGGGGTAATGTTTTAAATGTGTGTTTTTCCTCCTCCAGGCCAGAATGGATTCAAAGCCTCAGCTAGTCCCATGATGTACGCCCTCATTGACAGCACTCTGAAAGAGGTAAGAGCAGTGTTGTAAAAATAACTTAGTACACTTGTGAGTTTTCTTTTGTCAATATAAGTTGCAGTTTAAGTTATTCTATTGTCTTATGTGGTCTTTTCTTAGGTGAATGCCCCCAATAACCCTGCTGTGACCCTCTATGAACAGCATGCCAAGGGCAACTGGGAGGCTAATGTGTAAGTTGGGCTTTGGGGGGGATCAATTAGTCAATCAATCAAACTGTATTGCCACATCACAGTTACAAGTAAAAGGGGGTGCAATCCTGATTTGTGCAGAGAGAATAAAATAGAATGAACACATAAAGTACATAAAAAGTTTAAAATCAGTGTCATGTGGATTGGATAGTAGATTTGCCGCCATCTTTATCGACATAAGAGCCCATTGCAAGTTCTATCTCCCCTTTCCATTGGGAAATTGTGGCTTGTAGCTTTGTTTCATGTCCTCCAGCCTAGAGTCTCTGCAAGTGGACGATCCTGCTTACCCGTTCCTCACCTTCTCCGGCGTTCCCTCTGCCTCCTTTCGACTGTCTTCCACTTCGGTATGTCCACCCATTTCAATAATCTTAAATCGTATTTTTCTTTACATTTACAAGACAGTGATAGATATGAACTAGTTGGTTTACTGTAGTTCCTGAAACACCTCCATACCTATACTTTTCCTTGCAGGACTACCCGTACTTCGGCACTATGCTGGACACCCGTAAGAATCTGGACTCCATTACCTCCAGCCAGACCCCTCGGATGACCGTGGCGGCGGCCCAGTTTGCAGGCCAAATGGCTCTGAGGCTGGTCCACGACCGCCTGCTGAAACTGAGCGTCCAGAAGTACGAGAACATCATCCGCGCGAAGGTGCTCGACATCAACCGCAAAGTGAAGGCTGTTCAGAGGGTGAGAGTCTGCAGTTCCTGGTTGGTTTTGGTTTCGTTTGCACCCAGAAGGGCCAAGACCAACTGTCAAGCAAGTCTTCACTCTTGAAGCACAAAATGTTTCAGTCGTGAGATTTTATTTTTGCTTTAAAGGATCTACACAATGATTATTATTTTTTTTTTAAATATTTAATATCATTGTTTATGTCCCTCAAACGTTTTTCAAAAGGTTTGAGCCTAAATCAAGCCTCAGATATACTCATTCCAACTAACTTCTCTCTGGCTTATAAAGCACTTTCACCTGCAATACCACATTGTCCTGTTTGGCACGGGGCTCTATTGATCCAGTTTGTATGCATGTTATCTCCTGGTTCTGTGTGGAAATAGCGAAAAAAGAAAAAAAGAAAAAAAATATTTTTATTTTTTAATTTTTTAGTTGGAACTGAAAAAACAGGAGGGATTGTACCGAACGTGACGTCACGTTCGGGTGAAAATCAGTTTGGTCTGTTTTCAGACCAATTTACAGAAAACCCCAGATTTGCTGTGAAAGCCTGAGTGTTCAAACTGGGGTATTTTTTGGGATTGAAGAGAGGTAGGGGAGAACAAAAACACACACAAAAGAAGGAAAAGTTCAAATTCATGGTGTAGTCCCTTTAATACATGATTACTACATTGTTCCTGCGGTTCCTTTGTGCTTCCATTCCCAGATGCGGCCTGATCTCCAGGACCTGACGGTGCAGTGGCTGATCACAGCCTCTGGATCCTACAACCGCGCCTCTCGCAGCCTGCAAACTGACTTGACCAACAGTGACCTGGAGGACATTGCGATGTGCCGCATAATCAATGACCGTATTTTGAGGGTAAGAAAGAATGATTTACTTTAGTGTGAAACCGATATTTTTTTTGTCATATTATGAAATGGTCTGACATGATGCTATTTATCCTGTGGATTATAATCATCTTTATCGGGTGGAAACCTCATTATGTCCAAAACAAATACAAAAATGGCAAAGAAAAGCAGCCGCGCTTTGAGCTTGTCGATCTGCTATTTTTTTATGCTTTTGTGTGACGCTGTAGTATTGTCGTGCTGCTGGGTGTTGAGGTGTGGGTAGGAACGGGCACGACAACGTTTATCCAGGTTAGTAGACTTTACTGGGCGAATACAGTTCTTTACAATTATGCAGGTCAGGTCAGGATGATGATAAACGTGTCACAAACTTAACAAACACTGCTCACTGTTAACAGGTGAGTATTTGATCACTTGGGTCCTCTAGTTCTGGCACAGAACGGGAGACGTTCCGTCCGTGCTGTTGAACCTTGAGAAACCCTATTAACACTGAACAAGGAAACGCTGACGTCTCTTATCAAACTAGCACAGCACACAGGTACAGCCAATGACAGTGTGACAATAAAATGCATGTCCAATCAGTATCAGTATCCCAAATGTATAGGTAACTGTTTCCCATGTTACACACCTTCACATATACTGGTGCCACAGGGCTGTACTGCTCATGTGCCCATCACAACACAACCCCCCTCCAAGAGTACTGAGTCCCTTCAGTACACATGCAAGTGTACAAAATAAAGCATCAGTTAACTTCAAATAAATGTCTTCTTTCACATTTCAACAGCATCAATTCAATTTCAATAAACAGTACAACTTATTTTCTTTTTTAAACACAAAACAATGGTCACATCCTGTCTGCTCCTCACTGAAATACTGCACTTATAAACATTTTTTTTCTTTTTTTCTTCTTCCTAACTCAGTCTAACTCTGGTATCTCCCTGGTTTGTGAATTTTACGCCCAAGGCGTGTTCTTATCGACTCTTGTTGTCCCTCCGATGACGAGTCTGAAGCATCCTTGCTTCCATCTTTGTGTTGCTCCGTCGACGAGTCTGAAGCATCCTTGCTTCCATTTTTGCGTTGCTCCGTCGACGAGTCTGAAGCATCCTTGCTTCCATTTTTGTGTAGTGAAGGTCTGGAGGATGATCTCGGTGCTGGCGACGTTGACGGGACCTCGCTGGAGACCGGCGATGTCCGCGTTGCTTCCCCGGTGGATAATCCGGAGGCCAGCGACGGTGACAGAACCTCTCTGAAGATCGGTAGCGTCGATGGTCCCACCCTGTAGGAGGATGTGGAGTTCGGCGATGCGGGTGGGACCTCTCTGGAGGACGCTGATGTTGGCTGGAAAATTCAGGAGGCTGCATAGAAGGTCGGAGACCGAGAAGGTGACCCCCAGGGGCTGGAGAGAGTGAGGGACACCAATCGGAGGCCCCAGGACTGGGTGAACAGGATGCTAGGGGCAGGGTGGCGTCTTCATCCAGGATCGCCCCTGTGGTGTCCAGTCCTTCACCTCCCATTATCTTGGACGGCACCAGCTCATCGCCGATGAAAACCCTGCCGTGGGCGTAGATCACGACTTTTGCAGCCATCATTAGGTCTAGGCCCAGCAGGACAGAGTCACGTATAGGGGCTACATGGACCTCCCATTCAACTGTTTTAGACGCGATCTTGAATGTGACTGTCAGTCCATGTCTAGCTGCCATGCCAATTCCCACCCCAGCGTTGTCGAGGTGTGTCTCCTGTAGGTCAGCCTTGTCTCCCAGCTGCATGTACAGGTCCTCAGAGATGACAGTGGTCTCCGCTCCAGTGTCCACCACTGCGTGGGTTGGGATGTTATTCACACTTAAGGAAATCTGCAGGCTTGGTCCGCTGGCTTTGATGCGGCTCACCTGGGACCCAGGAGGCTTTCCACTGTGACCACCTGCAGGGGCTGGACTATGGGACCTAGAACAGTCTCTCTGGAAATGTCCTTCCTCTCCACACCGGAAACACGGGCCTGTCGTGCCACGTGTGGGACTCGGGGACTGAGCCCGCATGCGGCCTTGCCTTGCTGCTCGATACTCAATCGTGTTGGCCTGAGAATCTCTGTGCTGCAGCTGTAGGTTCTCCAATGCCTGCATTATAGTCTTGAATTGGTCGGTACGAGTCTTGAATTGGTCAGTTAATGCCGTAACTTGACCTGTAATTACAGCAAACTGGTCTGTGGTAACGTACTGTGGGGTTTGGACTCTGCGTGACACTGCTGGCACATCTTCAACGCCAGCCTCTTCGTCAGCCCAGGATATCCGTCGCGTTCTACTCCTCCCTTCAGTCTCTCGCCCCATAGTGGCTCTGTAGTTGTGGTCATGAGCCTCTGCAAGTTTCTGCGCCTCAGGCAGGGAGCCTGGGTCACGGTTCATGACTTCATATGCCACTTTTTGATTTCCGAGTCCTTTGAGGAAGGTATCTGTTGCTAGCTGGTCTTGTAGCTCTAGATCCACGCCTGGGTAAGCAAGGGTAACGAGACGGCGCACCTCCTCCGCAAACTCAGCCGTGGACTCCTTGCCTTGTCGAAGCTCACCCAGCTTCCTCCTGACTGTAGTAGGGGGGTCCCGCTGACCAAAACGTTGGCTAAGCTGGCCTCTCAAGAGAATATAGTCTTCTCTGATGTGTTCAGGCAGTGAGCAAACATAACGTATGGCCGCTCCTCTTAGGCATTCATGCAGTCGATCCACACTTTCCACCGAGCCCCACCCATACTTCCTGGCTTGGCGCTCAAAGATTAGTAAGAAGGACTCCCAATCATCAGTACCATGAAATGGGGCTAGCTTAGCCTTGGGAAATTCTTCTATAGGGTATTGGTTCTGACGATTAGAGCTGTTGGACCTCTGCTCACCAGTGGAGGTCGGCTGTAAGTGCTGGGTTCCACGCTCAGTGCCTCTGCGTCTAACCTCTGGCTCTGTAGAAAGGCCTGTTCTGGGAAGACCAGAGGTGCGTGCTCGCTGTTGTATTACACTCAGCTCCGCTGCAAAGGGGCCAGTAATTTGCTCACGGGGCCTTTCTGGGATTTCCCAAGGGAAAGGTAGGGGAGCATCAGAATACAGTGATCGTCTTTCCTGTGCAGGGTTTTGGGTCCTCTCCCACCCATCCCCTCTTAAAGCAGCTGATGTATGTGGGAGCTGCTGGGCTCCATCCCCTCTGTAGGCTGCTGGTGGGGGCAGTTGGACTCCATCCACTCTGTAGGCTGTTGCTGGTGGGGGCTGTTGGACTCCATCCCCTGGTATGAGTGGTTGAGCTACTGTGTTGCTGCTTGCAGTAATGTGTGCCAAGACAGGGGCTAACAGCATTTGGAGTTGTTGTTGCTGTTGTTGGCTTTGCTGATTTTGGTTAGTCAGTAGTGCTTGCAGCCATGTTGGGGGCTGGTCAGGACCAATAGCTGATGCTGGTACATCCTTTTCTGCTCCTTCCCCTTCTCCTGCCATTTTTGTTGATTTTTTGAGTTTTTTTTCACGGTTGGCACCCAAAAATATTTTTTACAGTGTATTTTTTGGGGTAATTTCACAACGTGATTTTTTACAGTGTATAGTCAATCCAACGTCGCCGCTTCCTTGCGGTGCTTCGCAGCCAAAGCACTTGTTGGCATGCACAAGCTGTCTTCTACAGCTGTCTTCTACAGTCAATGAATGTATACACTTTTCTTCCTTGCACATGTGATAAGAAGGAGCACTTTAGCAAACAACACGGAGCACAATGGACACGCAGCAGCTGTGGCTCGTTTGCGTTTGTAACGCGACGGCCGTCGGAACGTGCATACAGCTGGCTTGCAAAACAAACTTTTCTCTGTGGACTTTTTAAACTTGTATTCCCGGATTCTACACACCTTGATGTATTTGTCCCGCTTCTGGCACCATTTGTCGTGCTGCTGGGTGTTGAGGTGTGGGTAGGAACGGGCACGACAACGTTTATCCAGGTTAGTAGACTTTACTGGGCGAATACAGTTCTTTACAATTATGCAGGTCAGGTCAGGATGATGATAAACGTGTCACAAACTTAACAAACACTGCTCACTGTTAACAGGTGAGTATTTGATCACTTGGGTCCTCTAGTTCTGGCACAGAACGGGAGACGTTCCGTCCGTGCTGTTGAACCTTGAGAAACCCTATTAACACTGAACAAGGAAACGCTGACGTCTCTTATCAAACTAGCACAGCACACAGGTACAGCCAATGACAGTGTGACAATAAAATGCATGTCCAATCAGTATCAGTATCCCAAATGTATAGGTAACTGTTTCCCATGTTACACACCTTCACATATACTGGTGCCACAGGGCTGTACTGCTCATGTGCCCATCACAACAGTATGATCGTTTCTGCCCGACGGAAACGAGATTTGAAAGGGCATAAGAGTGTAATAATTGTCATTTATCTGAAGGTATTTGAATCCTAATCAAATTATTCCTCAAACGGTGATCATAGAGTGAAATGCTACATTCAGATGCCTTGCTTCTAGCAGGACAAGCGAGGGTGTCTGTATGTACACAGTAGGTGGTATGTGTCTTTGTCCACTCAAAGGTTCCTCTCCGTTCCCATAGGTGGAGAAGAGCTTGCTGTCACCATACGTGTCTCCCACAAACAGTCCGTTCCGCCACCTCCTGATTGGCTCGGGCCCCCACACACTGAAGGGTCTGTTGGAACACCTGGAAGTCCTCAAGCTCGACAACGCGGCCGACGCCAACCTGTTCCGCGAGCAGTGTGCCCTGGCCACCTGGACCATTCAGGGATGTGCCAACGCACTGGCAGGGGACATCTGGTCTCTGGATAACTAAGTCTAAAAAGGGCCTGTTATACTTCGTTGCGCGCCGGTTGTCGCGCACAGAAAAAGGCAGATCTACAATCTCACAACGCATCGTGATTTGATGCGTTGTGAGCTTGTAGTGAGCTTGTAGATCGGCTCATTTCGGTGCGTGACGCCAGCGTGCAACCAAAGTATAAATTTGGCTTGTTAATTCTGCCTCGTTTGGCCCACCTAACAACACAACTACTGTCAGTAAGCCACGTGGATGACAATAATAAACTGCAGGTGTATGGAACTTTTGGTAACTTAAAAAAATTACAAAAATGAATTAGTCGCAGTGTTCCAAAAATAGATTAGATGTTATAAAATATGTTAATCGCCCCTCTCTTATATAATGTACACTCCACCGTGATGTATTATGTGAGCACCCTTCTCTGAAATTCTGCAGGGTCCTTTTCAAGACAAAAGCTAGCTCAATTGTTTTGTGGGGATTGTTATGTAAAGGCCAGTACATTTGCACACTTTGCAGTGAATTTCACCTCCCTGATTCTGCCTGTCCCATGGTTTGGCTGACCTAATACAACTGTCAGTTTGAAAAACACACTAAGCCACGTTGACCATGACAAACTGCAGGTATAGGGAACTTTCAGGAATTTAAGATAATAATAATATAATAAATCAAGATAAAGCAAATCGAGCGTAAGTAAGACATTTGTGATGACATTTGTGGTCTAACTTTCCTTCCAAAAACCCCACAAAAGGAGGAAATCTATACTGATATGTTATCAAAAGGCCAGTAGATTTGCGCACTTTGCAGTGTCTTACAATTTTTACATATGGTATTCAATATCACACCTCACATACTTTGGTGCTAGTAACAACTATCTTACACATGGCCTGAGTAAAAGTACCAAAGCATTGGCATCAAAATGTAGTAGGAGTAGAAGTATTGAAAAATGGTAAAGTAAAAGTACCTCAAAATTGTACTTAAGTACAGTACTTGAGTAAATGTACCCTCCACCACTGTCTGTTGGCAACATCCATGTATTGCCAAAGCGTTTCTGATCGGTGCCAATGCTAGGTGTGAAGGAGCCGTAGAGCTCTTCTTGACCTTGCCGCCTGAGCTTGGCATTTTTAAGAAAGTAAAAAAGGGGAAAACTATCTTTGATTTTTGATTTAGTTTACTTTTTTCTATTTATTTTTTAAAATCATTCCAGTTTGGTTCCTTGTATGTCCATAGTCCATTCTGTCTATCCTCATAAATCTTTCTCCTCAGTGGGTTGACCAGTCGATCTGAACTCACACATGGTCATGGACCATTCATTGGCATATAAAGAAAAATACATGACAGCACTGATGAAACACAATATTATGTTTCATGTACGGTAGCTACAAAGTTCACTTTTTTTTCAAGTTCTTTATTTTTCTTAGTTCACTGTGGTTTGTCAGAAAGTGTGTCTTTGCTGATGAGACAAATACACACTTAAAATACTGATGACTGCACCTGATTCAGTTTCATGTACACACAGAATTCTGAAATGATCTGCAGATCATTTCAATAGTTACAGATGCTTTCTGACAAATCACATGTGATTTGTCAGAAAGTGTCGTCCCAAGTTCCCGTTCTTCAGCTTTGCTGAGCAGTGCAGTTGTTGCTGATAAGACAAATAGGCTATATTTTTAGGCTACTTAAGTAAATGATTTGAGTATCTGTGCTTTACGTGAGTATTTGTACTTAATGGATATTTATGACTTTCACTCCACTACATTTCAACGACACATTTTTAGGAAGGAAAAGGTACATTATAAATTAACCAAATAATGTGAAAATAGCAGATCTACAACCTCATAACTCGCTGCGATGCCGTGCATTGTGAATTTGTAGCTATGCTATTTTTTACTGTTAATGATATATTTTTTAAATGTCTGGAAAATCTTCATTTTTTTCAAAACTTGTCCAAACTCGTCGTTGGCAGGCTGAGCCATAGCAGAATTCGACGAATTAACTTGTCTTTGGCAGGCAATGAGTTAAATATCATTTATTTTTAAATTTGTATTATGTATTATATAATAAGCATGTACTTTTGAATACTCCTGTACTTTAATTCAAATACAAATGTGACCCAGCACTTAATATTTAACCATGAGTATCTATTCTTTGACTCAAGTAGCCTACTGGGTTTGAGTACTTTGTCCACCACTGCTTATTTTCCCTTACATTAGTAAGAAAGATCACAAGGCTGACTATAGGTGTGCAGAGTGAAGTTGCAGCGTCCTCTGGTGGACACATTTAAAAGGATAAAAGAGTGACATTATGCACTTGCTGTGAGCATATTTGACTAAAATATATCCATCATATTGGAGAACTGTTAAGTATGGCATGCCTGAGAGTAGGTCATGCCTCAGCTCTCTGAACAGGTTCACACCATCAGGCAAATGTATACAGTAAACCATGCTATCTTGAGGTGGAGTCTGAAGCTTTTGACTGCAGTGGAAGATATGTAGTGACTGCAGTCCTGACTGAGGGGCGAAGCCATTCATTCCACACCTCTGGGGGGCCAGGAGGCAGAAGAGTCTAGCCCTACTGTCATTTATCTTTTCTTAACCACTTGGCATTTACCTCGATGGAAAATGACAAGGAAAGATGTGCAGGAGAACTCTTAAGGACTTACTTTACCGTACAGCGCGTCGCGGGTTCAAGTCCCGATCCTGACGACATTTGCTGCGTGTCACCCATCTCTCTCTCCCCATTTCCTGTCAGTCTACTATCTCTATCAATAAAGGCAGAAAAAGCCAGAAAAAAACATCTTTTAAAAAATATATATATGGATTCTAGGCATGCCGATGGCCACATATAGGCTTTAATGCAGCCTAACAGTGAGTCGTGGGTTCAATTCCCGAACTTGCCGTCCTTTGCTGCGTGTCACTCCCTCTCTCTCACTGTGTCCTGTCTATCTCTACTGTACTGTCCAAATAAAGGCAGAAAAGCCCCAAATAATATTTTTTTTTTTCTAAAGTAAAGTAGTCAGCAGATGAGGAGTATATCAGAGTTATAGAGCAACGTGGGAGTAGTTGCATATAATATGACCACAAGAAGATGGTGTGCACTGTGCACTATAAATGTTGCTAAAGCAAAACATTGTGTGACGGCATTATCTCATTTACTCTCATGAAGGATGGTCCAAGGAAACACTGAAACATCTTTCCTTAGAATTTAGAGATTTTGACCTGCTCTTATGAATGCTGCTACATAATTAGATACACCTGGGTAATTCCAGTCAGTCAGGAACGTTCCTTAGCAAAATAGTGGTTTCCAACCTTCTAGATCAGGGCCCACTTGAACGTCTCTAAAGTGTTCGCGGCCCACCCATCTGACCACTTAACACTGCAACCATTCAGCTGCTGTGCATTTTCAGAACATGTTTAGTTCAATGATCAACTGATTGTGTTCTGTCTTGGATCATTGGAACTAATGTAGTATACTGTAAGTTCCTTATTCATCATATCAATGAAAACAACATTTTCAAGGTTTTAGAGAGAAAAAAATACAGTGCAATTTGTTTTATAAATATATTTTTTAAATATTAATGTTATATTATCAATAGAATCTTATAGTGTTGTGCCAATTATTTGTGGGCCCACTTGCAATATCCTCACGGCCCACAAGTAGACTATTGGAGGTCTCTTGGACCCTATGCTGATTACAAACATGTATGTCTGACCCCTGCCCTTTACCCAAGACACACATGCGCACGCACGCACACACACACACACACACACACACACACACACACACACACACACACACACACACACACACACACACACACACACACACACACACACACACACTTTGTTTCTGATGATTTGTGGGCATAGGAAGCATTGGTCCTTGTATTGAAATTCTCAGCAATAATTGAAGTCAGAGAGGTACTCGTACCCTACGTACTTGTAGGGTAAGAGTGGCATACCTCTCTTAAAATTGTATTTTATGTTCTCTGCTCATTAGTTTCAAACAAGCAGCCAACCAGAAACACTCTCTTCCTCTGTCATTTGCATGCAGTCAACAGATGAATACTGAATCCCAAAACGATTTGTGAACAGCAGGTGTTAGAATCTCATTATATCTCATAAAGAGTGTTTTGAGACAGCCAGGATTACAGTTTTTAGTGTTTGTGTCTACCGGCTCAATATTATTGTCCTGCTAAATCAGTGACCATATTTCTCATGCTAATGGTTTTAAGTGCGTTCTCTACAAAAACTCATCTCATACAACCAGCATGCGGTTACAGTCCATTTCGGTTCCTCTTTCATGTCTTTTTGTGAGTGCAGATGTTGTCTTGGTTTCTGTCCTGAAGCTCTCTACCTCTCTGAAACTAAATGCACCTCTGAACCTCTCATCAGGATCACTGTAGCAGACATCACTTTAACATGCAGAGTAAATTAATTGTTTCCTGTGAGCAATGAGCATTTTGTAGCATTTCAAGACGAACCTATTACAGAAGTTCCACTTTTTTTTACAGCCAGCACTTTAAGAACCATTTCTGCAGAATGTTCGCTTATTTTTTCCATATGTCGCCTGTTATGACATGCCCAGAATAGGGACGCTAGGGTTCATGTGGTTAATTACCCAATTGTAGAGTTTGAGGAAAGTCGTGGTTTTAGTTTAGTTTTTTACCACGAGGTAGCCGATGTCAACTACAAATATTATGTTATTTTCTAAATCAAGTTATGTATGTTAATACAAGTTTAAAATGATAACTGTACAATGTAATTTGAAAACAAATTATTGAAAGTGATTGAAATGATTGAAAGAGTAAAGTAATAGCAAATACACTTTGCCTTGTCAGTATGCATACCCCAATATATTCAACTTCTTAGATTGTTCTTGATAATTGTCCAGAAGCTTTGCTGGTAGGAGATTCATTAATAAAACATCTAAAACATCTTATTGTTAGAATGTCAAATAGATGCTGAACATCTGGATTAAACAGACTAAAGCGGGAGAGTGATGTCACCCTCCTGTCTAATCAATTAGTGATACAATTTACTTTTACTTTAAGTTGTAATTAGTCGTTTTTTAAACTTTACTAATATACATATATTGTACTATATACACCTGTACACAAGACGTAACAATACATAACTTTGACCTTGAAATAATTACAGTCAGTGTTAAGTAACACATTATGTCTATGACAAAGATATGGTGGAGGCGGGTCATGATTTCCTTACTTTATTCAACACAGAGAAGCAATCAGCAAAACATTAAGACATTCACCTCTATGTCTGTCTCTCATCACCAGAGAGCCTCAGTGGCTTTATAAAAGAGACTATCATCATCACATAGACTATAAAGCTGTATAACATTGCAGACTATTATAATTGTACGTATGTTTTCATGCTCCATCTATTCTCTCTGCTCATCAGTGGATCTTCTTCATGTGTCCTTCTTGTCTCAGAGGGAACACTGTTGCTTGTTGACACTCTTGCTCAGTGGGCTGCTGAGAGCTGAGTGACTCAGGTGACAGCTGAAGCTGTGTCCTGAGTGCCAGCGTGTGGAGGGCAGGGTGAGATGGCTGCTGAGGGTGTAGGTGCCATCAGGCTGGCGCTGGGACTGGCCCGTGTGGACCTGGGTGCCCATCACAGAGGCTCCGTCCTCAGACCAGGACAGGGTGGCACCGTCAGGGTGGTAGCCCTTGGCCAGGCACAGCAGGGTGGCACTGCTGTCCCCAGAGAGAGGAGGCTGGACTGGAGCCATCAGGACCAGACTGGGGGGAGACGGAGGACGAGCTGAGAGGAGAGGACACATGACAACAACATGTCACTTAAAGGTTTACTGTAAAAACACTGTTTCTGACTGACAGACTGAAAACTGGTGAAGGAATAACCAACTGTTTGAATATGTTGAAGAAACTACTGCAATTAAAAATATGTGCATGTATATATTTTTTTATTTAATTTAAAATTTTGTCCAAAATTACATTACTTGTTACATTTTACAATCTAATAGATTTATCAACATATTGTAAAATCCACATAATGTATTGCTAATTTCCTTTAATGTAATCAGTGGATAAAAGAAAAAGCTGAATCAATTAAAACGTCTAAACAAAATCAACAAAAATATGTTCTTGTAGTTATTTTGTATTTTAGGATGAATACGTCTTTTCCAGATAAATAGCATATTTATCGGAAAAAGTATCTTTATTACAAGCTGGATGTAGATTTGGTATTTGTTTTTCCATCTGAAATGAACTGCAAGTTGTGGTTATCTTGCACTAAAAATAAAAATACAAATAATTGCTCACACTCTTACACCATGATTGACATGATATGACAATAATGTCTTTTGCATTTTTGTATTAATTCCAATATTAATGTATTTCAGTAGACGTCTTTACCATCTAATACTGTAGATTCACAAGTTGTTTGATATACAAATGTGTTATAATGTTAAAACTATACTTGGGTATTGTTAATAAAACAATAGTAACATAAAACTACTCAACAGAATCACTATAGAACCATTTTCTCTTTGTACTTGCTTATCTGAAATTGAAATAACATTTTAAATAAAAATCAAATGCTTGTATTTAATTTGTTTATATACATTATATTTCCTTTGTATACATTACTTTCAATAACTTGAGAAAAGCCAAACTTACCAATAATGACTTCAGTCCCTCCACCAAAGCCAGTGTCTACACAGTGATTTGTCTCCGTACAAAAACCTCTGTGCTGTAATCTGCTGCTCAGGGTTTCTCTTCATGCTTCACTCACTACAAGTGAGAACTTTAAATCCGTGAAAAGACTGACAATAGACTAAATATAGACTCTGAACCCATGTCTAATGTATGATAACATTACCTGACACAACTCAAGCAGGTTCTGCTCTTCCATTGCTTTTAGTTCATTCTAAACATGTTTGTAGGGTTTTTGTATGGGTTCCTCACTGAACTGTAACACTGTGGTCTGCGCCACAGCCTACACAAGCACAGTAGTACATTCCCAGATCTTCAGTCTGGACTCCATTGATGAGCAGATACTGTGTTTGTGAAGTATATCCAGAAGTAGAGAACCTAGTGGGTGTTCCACTTGCCCTGTTCCCAGATGTATACAATAAATACTTTGGAACACCACCATGTTTCTGTTGGTACCAGGACACATAATTGACCGTGAGTGAACTTTGAGTACAGGAGATCTCCACATTCTCTCCCAAGTTCACAGAGACAGACTTGGGCTGGGTCAGAACAAGAGCTGCCTCCAAACCTATGGACAAAAATACACTTTGATTTACTGACTGAAAACCATGAGAAACTCACTACTTGCTTCAAAAGAGAGAGAAAAATCAAAGATTATATTCAAACAGAATGTTTTGTAATTTAATGCGTTAGCAATTCTTACCACTCAGGGTCAACAGCAGGACAGTGAGTGAAGCTGTAGAAAAGGCCATTGTCTGGTCTAAGATCAGTTCAGGTGCTGCAGAAAGATACCTATGATGTCTCTGTTCACAATACTTTGTACTTCAGTGGAACTCTAAAGCCTTCTATACAAGAAGCCTCACAGACTGAACCATTCCACTCATCCTCTATAAGACACAATCTACAACCAGTCATCCATTCTCTTCAAACAAGCAGCCAACCAGAAACACTCTCTTCCTCTGTCATTTGCATGTAGTCAACAGATGAATACTGAATCCCAAAGGATTTGTGAACATCCAGGTGTTCAAGTCTCAATAAGTCTTAGAATATTTTTGAGATAGATTTAGTTGGCTTTGTTGTGGTTTCTCTGTTGATACTGTATGCTCAATATTATTGGGCTACTAAATCACAAATCAGTGATTGTCTTTCCCATGCTAATGGTTTTAAGTGTGTGCAGTACAAATACTCATCTCATACACCCAGCATGCTGTTAGAACCCATTTCATTTCCTCTTTCATGTCTTTTTTTGTGACATGTGTGTGAGTCCAGATGTTGTCTTGGTTTCTATCCTGAAGCTCTCTACCTCTCCCTAAAACTAAAAGCACCTCAGAACCTCTCACCAGGATCACTGTAGCACACAAAACAACACTTGAATAAATGCAGTAAAGAAATGATTTATTAAATATGAAGCTATTACAGATGTTCCACTTTTTACAATAAGCGATTCATGAAAAAACGTTGCTGCTCTACCTTGTATATGTTTTCTGTCCGTGTTAGCAATGAGTTGCAAATAATGGGGCCAGTATCACTTGTTGGAAAGACACAGGAAATGTGATGCAATATGCATTTAGTTAATGTATCTGCTATGGATCTTTTTGAGCCCCAAGGGTGTTGGTATAAAAATACCTTTCAAATTAAAAATGTCTCACACCTGTAGATAGAAAATGATGGATAGAATGTACACATAACCCTTGAACAGAACTGTGTCTGTCTTCTACCCATTTTGCACACACAGATTGTGACCATTTCTAATATTAACTTTGAGCTAAAATGGCAACAGTGCGCCTAAAACTAATGAAAAAAGAAACACACAAATTGAGGTTCAAACCCTGCCCAAATCATTTGACCTTAACCTTTTTGTTTTTTGTGAACTACACCATTGGCCACATGGACCCAAAAGTTAACCATCTCTCCATGGCAATCTACTGATAAATTAGAGACAGACCAGATGAACAGACAGACACACACAGACAGATATAATTTCTTATCAATGCTGTGGACAGGATAATGAACATTGTGATTAGATGTATATAATCTGTTCAAATTGTATTTTCACTGGTGTGTTAATATTGCCCTGTATAACACTGATTTTACTGTCTATGTCCAGTGGCCTCTATATCACTCTGAATAACATTTGTGTAGGATACCAAGATTTTGAAAGATTATTGAAAAGTATTAAAATTGCCATTTTATTACAACATACTGTGCTCTTTGCCATTATATCATATTAGTTAGTTACACATTGTAATGAGTTCAAATATTTGTTGGAGATAGATCACGATTTAATGAATTTATTCAACACAGAGAAGCAATTAGCAAAACATTGAAATTCACCTGTAATTCTCTCCCTTAGGGTTTCAATCAGTGGATATAAAATAGCCTATCACACATAGACTATAAAGCTGTATAACATTTCTAGACAATTGTATGTGTGTGTTTTCCTGCTCCATCTATTCTCTGCTCATCAGCAGAGAATAGATGGATGTGTTCTTCTTGTCTCAGAGGGAACACTGTTGCTTGTTGACACTCTTGCTCAGTGGGCTGCTGAGAGCTGAGTGACTCAGGTGACAGCTGAAGCTGTGTCCTGAGTGCCAGCGTGTGGAGGGCAGGGTGAGATGGCTGCTGAGGGTGTAGGTGCCATCAGGCTGGCGCTGGGACTGGCCCGTGTGGACCTGGGTGCCCGTCACAGAGGCTCCGTCCTCAGACCAGGACAGGGTGGCACCGTCAGGGTGGTAGCCCTTGGCCAGGCACAGCAGGGTGGCACTGCTGTCCCCAGAGAGAGGAGGCTGGACTGGAGCCATCAGGACCAGACTGGGTGGAGACATGATTCAGTTTCATGTACTGTAGGTACACACAGAACTCTGAAATTATGAGATTTGTCAGAAGGTGTCATCCCAAGTTCCCGTTCTTCAGCTTTGCTGAGCAGTGCAGTTGTTGCTGACAAACAGGCTATATTTGTACTTAAGTAAATTCTTTGAGTATCTGTGCTTTACGTGAGTATTTGTACTTATGGATATTTATGACTTTCACTCCACTACATTTCAATGACACATTTTTAGGAAGGAAAAGGGTACATTATGAATTAACCACTTAAACCCTATTTCAAATAATGTGAAAATAGCAGATCTATAACCTCATAACTAAGCATTGTGAGCTTGTAGATATGCTATTTTTACTATTATTGATATATTTTTTTAATGTCTGGAAAATCTTTAAATTTGGGGGGGAAATGTCAAAATGTTAATACAGCAAGGCATCGATATTAATTTTGTATTTATTTTGTATTTGTATTATGCATTATATATAAGCATGTAGCCTACTTTTGAATACTTAAGTATCTTTAAGTTCTCCAGTACTTTAATTCAAGTAAAAATTTGACATAGCAACTTTCACTTAATATTTAACCAGGAGTATC
Organism: Gymnoscopelus microlampas; assembly: GCF_963454915.1. Classification (NCBI taxonomy): domain Eukaryota; kingdom Metazoa; phylum Chordata; class Actinopteri; order Myctophiformes; family Myctophidae; genus Gymnoscopelus; species Gymnoscopelus microlampas. The sequence goes on from NC_139957.1 coordinate 2,817,809, forward strand.
AATTATTTGACTCAAGTTGCCTACTGGGTTTGAGTACTTTGAGTACCAACACTGCTTATTTTCCCTTACATATGTAAGAAAGATCACAAGGCACTGAAGGCAGACTAAAGGTGTGCAGAGTGAAGTTGCAGCGTCCTCTGGTGGACACATTTAAAAGGATAAAAGAGTGACATGCACTTGCTGTGAGCATCTCAACTAGTAAAAATATCTTTTATATTTCAATACAGATTTGTGTTCATATTGTTGACTAAAATATGTCCATCATATTGGAGAACTGTTAAGTATGGCATGCCTGAGAGTAGGTCATGCCTCAGCTCTCTGAGCAGGTTCACACCATCAGGCAAATGTATACAGTAAACCGTGCTATAGGATGAGGTAGAGTCTGAAGAGGTGAGGTTTCTGACTGCAGTGGAAGATGTGGAGCGACTGCAGTCCTGACTGAGGGGCGAAGCCATTCATTCCACACCTCTGGGGAGCCAGGAGGCAGAAGAGTCTAGCCCTGCTGTCATTTGTCTTTTCTTAACCACTTGGCCTTTACCTCCATGGAACACAACATGAGGTCAAGGAAAGACGTGCAGAAGAATTCTGCCTTGCATACCGATGGCCACATATAGGCTCTAATGCAGCCTGACAGTGAGTCTTGGGTTCGATTTCCGAAACTTGCCGACCTTTGCTGCGTGTCACTCCCTCTCTCTCACTGTGTCCTTTCTATCTCTACTGTACTATCCAAATAAAGGCAGAAAATACCCAAATAATATACTGCATACATATTTTTTTAAAGTATTGGCTCCGTTGGTAAAGTAAAGTAGTCATGAAAGCAGGATATAATGACCAGTATCTATCCAGCTGAGTTATGAGTCTAATCTTCAATTAGTTGCTCTTAAAAGGGCAGATGGGGAGTATATCAGAGTTATAGAGCAGCAGGAATAGTTGTATATAATTATGACCACAAGAAGATGGTGTGCACTGTGCACTATAAATGTTGCTAAAGCAAAGAATTGTGTGACTTTATCTCTAATATGTGTGACATTATCTCCTTTACGCTCATGAAGGATGGTCAAACGAAAACACCTTTCCTAATTTAGAGATTTTGACCAGCTCTTATGAATGCTGCTACATAATCAGATACACCTGGGTCATTTCAGTCAACCTTCCTAAACAAAATAGTGGTTTATAACCTTTTCTAGATCAAGGCCCAGTTGAAGTGTTTGTGGCCCACCCATCTGACCATGATCCATTACCTGATTGTGTTCTGTCTTGGAATTGGAACTAATGTAGTATACTTTATGTTCCTTATTCATTATATCAATGAAAACACATTTTTCAAGGTTTCGGAGAAAGAGCAAATAGTGCATTTAAAAAAAAATACCTATGTTATATTATCAATCTTATAGTGTTGTGCCAATTATTTAGGGGACCCACTTGCAATATCCTCACGGCCCACAAGTGGGCCCCAGCCCCTATTGGACTGCAGCCTCTTGGACCCTATGCTGATTACAAGCATGTATATCTGACCCCTGTCCTTTACGCACGCACGCACGCACGCACGCACGCACGCGCGCGCACACACACACACATCAACATTTTGTTTATGTTGATTTGTGCGCATAGGAAGCATTTTTCTGTGGTCCTTGTATTCCAATTTTCAGCAATAATTTAACTCAGAGCATGTACAACCTAAAGTTGAATTTTATGTTCCTGCTCATTAGTTTCAAACAAGCAGCCAACCAGAAACACTCTCTTCCTCTGTTATTTGCATGCAGTCAACAGATGAATACTGAGTCCCAAAAGGACTTGTGAACAGCCAGGTGTTAGAATCTAATATAGAGTGTTCTGAGACTAGACAGGATTATAGTTTTTAGTGTTTTCTACCGGCTCAATATTATTGTCCTAGTAAATAAGGGACTTATTTCTCATGCTAATGGTTTTAAGTGTGTTCTCTACAAAACCTCATCTCATACAACCAGCATGTGGTTACAGTCCATTTCAGTACCTCTTTCATGTATTTTTGTGAGTGCAGATGTTGTCTTGGTTTCTGTCCTGAAGCTCTCTACCTCTCTCTGAAACTAAATGCACCTCAGAAACTCAGAATCACTGTAGCAGATAAGACATCACTTTAAAATGCAGAATAACTTAATTGTTTCCTATGAGCATTTTGTAGCATTTCAAGACAAACCTATTACAGAAGTTGCACTTTTTTTTGCAGCCAGCGCTTCAAGAACCATTTCTGCAGAATGTTCGCTTATTTTTTCCATATGTCGCATGTTATGACATGCCCAGAATAGGGACGCTAAGGTTCATGTGGTTAATTACCCAATTGTAGAGTTTGAGGAAAGCCGTGGTTTTAGTTTAGTTTTTTACCACTAGGTAGCAGATGTCAACTATAAATGTTATGTTATTTTCTAAATCAAGTTATGTATGTTAATAAAAGTTTAAAATTATAACTGTAAATGTAATTTGAAAACCAATTATTGAAAGTAAAAAGAGTAAAGTAATAGCAACTACACTTTGCCTTGTCAGTATTTCATACCCCAATATATTCAACTTCTTAGATTGTTCTTGATAATTGTCCAGAAGCTTTGCTGGTAGGAGATTCATTAATATAACATCTAAAACATCTTATTGTTAGCATGTGACATAGATGCTGAACATCTGGATTAAACAGACTAAAGCGGGAGGGTGATGTTACCCTCTTGTCTAATCAATTAGTGATTGAATTTACTCTTACTTTAAGTTGGAATTAGTCGCTTTTTAAACTCTTGTACTGTATACAGTACATTTGTACTCAAGACGTAACAATAAATAACCTTGAACTTCAACTTGAAGTGAGTTTAAAGTAACACTCTATGACAAAGATGTGGTGGAGGCGGGTCATGATTTAATGACTTTATTCAACACCAATAAGCAATCAGCAAAACATTAAGCAATTCACCTCTATGTATGTCTCTCATCACCAGAGAGTCTCAGTCAGAGGCTTTAAAAGAGACTATCATCATCACATAGACTATAAAGCTGTATAGAATTGCAGAATATCTTAATAATATGTGTGTGTGTTTTCTCCATCTATTCTCTGCTCATCAGCAGAGAATAGATGGATGTGTTCTTCTTGTCTCAGAGGGAACACTGTTGCTTGTTGACACTCTTGCTCAGTGGGCTGCTGAGAGCTGAGTGACTCAGGTGACAGCTGAAGCTGTGTCCTGAGTGCCAGCGTGTGGAGGGCAGGGTGAGATGGCTGCTGAGGGTGTAGGTGCCATCAGGCTGGCGCTGGGACTGGCCCGTGTGGACCTGGGTGCCCGTCACAGAGGCTCCGTCCTCAGACCAGGACAGGGTGGCACCGTCAGGGTGGTAGCCCTTGGCCAGGCACAGCAGGGTGGCACTGCTGTCCCCAGAGAGAGGAGGCTGGACTGGAGCCATCAGGACCAGACTGGGGGGAGACGGAGGACGAGCTGTGAGGAGAGGACACATGACAACAACATGTCACTTAAAGGTTACTGGAAAAACACTTCTGACTGACAGACTGAAAACTGGAGAAAGAATAATATAATACTTGAAAAGAGTATGTATATTTTATATCTGCTTGCTATTTGATGTCCTTTATTGGCTCCTTCTGCTCCCCCATGTCACACTATCAATAAGACTACAATGGAATCATGGATTTTTTTGCATCATCCTTTTGACTATTGTGTGCAATTAAATGTTTATTTGTACATATGTTTTGTGTTAAATGTAGGGTGAGTGATATTTTTTCGTTTTTTTTAGAATAAGTGTTAAACAGATCTTTATTCTGATAGTACTCATTGCTATAGAGTGTTTGTTCAGTAACAGGAGTCTCCCTCTGTCCAGCTTTTTAGAAAACAAAAAGCATTTTCAGGTTTCTATCCAATCAGGAGAGAAAACTCAAACAGGGTAAAATATAAACAAGTGACATTGGAAGTGATGACACAAAGAAATGAGCAGACCAAATTGGAACTGAAACACTATCAAATTGATGCTGATAAATGGGTACTATCTCCTGATTGGCTGATATTCATCCACCCACCTGAAAAAGTATTTCCTGTTTATTAAAGCACTGGAGAAACGGGGAGACTCCTGTTACTGAAAAAACACTCTATACAATAGCAATGGATACTATCATGATATAGAGCTTTAACCTCTTAACAAAAACATTTTGTTTTAACCAAAAAATATCACTTAAAAAAAAACATCATCATCCTCATTATTTGCCATGAGACTTATTTGATATTTGATATTTTTAGTTTTATTCTATTTATTATGCAACTGCAATTTTTGGGTAACTTGCACAAATATGTATTTCACCTACTTGACATGTCATCAGTTTAAAGGTGCAAAACACCTTTAAACTGATGACATGTCAATGAAGTGAAGTTGAAGGTGGGTTGTATTTGACAAGAAAGTCTACATACAGTAAATGTATTGTCTATTGTATTGTATGTTTTTGAATGAATTCCATTCTTTCTGGTGATGATGATCTATTATACTACTGTCTGATAGATCACAGAGGATTGTAAAAATCAACATTAATACATTCAGAGTAATGTTGAAGCTAGTATTGGACCAAGTCTATAATAATAACCAAGTCTCTTGGTTATTGTTGTATATTATATAATATTAATAAAACAACATTAAGTTAGGCATTGGATCAGAAAATAAAAAGCTACATCAATTACATGAAACTATTTTGAACAAAATCAATAAAAGATAATGTTCTGATTGTAGTTGTTTATCTGACAAAAACGGTTTAAACCAATTTAAAATAAAATATAAATTAAAAGATATATAAATAATAACTTCCACTTTAATATACATTATATTTTTAAAATCCCTTTCAAATCTTCATTTGATGTGATGACAACTGTTTAAATGTTAAAGCTAGACTAGAGATGTATTAATAAAACACTCAGAATCGGTAAAATAGATATGTCTCTCATTGTGCTTGCCTATCTGAAAAAGTTAAATTTTTTAATTAAATTTAAAAGAAAATACATGTTTACTTGAAAATTATGTTTCATCTAAATTCATTACTTTAAGTAATTTGAGTAAAGACAAACTTACCAACAATAACTTCAGTCCCTTCACCAAAGCCAGTGTCTTTCCAAGCTCACAGTGATTTGTCTCCGTACAAAAACCTCTGTGCTGTAATCTGCTGCTCAGGGTTTCTCTTCATGCTTCACTCACTACAAGTGAGAACTTTAAATCTATGAAAAGACTGATAATAGACCAAAATATAGACTCTGAGCCCATGTCTAATGTATGAGCACTTTACCTGGCACAACTCAAACAGGTTCTGCTCTTCCATTGCTTTTAGTTAATTCTAAACATGTTTGTAGGGTTTTTGTATGGGCTCCTCACTGAACTGTAACACTGTGGTCTGCGCTACAGCCTACACAAGCACAGTAGTACATTGCAGAATCTTCAGCCTGGACTCCGTTTATGAGCAGATACTCAGTTGTGTCTGATCTAGAGCCAGAGTAAGAGAACCTACTGGGGAGTCCACTTGCTCTTGTGCTAGCTGTGATAAGTAAAAACTTTGGAACACCACCATGTTTCTGTTGGTACCAGGACAAAGTATAGGTGGCGCTGCCACCACTTTCAGTACAGGAGATCTTCACATTGTCTCCCAGGTTCACAGAGACAGACCTGGGCTGGGTCAGAACAAGAGCTGCCTCCAAACCTGTGGAGAAAGATACATTTAAATTCACTGACTTAGAAAAATGTGACAAACTCACTCATTGCTCCCCAAAAACAAAAACAAAATCAAAGATAATGCACAAACAGAATATGTTGTAGTCTAATCTGTTATTAATTCTTACCACACAGGGTCAACAGCAGGGCAGTGAGTGAAGCTGTAGAAAAGGCCATTGTCTGGTCTAAGATCAGTTCAGGTGCTGCAGAAAGATACCTATGATGTCTCTGTTCACAATACTCTGTACTTCAGTGGAACTCTAAAGCCTTCTATACAAGAAGCCTCACAGACTGAAACCATTCCACTCATCCTCTATAAGACACAATCTACAACCAGTCATCCATTCTCTTCAAACAAGCAGCCAACCAGAAACACTCTCTTCCTGTCATTTGCATGTAGTCAGCAGATGAATAGGCATACTTTGTGAACAGCCAGGTGTTCAAATGTCATTACATCTGAGAACTGATAATGTTTTGAGACAGATTTAAGTGGCTTTCTTGATAGTGTTGATTTTTCTGTTGATATGCTCAATATTATTGGGTTGATAAATCAGAGATTTCTCATGCTAATGTTGTTAATTGTGTGAAGTACAAAAACGTATCTCAAGATTGTAGTTATAGCCCATTTCAGTTCCCCTTTCATGTCTTTTTGTGAGTGCAGATAATGTCTTGGTTTCTGTGCTTAAGCTTCCTATCTGTCTCTGAAACTAAATGCACCTTGGAGACTATCATCAGGATCACTGTAGCAGGCATAACAGCACTTTAAAATACTGAGAAAATACGCTATTTCCTATAGATTTTTTATCATTTAAAGATGAAGCTGCAACAGAAGTTTCACTTTTTACAATCAGCAGACTTCATGCAACTGTAGCTGCTCTACTTTGTAGAGATGTTGTTTGAAAAGTGTTATTTTTTGTCAGCATTGGTCTGGCAGCACTTGTTTGAGAGACACAGAAAGGCTACAATAATGCATTTAGTTCATGGCTGAACAGTATGGATTTCTTGGGTCCATCAAATGTCCGTTACAAATTATTTCGATGTAAAGTTTGTTGTTTGTAATGAAAATACTTTGAACTATGTACGTCATGATCAAGTGAAATTACAGTATCTATTGCACGCACCACACCCGACCGCACGCACACACGCACGCGTGCGGATGCGCGCACATACATACACTTCGATCATGTGAATAGAAATAGATAACATGAGACACCCGCGTAAAATGTTTTACTCGTATATTGAAACAAAGAAATCTTATCATCTGGGGTATTATACCACTGCTTTTCCAAAATCATCAGAGTAAAGCTTGAGGAAGTTTGAGAAAAGTCATGTTTTTATTTTAAAAGGTTAGCTGTTGTGAATATTATCTCTGATCTAAAATGACGACCTAAAAAAGTCAACCTAAAAGTCAACCTAAAACCATACCAGATACCCAGGGGGCAAAGGGGGGTATGCTGCATTTGCTCTGCTATAAAAGGTTGGCCACCAGAAATGATATCTATGACCCCGTAGGATCACAACCTATATGGACAACCCGGTCAATTTTTTGCTGGAAATCCAATATGGCCCCCTCAATATTGGCCCCTATCAGTACCCAGGGGCAAAAGGGGATATGCTGCATTTGCCCTGCCATAAAAGGTTGGCCACCAGAAATAATATCTATGACCCAGTAGGATCACAACCTATATGGACAACCCGGTCAACTTGCTGCTGGAAATCCAATATGGCCGCCTCAATATTGGCCCCTATCAAAAAATTGCTTTGGCAATAACTTTTGAACCAGATGGGCTAGAAATAAAAACTTGGTGTCTATTTCATGGTTTCAGAGCATGAGAAACTCAATGGAATACTTATCGTTATGATTGGGTGTGTCTGGCCCTTTAATTTGCATATTTCCAAGATGGATGCCACGCGAAAATCAGTTTTACTATGACTTTTACAGTGACAGCTTACTGTTATGGCAAAAAGTCTGCTTTTTAAGCAATATGAACACATTTGGTCAGTTTGAGCTTTCATTTCTATTTTGTCAATATGGCTGCAGTCATAAATAATTATGGTATTACATTTTCCCCCAGATTTATTGATTTATAGATCTATAGTTGTGGGGATGATTGCAGAGAAAAATCGGAGAAAAAGCCCACAATGTATCTTATGTATCATTTTAATAAACTAAATACAATATAAACATACACATGCACACTCCAAGACTTGCCAACAACTTCAACTTTAGGGCTATACAAATTAACATAGTGGTATGCATTCAAGTAACATAACAAAATATAGACTACTTAGTGACAAATAGAGTAAAGGCGGAGTTGAGGTTGCCTACAAAAGGTTCATTTTGATCTCTATGGTGCTGTCTTGCCTGCTTCTAAAGCCAATGATACTATGGTACAATGCTATTCACTGTCACTGTTGTCATGTGTTGCACTGATCCTGCTGCATCGTGTCTCCAGTACCTGGCAACGGCATCCTAAGTAGCATGGAATTGCCTTCTTTGCACAGGAACAGAGGCATGTTATTGCCTTGTTCATTGACAAAGGCAAGGCTGGCTCGGTAGATGCAAGGGGGACTGCATTGCTAGCACTGAGAGACCATCCATACTCTGTGAAAGAAGGAATATCCGGCTTGGCGATATGTGCACATTTATCTATTATGGTTGCTAGAGCAGCTCTTCTCAGGTGCAGGTCAAAGGCATTCTCTGTCGGGGGCAGCAGCTTTAAGAGGGTTGATCTATTATTGAGGAACTTGTACACTCTAAGCTTACTCAGGTCAAAATCCTCCAGGTGGTCCGCTTTGGATATATATACAGCAATTGTGAGGTCTCGTGCCTGATTGATGACGTCATATGAGAGGGAATCAGAAGAGTTTTCACCAAACTCCTCAAGTGCAGGGAGATCCAGACGCATGCTGGCCTTGAACCATGCCTTCATCCCAGTGAAAAAGGGATAGCTGGTGGTATCTCTGCCACTTAAACTATGGATAAAGGGCAGGGCACGACACTGTGCAAGCCCCAGTGCTGATACCATTTGATGGATAGGAAGGTATGAATTTTGTTCTCACCCACAGCTCTGGAAGGCATCTGAGATGGGTTGCTGCATAGTAAAGGCACATGATGATGATGTCTGTGTCATTGGCATGGATGACAACTCTGTCAACTCTGTCCACTGTACCGGTCACAACAGAAGTGAATGATCTCTGTGCCAGCAGGCACATCATTCAACAGCAGACGTTGGTATCGTTCAGCGATTGTTCCAAATGCTTCACCTTTCAGGAACGACCAATGGCGTATGGCATACATGGCATCAATAACTACTGCTGTTTTTCTGTCTTTTGTAGGCAGGTCAGGGATGCATGCAACTTTGGTCTCCTCTTTCAGGACCTTCACAAGGCTTGCCTTGGTACCTGTTCTCATCCTGCCATCTTCCTGGAAGAGGGAAGGGGGGAAGCCACTGCACTCGTGGTTGCCTATAAAGTCAACAAGGTTGAGTTCTCCACCACTGGCTATGATTGATGGGTGATGCGCAGGAGGGCAGTAATTTCATTGCTCTTGCCAGGTGCTGAGGTTTTCCCCTTAGACTTTTTAGATTTTGTGTTTTGAGTGTGGGAAGTGTTAAGCTTCATTATGCTTGTCTTCTTCTGTTGACTGGACAATGACTCACACAGTGCCTTCAGACCCAGTTCTTTCACACTCATCAAGTGGTCCTTGACTGTGGAATCAGCACACTGTCCTGTAGATATGTTGATCGTGGATGATGTGCTCACTGTAAATGGGTTAGTCTCCACTGCTGCCATGACCTTGACTACCATCTCTGCATCCCGGATTACACGACTCTGACCAGATTCATGGTGTGGGTTGGAGGAGTGGAGGTGGAGCATAGACTTGAGATCTGCAGAGACAGCTGCAGTGAGTGGTTTTGTGTAGACCCATTTTGTCCTGGCAGCAGGGCTGAGTGTAATGCCATCCAGACTGCTTGCTTCCTTGGCATCGGCATTATAGGTCTGCTCCAGTAGCATGTCAAGAGAAACACTGTTGTGGCTGCCATCCAGTCGTCTGACAACAAATACACCTGCCATCAGTGCTTCATGTACCTCTGAAGCTGTTTCTGGTAGTTTCTTCATCTCAGCCAAATACAGAGGTAAAGATTGCTGCCCGTACTTGTAGTGGCCTGCTGCAGTGAGGTAGGGTAGCATTCTTGCTGATTCACAGAGATGTCCTGTCCAGTCACCTTCCCGATTGTAGTAGATAAACCTTTGGAGAATATCTGACATCTCCAGGAAGGTTTCCCAGAGGACTGCAGTTGGTTGCCCATTCAATGATTCCTGAAAAAGCAGCAGCTGCTCTCTTAGGACTGCCATTTCTGGACTGCCATCTCTGTTGCCATAACAGTCAGCTGTCACTGTAAAAGTCATAGTAAAACTCATTTTCGCGTGGCGTCCATCTTGGAAATATGCAAATTAAAGGGCCAGACACACCCAATCATAACGATAAGTATTCCATTGAGTTTCTCATGCTCTGAAACCATGAAATAGACACCAAGTTTTTATTTCTAGCCCATTTGGTTCAAAAGTTATTGCCAAAGCAATTTTCTGATAGGGGCCAATATTGAGGCGGCCATATTGGATTTCCAGCAGCAAGTTGACCGGGTTGTCCATATAGGTTGTGATCCTACTGGGTCATAGATATTATTTCTGGTGGCCAACCTTTTATGGCAGGGCAAATGCAGCATACCCCCCTTTGCCCCTGGGTACTGATAGGGGCCAATATTGAGGCGGTCATATTGGATTTCCAGCAAAAAAATTACCGGGTTGTCCATATAGGTTGTGATCCTACGGGGTCATAGATATCATTTCTGGTGGCCAACCTTTTATAGCAGAGCAAATGCAGCTTTCCAAAAAAAAGGGGGTTTTGCCCCCTGGGTAAGATGACCAGATAGACATATGGACAGACTGATTAGTGTTACAATAACCTACCAATGCTGCAGGCAGGATAAGGAACATTGTGATTAAATGCATATTATCTGTTGATATTGTGGTTTTGTTGGTGTGTTAATATTGCTAGTATTAATTTTGTTAATGAACACAACATATCTGAAAATTACCCTGATTGTATAACAGTCTATTCCCATTGGCCTCTAGATCAAAACATTTGTGTATGATGGCAAGCTTTTGGAATTGTATTGAAAAGTATTCAAATTGCCCTGTTTATTATAACTGTATGTGCCCTTTAGCCTGATATCATACAATTGTTAGTTACAGGTGTAATGAGACTAAAAGATTTGTTGGAGATAGATGGTGATTTAATGCATTTATTCAACACAAGCAATCAGCAAAACATTGAAATTCACATGTAATTCTGCCCACAGGGCTTCAATCAGTGGGTCTAAAATAGACTATCACATAGACTATAAAGCTGTATAACATTGCAGACTATTATAATTGTATGTGTGTTTTCATGCTCCATCTATTCTCTGCTCATCAGCAGAGAATAGATGGATGTGTTCTTCTTGTCTCAGAGGGAACACTGTTGCTTGTTGACACTCTTGCTCAGAGGGCTGCTGAGAGCTGAGTGACTCAGGTGACAGCTGAAGCTGTGTCCTGAGTGCCAGCGTGTGGAGGGCAGGGTGAGATGGCTGCTGAGGGTGTAGGTGCCATCAGGCTGGCGCTGGGACTGGCCCGTGTGAGCAGACACCCGAGTTAACATTTTAACATTTTAACTCATATATTGCAGCAAAAATAAATCCTATCATATCAACTGAGGGATTATGCCACACATTTCCAAAATGGTAATAGTAATAATTTCAATGTATATTCACAAATATTCCTTTAATTACCACATTGTAGAGTAAAGCTTGAGGAAGTTTGAGGAAGGTCATGTTTTTATATATACCATAGCCAAAGTCCACAATAAATATTATATTATTTTCTAAATCTTTTAAAGGTTATGATGTCATTGAAAAATATTTTTTGAAAGAAATCAGTCAACTACTATAACAAGGACACTTTGACTTGTCAGTGTTTATCCCCCAGTATATTCAACTTCTTATTGTGGGTAATTGTTCAGTTTGATTTGATGTACAAGGGCCCACCCTGAGGTAATTTACCCATGTTTTAATCGTCATTTAATAAATCACTGTCCTTTGGACACTTAAACTTGTGTTGACTGGTTGTGTTTTGGAGACTGGGAAGGAGGGAGTCCATTATGTGTTGCGACCATAGCCTCCCCTAGGCCGGGTCGTAACACTGCTGAACATCTGACACAACATCTGACACAACATAAACAGACTAAAGCAGGAGGGTGATGTTAATACTTTAGACTGAGAACAGTGAGTGTAAAGTAAACCTTACATCTGTCTTTGACAAAGATGTGTTGGAGATAGGTCATGATTTAGATATGTAGATATGCTATTTTTTACTATTATTGATATATTTTTTCAATGTCTGGAAAATCTTAATTTTGGGGGGAAAATGTCAAAATGTTAATACAGCAAGGCAAGATATTAAATATAATTAACTTTTTAATTTTTACTATGTATTATATATGTAAGCTTGTACTTTTGAATACTTAAGTATTTTTAAGTTCTCCAGTACTTTAATTCAAGTACAAATTTGACACAGCAACTTTCACTTAATATATGGCTGGTAGGAGTATCTATTCTTTGACTCAAGTAGCCTACTGGGTTTGAGCACTTTGTCCACCACTGGTTATCTTCCCATAAGAAAGATCACAAGGCAGACTAAAGGTGTGCAGAGTGAAGTTGCAGCGTCCTCTGGTGGACACGTTTAAAAGGATAAAAGAGTGACATTATGCACTTGCTGTGAGCATCTCAACTAGTAACAATATCTTTTATATTTCAATACAGATTTGTGTTCATATTGTTGAAAAAAATATATCCATCATATTGGAGAACTGTTAAAGGACGACTTCACCACTTTTCAACATATCTTCATATATTAGGTCCTCACTAATGCTCATGATAAAATGATACCATTTTTGTCTCCGCCAGGCCGAAGGCATGGCGAGAGAGTATGTTTTACCCTCCGTCCGTCCTTCCGTCCTTCCGTCCGTCCGTCCGTCCGTCCGTCCGTCCGTCCGTCCGTCCGTCCGTGTGTGTGTGTGTCCTGTCTGTGTGTTACCAGCTAATCTCCGGCACCGTTGGCCCGTTGGCCCGTTTTTTTTTCACATGGGCCTGTTATAGCGCCACCAGGAGGCCGATTTGTGCAAAACACATTTTTTTACATTACTCCTACAGATTTTATCCAAATATCATGCAAATCGGTACACAGTATCTCTATAGTCATGTGATCAACACGGATCTGTCCGATTTCCCATGTTCCATCCTGATTGCCTATGGTTGGCTTCCAAAGTTTGCAGGATTGGTCCGTTTTGAACAAAATGCTTCAAACTATGCATGCAGCTTGCGATTTCCGTGAAATTTCACACACACATTCCCACTAGGCCGAGGAAGAAATGCCACCCTTTTCACATTGGCCTGTTATAGCGCCACCAGCAGGTCTAATTTAGCAAAACACATTTTTGGAACAAAATGCCTCAAATCATGAATGCAGTGTCTGATTGCCATGAAAGACCTAAGAATAAATGGCACCCTTTTCACATTGGCCTATTATAGCGCCACCAGGAGGCCAGAATAACGTACCTGACCTGGCGGAGACCTGTGCTCCGAGGAGCACTTTTTCTAGTTTTCTACTTGGTCTTTGTCTCATAGGAGGGCTGTGGACAGTCCAGAAACCCGTCTACCAGTGACATCATCGTTAGGCAGGATTTTTTCCCCCAAAAAGATTACATTTTTTAAATTCAGATTTGTATTAAGGCGAGAACAAAGGGATCTATTATTGCATTGCAACTTTCCAGGAATACAAAGCCTGCAGTTTCTATTAGCTTGGATTCCCCATCGATGATGTCACTGGTAGACGGGTTTCTGAACTGTCTACAGCCCTCCTCTGAGATACAGACTGATTAGATCTTTTTTTTACCATTTTATCATGAGCATTAGTGAGGACCTATTATATGAAGATATGTTGAAAAATGGTGAAGTCGTCCTTTAAGTATGGCATGCCTGAGAGTAGGTCATGCCTCAGCTCTCTGAGCAGGTTCACACCATCAGGCAAAAACCGTGCTATAGGATGAGGTGGAGTCTGAAGAGGTGAGGGGCCAGGTCATTCATTCCACACCTCTAGGGAGCCAGGAGGCAGAAGAGTCTAGCCCTGCTGTCATTTGTCTTTTCTTAACCACTTGGCCTTTACCTCGATGGAAAACAACAAGGAAAGATGTGCAGGAGAATTCATAGGACTTACTTGTTAAATCTTTTGCTCCGTGTCACTCACTGTGTCCTGTCTATCTGCTGTACTATCCAAATAAAGGCCAAATAAAAAAAAATAAAAAATGATTTCATGTATATATATATATAAATAAAAGTATTGATTCTGTGGTAAAGTAAAGTAGTCATGAAATTAGCAGGATAATGAACAGTATCTATCCAGCCGAGTTGTATGAGCCTATCTTCAATTAGTTGCTCTTAAAAGGGCAATATGTATATAGAGAGTTATAGAGCAACATGGGAGTCATTGTATATTCATAATATGACCACAAGAAGATGGTGTGCACTGTGCAATATAAATGTTGCAAAAGAAAATAATTGTGTGACTTGCATTATCTCCTTTACTCTAATGAAGGATGGTCCAAGGAAACACTGAAACACCTTTCCTTAGAATTTAGAGATTTTGAACAGCTCTTATGAATGCTGCTACATAATTAGATACATCTGGGTCATTTCAGTCAGTCAGGAACGTTCCTAAGCAAAATAGTGGTTTCCAATCTTTTCTAGATCAGGGCCCACTTCTCTTCTCAAGTGTTCGCGGCCCACCCATCTGACCACTTAACACTGCAGCCATTCAGCTGCTGTGCATTTTCAGAACATGTTTAGTTCAATGATCAATCAACTGATTGTGTTCTGGCTTGGATCATTGGAACTAATGTAGAAAACTATAGGCCTATACGTTCCTTATTCATTATAACAATGAAAACAACATTTAAAAAAAAATAAGTGCAATTAAAAAATAATAATATTTAAAATAGATATATTAATGTTATATTATATTATCAATGAAATCTTTTAGTGTTGTGTCAATTATTTGGGGGCCCACTTGCAATATCCTCACGGCCCAAAAGTAGACTATTGGACTGCAGCCTAGTCTCTTGATGCTGAAAATGTGTGACTCCTCTTGAACTATACTGGTAGCCTATTCAATTTTCCTCTGTAGGAGAGGAGCTGTGTAGTATTGTCAATGTATTGTGTGATCTGTCTATGTATTGTGTATTTATGTGTTGTGATTTTTTGTATCCTGATGGCTGCTTGGTACAAAAGGAATTTCCGCAGGGACTAATAAAGCATCTATATCTAAGTGTATGTATGACCCCTGCCCTCTACCCAAGACACGCACACTAACACACACACACGCACACACGCACACACACACACACACACACACACACACACACACACACACACACGCACACACGCACACACGCACACACGCACACACGCACACACACACACACACACACACACACACACACACACACACACACACACACACACAGACTTTGTTTCTGTTGATTTGTGGCCATAGAAAGCATTTTTCTGTGGTCCTTGTATTAAAATTGTCTTCAATAATTTAACTCAGACAGTCAGTGTACAAATGTAAGTGGCATACCACCCTTAAAGTTTCCCTTATGTTCTCTGCTCATTAGTTTCAAACAAGCAGCCAACCATAAACGCGCTCTTCCTCTGTCATTTGCATGCAGTCAACAGATAGATACTGAATCCCAAAAGGATTTGTGAACAGCCAGGTGTTAGAATCTCATTATATCTGTTTTGAGACAGACAGGATTACAGTTTTTAGTGTTTTTGCCTACCAGCTCAATATTCTTGTCCTGCTAAATAAGTTGACCATATTTAGCATGCTAATGGTTTTAAGTGTGTTCTCTACTAAAACTCATCTCATACAACCAGCATGTGGTTACAGTCCATTTCAGTTCCTCTTTCATGTCTTTTTGTGAGTGCAGATGTTGTCTTGTTTTCTGTCCTGAAGCTCTCTACCTCTCTCTGAAACTAAATGCACCTCCGAACCTCTCATCAGGATCACTGTAGCAGACATCACTTTAACATGTCATGCAGAGTAAATAAATTGTTTCATGTGATCAATGAGCATTTCAAGACAAACCTATTACAGAAGCTCCACTTTTAAGTACCATTTCTGCAGAATGTTCGCTTATTTTTTCCCATGTCGCCTGTTATGCCCAGAATAGCGTTCTAATATAGCGTATAGAATAGCGTTCATGAATAGGTTCATGTGGTTAATTATCCCAATTGTAGAGTTTGAGGAAAGTCGTGTTTTTTGTTTTGTTTTTGAAGTAGCCGATTTTCTAAATCTATTATTATCTAAATCAGTTATATATGCTAATAAAAGTTTAGAATTATAACCGTAAGATGTCATTTGAAAACTAAATTAGAAAATTATCGTATGAAAAAAGAGTAAAGTAATAGCATTGCCTTGTCAGTATTCATTCCCCAATATATTCAACTTCTTAGATGTTTCTTGATAATTGTCCAGAAGTTTTGCTGGGATTTGCTGAGATTCATTAATATAACATCTAAAACATATTATTGTTAGCATGTCAAATAGACGCTGAATATCTGGATTAAACAGACTAAAGTGGGAGGGTTCGCCCCTCCCGTTTGTATGCGAGGCTAAAGTTTGTATGTGCTGGCTAAAATTAGTCTATCTAATTAGTCTGTCTATTCAATTAGTGATACAATTTACTTTACTTTATCTTTTTTAGTAGTTTTTTTTAATTCTGTATAAATCTACAATACGTAACAATAAATAACCTTGAACTTAAAATAATAGCAGTCAGTGTAAAGTAACACTCTATGAAAAAGATGGGGTGAAGTCGGGTCATGATTTAACGACTTTATTCAACACCAATAAGCAATCAAGCAAAATATTAAGCAATTCACCTCTATGTCTGTCTCTCATCACCAGAGAGCCTCAGTCAGTGGCTTTTTAAAATAGAGTATCATCATCACATAGACTATAAAGCGGTATAGAATTGCAGAATATTGTAATTGTATGTGTGTTTTCATGCTCCATCTATTCTCTGCTCATCAGCAGAGAATAGATGGATGTGTTCTTCTTGTCTCAGAGGGAACACTGTTGCTTGTTGACACTCTTGCTCAGTGGGCTGCTGAGAGCTGAGTGACTCAGGTGACAGCTGAAGCTGTGTCCTGAGTGCCAGCGTGTGGAGGGCAGGGTGAGATGGCTGCTGAGGGTGTAGGTGCCATCAGGCTGGCGCTGGGACTGGCCCGTGTGGACCTGGGTGCCCGTCACAGAGGCTCCGTCCTCAGACCAGGACAGTGTGGCACCGTCAGGGTGGTAGCCCTTGGCCAGGCACAGCAGGGTGGCACTGCTGTCCCCAGAGAGAGGAGGCTGGACTGGAGCCATCAGGACCAGACTGGGGGGAGACGGAGGACGAGCTGAGAGGAGAGGACACATGACAACATGTCACTTAAAGGTTACTGTAAAAACACTGTTTCTGACTGACAGACTGAAAACTGGAGAAAGAATAACATAATACTTGAAAAGAGTATGTATATTTGATATCTGCTTGCTATTTGATGTCCTTTATTGACTTATTCTGCTCCCCCATGTCACAGCATCAATAAGACTACAATGGAATTATAGATTTTTTCTTTTTTTTTTTTACTATTGTGTGCGATTAAATGTTTATTTGTACATATATTTAGCTGTTAAAGGTAGAATGAGTGATATTTCTTTGTCAAAATAAGAGTTAAACAGCTCTATATTCTGATAATACTCATTGCTGTAGAAGAGTGTAGAGTGTTTGTTCAGTAACAGGAGTATCCATGTCTGTCCAGCTTTTTAGAAAACAAAACAAAACTTCAGGTCGGTATACTAATTTGATCCAATCAGGAGAGAAAACTCAAACATGGGTAAAGGATTATTAAGTGAAATTGGAAGTGATGACAGAAAGAAATGAGCAGACAAAATTGGAACTGTAACACTATAAAATTGAAGCTGATAAATGGGTACTATCTCCCACCTGAAAGAATAGTTTCTGTTTATTAAAGCGCTGGAGAAACGGGGAGACTCCTGTTACTGAACAAACACTCTATACTATGGCAATGATTACAATCACATTATAGACCTTTAACCTCTTAACAAAAAACGTTTTGTTTTAACCAAAGAATATCACTTAAAAAAACATCATCATCATCATTATTAGATGAGACAATGAGACTTATTTGTTATTTGAGATTTTTTGTCTTATTCTAATTATTATGCAATTGCAATTTTTGGGTAGCTTGCACAAACATGTATTTAACCTACACTCTTTTGCACCTTTAAACTGATGACATGTCAATAAAGTGAAGTTGAAGATTAGTTGTGTTTGACCTTGAAGAAATTCTACATAAATGATGTCTATTGTATTGTATGTTCAGAATTAATTCCATTCTTTCTTTTGATGATGCTCAATTAGACTACAGTCTAATAGATCACAAAGGCTTGTAAAAATCAACATTAATACATTATGGTTAATTCCATTCAGAGACTCATACACATGTTGAAGCTAGAATTGGACCAAGTCTATAATAATAACCAAGTCTCTTGGTCATTGTTATGTATTATATAATAATAAAACAACATTAAAGGGATAGTTCACCCCCAAAATGACTTTTTTTTCTATCGATTAGTCACCCCATGGAGACTTGAATTCATGGATATTTTTTAGTTTTTGTCGCATTCCTAAGCCAATAATTTGATGACCCGGCAGCGGTTCCGGTAGGAGACACAAAGAGTTTCCTTTGTGTCTCCTACCGGAACGGCTGCCTGCCGGTCCGCTGGTCATCAAATTATTGGCTTAGGAATGCGACAAAAAACAAAAAATATCCATGAATTCAAGTCTCCATGGGGTGACTAATCGATAGAAAAAAATATTTTTTGGGGATGAACTATCCCTTTAAGTTAGGCATTGGATCAGAAAATAAAAGCTATAACAATTACATGAAACTATTTTGATCAAAATGAATAAAGGTAATGTTCTGATTGTTGTTGTTTATCTGATAAAGTAAAACGGTTTAAAATAAAATAAAATATAAAAATAAAATATATATAAATGATAACATTATTATTTTAACTCCTTTCAAATCTTCATTTGATGTGATAACAACTGTTTAAATGTTAAAGCTAGACTAGAGATGTATTTATAAAACAATATTGACATAAAACTGCTCAACAGACAACAGAATCATTAAAATAGATATCTCATTGTGCATGCCTATATGAAAAAGTGATTTTTTTAAAATCAAATTTAAAAGACAATACATGTTTACTTGAAAATTATGTTTCATCTGCATTCATTACTTTCAGTAATTTGAGGAAAGAAAAACTTACCAATAATGACTTCAGTCCCTTCACCAAAACCAGTGTCTTGCCAAGCTCACAGTGATTTGTCTCCGTACAAAAACCTCTGTGCTGTAATCTGCTGCTCAGGGTTTCTCTTCATGCTTCACTCACTACAAGTGAGAACTTTAAATCCATGAAAAGTCTGATAATAGACTAAATATAGAGTCTGAACCCATGTCTAATGTATGATCACTTTACCTGACACAACTCAAACAGGTTCTGCTCTTCCATTGCTTTTATTTCATTCTAAACATGTTTGTAGGGTTTTTGTATGGGCTCCTCACTGAACTGTAACACTGTGGTCTGTGCCACAGCCTGCACAAGCACAGTAGTACATTGCAGAATCTTCAGCCTGGACTCCGTTTATGAGCAGATACTCAGTTGTGTCTGATCTAGAGCCAGAGTAAGAGAACCTACTGGGGAGTCCACTTGCTCTTGTGCTAGCTGTGATAAGTAAAAACTTTGGAACACCACCATGTTTCTGTTGGTACCAGGACAAAGTATAGGTGGCGCTGCTACCACTTTCAGTACAGGAGATCTTCACATTGTCTCCCAGGTTCACAGAGACAGACCTGGGCTGGGTCAGAACAAGAGCTGCCTCCAAACCTGTGGAGAAAGATACATTTAAATTCACTGACTTAGAAAAATGTGACAAACTCACTCATTGCTCCCCAAAAACAAAAAAAAATCAAAGATTATACACAAACAGAATATGTTGTGGTCTAATCTGTTATTAATTCTTACCACACAGGGTCAACAACAGGGCAGTGAGTGAAGCTGTAGAAAAGGCCATTGTCTGGTCTAAGATCAGTTCAGGGGCTGCAGAAAGATACCTATGATGTCTCTGTTCACAATACTCTGTACTTCAGTGGAACTCTAAAGCCTTCTATACAAGAAGCCTCACAGACTGAAACCATTCCACTCATCCTCTATAAGACACAATCTACAACCAGTCATCTGTTCTCTTCAAACAAGCAGCCAACCAGAAACACTCTCTTCCTCTGTCATTTGCATGTAGTCAACAGATTCTGAATCCCAAAAGGATTTGAAAAAGCCAGGTGTTCAAATCTCATTACATTTTAGAAGTAGCCTAAGTGATGTAACGTTTTGAGACAGATTTTGTTGATTAAAGTTGTTAGTGTTGTTTTTTCTGTTGACATGCTCAATGATATTGTGTGTGCGTGCGTGCGTGCGTGCGTGCGTGCGTGCGTGCGTGCGTGCGTGCGTTTTACAGATCTCTGTTAATGATTAATTATCTATAATTAACTATAATCTATTATTTTGGACATAATGTTGATGGAATCTCTTGGCAACAATACTGTTACAACACCCAGAAACTAGTTTCCAACATCCTTTATGACACTTTAAACAGCTGGGCTTGGTCATGGAAGGAAAGGTATGTGACTGTCTCCATTCCAAAGTAATTCAAAATCACAGTTTGCCATTTCATATACATACTGACGATAACCAATTCTTGTGAAAGGAATTCCCAACAGGCTTCACGTTATTGCAATATCAGTAGAAAGCCAGGTGGCATTACTAGTGGCCACTCTCTCTATTTCAGAACGTCTGAAGGGAGTTGAATAGTTGATGACCACAAAAGCTGCTGTACTGAGAAAACATATTTGTTTAAACTCACACACACACACGCACGCACGCACGCGCACGCACGCACACACACACACACACACACACACACACACACACACACACACACACACACACACACACACACACACACACACACACACACACACACACACACACACACACACACACACACACACACACACACACACACACACACACACACTTAACTTTGAGGAATAACACCTGCATCATTGGGGATCCATGGGCATGAGACCACTGTAAAACGTAATTACAATAGCTATATTATGAATGAGAGCTGGTGGGAACTACGCTCTGTCAGACTTTACATCATTGGTTCTCAAAGTGGGGTCCGGGGACCCCCAGGGGACCTTGAGGGAGTTCCAGGGGGTCCCCAGCTAAATGATTGATAGCTAGGAACCAGACCCTTATGGGTCTGTAACTCCATTTGGTTCCATTTGTACACTCTCAGAGATAAATTAACCTTGATTTTAGAGGCTACTGTATCTTAGTCGGTTACATACTGTAAATGTTGTTTAAACCAGTGAAATTTCTGCATACAGTATACATCCATATCAGGGGCCCTTTTGATACAAAAACCCACAACAAGAAAGTCAAGTTATGCCACTGTAAGTAGGTGATTATGTGCTGTGAAGACCTGTGAAGAAACAGCATCACTTGAAAATATCCTATTTTCGGTGAGTCATGTTATTTAACCACATGAACCCCAGTTTACATAGAATAATAGAATAGCTATGAGTTGTGAGTCTGTAGATCGGCTATTTTTGGTGAAGAGATTTGGTGTGTAGTGGGGAAAAAAGGAGCAGACCAAGTATAGAGCCCTAACCTATATTTATATAGAGTAGGGTTTAAAATGAAAGTATTACAAAAAGTATATTTGTTTTTTTTTCTGTATGGAAAGGTGTCACACCACCAGGACCCGATCTAAGACATACAGAAGTTGATACCAAAACAAATAGTTGGCTGAATCAAACAACAAAACGTTCTCATAGTGTAATCCCTGTGCTGCTCGGTCACTGTAGCCTACTCCAAGTCAGTCCTTTGAGCCAAAAGTCCACCTGCAAACATTCAGTGCAAGTTCCCGTTCTTCAGCTTTGCTGAGCAGTGCAGTTTGCTGATAAGACAAATATAGGCTATATTTGTACTTTGTGTATTATTTGAGTATCTGTGCTTTACGTGAGTATTTGTAGGCTACTTATGGATATTTATGACTTTCACTCCACTACATTTCAACGACACATTTTTAGGAAGGAAAAGGGTACATCATGAATTAACCACTTAAACCCTATTTCAAATAATGTGAAAATAGCAGATCTACAACCTCATAACTCGCTGGATGCGGTGCATTGTGAGCTTGTATATATGCTTTTTTCACTATTATTGATATATTTTTTAGATGTATGGAAAACCGTAACATTTTGGGGGGAAATGTCAAAATGTTAATACAGCAACGCATCGATATTAATTTTATAATTTTGTATTTGTATTATGCATTATATATAAGCATGTAGCCTACTTTTGAATACTTAAGTATGTTTAAGTTCTCCAGTACTTTAATTCAAGTAAAAATTTGACACAGCAACTTTCACTTAATATTTAACCAGGAGTATCAATTCTTTGACTCAAGTAGCCTACTGGGTTTGAGTACTTTGTCCACCACTGCTTATTTTCCCATATGTAAGAAAGATCACAAGGCAGACTATAAGTGCAGAGTGAAGTTGCAGCGTCCTCTGGTGGACACATTTAAAAGGATAAAAGATTGACATTATGCACTTGCTGTGAGCATCTCAACTAGTAACAATATATTTTATATTTAAATACAGATTTGTGTTCATAATTTTGACTAAAATAGAGAGTAGGTCATGCCTCAGCTCTCTGAGCAGGTTCACACCATCAGGCAAATGAATACAGTAAACCGTGCTATAGGATGAGGTAGAGTCTGAAGAGGTGAGGTTTCTGACTGCAGTGGAAGATATGTAGTGACTGCAGTCCTGACTGAGGGGCGAAGCCATTCATTCCACACCTCTGGGGAGCCAGGAGGCAGAAGAGTCTAGCCCTGCTGTCATTTGTCTTTTCTTAACCACTTGGCCTTTACCTCCATGGAACACAACATGAGGTCAAGGAAAGACGTGCAGAAGAATTCTTAAGGACTTGCGTTGCATACCGATGGCCACACACATATAGGCTCTAATGCAGCCTGACAGTGAGTCTTGGGTTCGATTCCCGAAACTTGCCGACCTTTGCTGCGTGTCACTCCCTCTCTCTCTCACTGTGTCCTTTCTATCTCTACTGTACTATCCAAATAAAGGCAGAACAGACCCAAATAATATACTGTATACATATTTTTTTTAAGTATTGGCTCCGTTGGTAAACTAAAGTAGTCATGAAATAAGCAGGATATAATGACCAGTATCTATCCAGCTGAGTTATGAGTCTAATCTTCAATTAGTTGCTCTTAAAAGGGCAGATGGGGAGTATATCAGAGTTATAGAGCAGCAGGAATAGTTGTATATAATTATGACCACAAGAAGTTGGTGTGCACTGTGCACTATAAATGTTGCTAAAGCAAAGAATTGTGTGACTTTATCTCTAATATGTGTGACATTATCTCCTTTACGCTCATGAAGGATGGTCAAACGAAAACACCTTTCCTAATTTAGAGATTTTGACCAGCTCTTATGAATGCTGCTACATAATCAGATACACCTGGGTCATTTCAGTCAACCTTCCTAAACAAAATATTGGTTTATAACCTTTTCTAGATCAAGGCCCAGTTGAAGTGTTTGTGGCCCACCCATCTGACCATGATCCATTACCTGATTGTGTTCTGTCTTGGAATTGGAACTAATGTAGTATACTTTATGTTCCTTATTCATTATATCAATGAAAACACATTTTTCAAGGTTTTGGAGAAAAAGCAAATAGTGCATTTTTTAAAAATACCTATGTTATATTATCAATCTTATAGTGTTGTGCCAATTATTTAGGGGACCCACTTGCAATATCCTCACGGCCCACAAGTGGGCCCCAGCCCATAGGTTGGGAATGGCTGAAATAGACTATTGGACTGCAGCCTCTTGGACCCTATGCTGATTACAAGCATGTATATCTGACCCCTGCCCTTTAGGCACGCACGGATGAATACTGAGTCCCAAAAGGATTTGTGAACAGCCAGGTGTTAGAATCTAATATAGAGTGTTCTGAGACTAGACAGGATTATAGTTTTTAGTGTTTTCTACCGGCTCAATATTATTGTCCTAGTAAATAAGGGACTTATTTCTCATGCTAATGGTTTTAAGTGTGTTCTCTACAAAACCTCATCTCATACAACCAGCATGTGGTTACAGTCCATTTCAGTTCCTCTTTCATGTATTTTTGTGAGTGCAGATGTTGTCTTGGTTTCTGTCCTGAAGCTCTCTACCTCTCTCTGAAACTAAATGCACCTCAGAAACTCAGAATCACTGTAGCAGATAAGACATCACTTTAAAATGCATAATACATTAATTGTTTCCTATGAGCATTTTGTAGCATTTCAAGACAAACCTATTACAGAAGTTGCACTTTTTTTTTACAGCCAGCGCTTCAAGAACCATTTCTGCGGAATGTTCGCTTATTTTTTCCATATGTCGCATGTTATGACATGCCCAGAATAGGGACGCTAAGGTTCATGTGGTTAATTACCCAATTGTAGAGTTTGAGGAAAGCCGTGGTTTTAGTTTAGTTTTTTACCACTAGGTAGCAGATGTCAACTATAAATATCATATTATTTTCTAAATCAAGTTATGTATGTTAATAAAAGTTTAAAATTATAACTGTAAAATGTAATTTGAAAACAAATTATTGAAAGTAAAAAGAGTAAAGTAATAGCAACTACACTTTGCCTTGTCAGTATTTCATACCCCAATATATTCAACTTCTTCGATTGTTCTTGATAATTGTCCAGAAGCTTTGCTGGTAGGAGATTCATTAATAAAACATCTAAAACATCTTATTGTTAGCATGTGACATAGATGCTGAACATCTGGATTAAACAGACTAAAGCGGGAGGGTGATGTTACCCTCTTGTCTAATCAATTAGTGATTGAATTTACTCTTACTTTAAGTTGGAATTAGTCGTTTGTTAAACTCTTGTACTGTATACAGTACATTTGTACACAAGACGTAACAATAAATAACCTTGAACTTGAAATAATAACGGTGAGTTTAAAGTAACACTCTATGACAAAGATGTGGTGGAGGCGGGTCATGATTTAATTACTTTATTCAACACCAAATAAGCAATCAGCAAAACATTAAGCAATTCACCTCTATGTATGTCTCTCATCACCAGAGAGTCTCAGTCAGAGGCTTTAAAAGAGACTATCATCATCACATAGACTATAAAGCTGTATAGAATTGCAGAATATCTTAATAATATGTGTGTGTTTTCTCCATCTATTCTCTGCTCATCATCATAGAATAGATGGATGTGTTCTTCTTGTCTCAGAGGGAACACTGTTGCTTGTTGACACTCTTGCTCAGTGGGCTGCTGAGAGCTGAGTGACTCAGGTGACAGCTGAAGCTGTGTCCTGAGTGCCAGCGTGTGGAGGGCAGGGTGAGATGGCTGCTGAGGGTGTAGGTGCCATCAGGCTGGCGCTGGGACTGGCCCGTGTGGACCTGGGTGCCCGTCACAGAGGCTCCGTCCTCAGACCAGGACAGGGTGGCACCGTCAGGGTGGTAGCCCTTGGCCAGGCACAGCAGGGTGGCACTGCTGTCCCCAGAGAGAGGAGGCTGGACTGGAGCCATCAGGACCAGACTGGGGGGAGACGGAGGACGAGCTGAGAGGAGAGGACACATGACAACATGTCACAAGGCTACTGTAAAAACACTGTTTCTGACTGACAGACTGAAAACTGGAGAAGGAATAACCTACAATTTTAATAAGTTGAAGAAACTACTGCAATCTTTAAAAGGAAATATGAAATATTTGTTTTGCATTTGAAATTAAGTCCAATATTGCTTTGTTAGATTTTGCGAATAGATTCATCAACATAGGATTATAAAATCCCCAAACTTTTTGTTAATTTAATTCAGAGCTTCATTTTATGTTCTTTGATACACAACCATTTTGGCATATATGGGGTCATGCCTATGTTCCCTCAGTTTAGGGTTAAGCTTGTGGTTAGGGTTATAGGGTACATAGGGCAGGGGTAACATAGGTACAATCCCCATGTTATAATGTTACTCTGTTTACTCATTAGTGGATAAAAAAATGAAAGCCAAATCAATTAAAACAACTAAACAAAATGACATTGAAATATGTTCTTTTATCTAAAAAACGGTCTTTATAACAAGCGATATGTAGATCTGATATTTGTTTTTCTATTCATAATTATTTGCAATTTGTGGTTGCTTGCACTAAAAATGATTGCAAAATAAATGTGCAGCCACTGTTACACCTTGTATACTTACAGTATAATATGACAATAAAATAAAGTTATTGAAGTTGAGTTGAGATTGACAAAGCTATTGCTATGTTAAAAAAGATATGTAACATATCATTATGTCTGTTGCATTTTTTTAAACTAATTCCAATATTCTTTCAATAAATTTGAATCTGTATTTAACATATATCAACAGATGATTGTAAAATCCATTAATGTACATTATTGTAAAAACTATGTGACCATTTTCTCTTTGTACCTGCTTATCTGAAAATGTAAATTACATTTTTTTATTTAAAGAAAAAGAACCTGTGTTTTCTTGCTTATGAAATGATTCCTTTGTACACATTTCTTTCAATAACTTGAGAAAAGCCAGACTTACCAATAATGACTTCAGTCCCTCCACCAAAGGCATTGTCTACACAGTGATTTGTCTCCGTACAAAAACCTCTGTGCTGTAATCTGCTGCTCAGGGTTTCTCTTCATGCTTCACTCACTACAAGTGAGAACCTTAAATCCATGAAAAGACTGATAATAGACTAAATATAGACTCTGAACCCATGTCTAATGTATGATCACTTTACCTGACACAACTCAAACAGGTTCTGATCTTCCATTGCTTTTTGTTCATACTAAACATGTTTGTAGGGTTTTTGTATGGGCTCCTCACTGAACTGTAACACTGTGGTCTGCGCCACAGTCTCCACAACCACAGAAGTACATTGCAAAATCTTCAGCCTGGGCTCCATTGATGAGTAGATACTTCGTTTTATCATTGTTGGCACCAGTGAACCTACTGGGCAGTCCACTTGCTCTTAAGCAGCCAGAGCAAGCGTTAAGTACAAACTTTGGAACACCACCAGGTTTCTGTTGGTACCAGGACAAATAGCTTCTGCTGCTGCTGCTACCACTTTCAGTACAGGAGATCTTCACATTGTCTCCCAGGTTCACAGAGACAGACTTGGGCTGGGTCAGAACAAGAGCTGCCTCCAAACCTGTGGACAAAGATTTAATTTTAATTCAATGACTTTATAAACCATGAGAAACTCACTTATTGCTTAAAAAAAAGTAAAGGGAAATCAAACCGAATATGTTGTTTAATCTGTTATTCAGTCTTACCACTCAGAGTCAACAGCAGGGCAGTGAGTGAAGCTGTAGAAAAGGCCATTGTCTGGTCTAAGATCAGTTCAGGTGCTGCAGAAAGATACCTATGATGTCTCTGTTCACAATACTCTGTACTTCAGTGGAACTCTAAAGCCTTCTATACAAGAAGCTTCACAGACTGAAACCATTCCACTCATCCTCTATAAGACACAATCTACAACCAGTCATCCATTCTCTTCAAACAAGCAGCCAACCAGAAACACTCTCTTCCTCTGTCATTTGCATGTAGTCAACAGATGAATACTGAATCCCAAAGGATTTGTGAACAGCCAGGTGTTAGAATCTCATTACATCTTTGAAGTGATGGAAGGTTTTAAGACAGATTTTGTTAGATTAAAGTTGTTGCAGTGTTGTTTTTTTCTGTTGACATGCTCAATTTTATTGAGCCACATCAGTGATCATCTTTCTCATGCAAAATGTTTAATCATTGTATTTCATGGATCTGTTATTGTCTCCGCCAGGCCGAAAGGCTTGGCGAGAGAGTATGTTTTGCACCCTGTGTGTGTGTGTGTGTGTGTGTGTGTGTGTGTGTGCGTGCGCGCGTGCGTGCGTGCGTGCGTGTGTGCGTGTGTGTGTGTGTGTCCCCGTCTGTGAACAGTCATTTCCGGCACCGTTAGCTTGATAGCAGCGAAACTGTGCACACACACTCCCTGGATGCCAATTCAGAACCTTTGCCCCAACTTTTTCACATAGGCCTGTTATAGCGCCACCAGGAGGCCAACATTTTTTTGGACAGATCTCCTACAGATTTTGCCCAAACGTCACGCGAATCGGTACACTGTATCTCTATAGTCATTACACGGAATGGGTCTTTCAGATTTTTCATATTCCATCCTGATTGGCTAAAAATGGCTTCCAAAGTTTGCAGAAGTGCTCCGTTTTGAACAAAATGCCTCAAATCATGAACACAGCATGCAATTTCCGTGAAATTCTGCACGCACATTCCCACTATGCCGAGGAAGAAATGCCACTTGAACATTTTCAAATCAGCCTCATGGTGGCGCTATAACATGCCGATTACTGTTTTTACCTATAACTGCACCGATATGCGTAAAACTTTGTATGTGCACTCCCTAGAGGTCAGGGAAAAACCTTTACCCTGCATTTTTCACATCTGCCTTTTATAGCGCCACCAGGAGGCCTACTTATATAAAACTATTTTTAAAATATTACTCCTTCAGATTTTATCCAAACATCACGCAAATCTGTACACAATGATCTCTATAGTCAACTGATCAAGACGGATCCGTCCGATCCCCCTGATTCTTTACATTCCAGCCTGATTGGCGAATTCCGAACATTGCTGCCCCACACTATCCTACCTGACCTGGCGGAGACCTGTGCTCCGAGGAGCACTTTTTCTAGTTTTCACTATTTCTGAAAATGTTTGAAATGTTCTAAACATCTGAAATGTTTGAAGCATTTTTTGAACGTTTGTTAAAAGTTTTGCCTATAATAACGTGCCCAAAATAAGCACACCAGGATGAAGGTTGTTAAGACATTCATGATTTAAGGGGTGGGTCAGAAATAATTTGATGACATTTTAAATAATTGTTCCTACTGTTCCTGCGTGCGTGCGTGCGTGCGTGCGTGCGTGCGTGCGTGCGTGCGTGCGTGCGTGCGTGCGTTACAGATCTCTGTTAATATGAAAGCTCTCACAAACCAGAATCAGCATGCAAGACAGCAGGTAACTATTATCTATTATTTTGGACATAATGTTGATGGAATCTCTTGGCAACAATACTATTACAACACCCAGAAACTAGTTTCAAACATCTTTAATGACACTTTAAACAGCTAGGCTTGGTCATGGAAGGAAAGGCATGTTTCAGTGACGGTCTCCATTCCAAAGTAATTCAAAATCACAGTTTGCCATTTGATATACTGATGATAACCAATTCTTGTGAAAGGAATTCCACTGGTTTTGTGTTAGTACAATATCTTATCTCTGAACAGCCAGGTGGTATTAGGCTACTACTACTAGTGGCCACTCTCTGTATTTCAGAACTTCTGAAGGGAGTTGATGACCACAAAAGCTGGTGTAGGCCTGTTTAAACTCTCAGTTCTCACACACACACACACACACACACACACACACACACACACACACACACACACACACACACACACACACACACACACACACACACACACACACACACACACACACACACACACACACACACACACACACACACACACACACACACACACACACACACACACACGCGCGCAATAAAGTCATTAATGAGATAAACTTATTTACAATAGCTATATTTATGAATGAGAGTTGGTGGGTCAAACTTTACATCATTGGTTCTCAAAGTGGGGTTCAGGGACCCCCAGGGGCCCTTGAAGGAGTTCCAGGGGGTCCCCATGCAGCTAAATGATGGATAGTTAGGAACCAAATGGACCCTTATGGGTTTGTAACTCCGAGAGTGTACAAATGGAACCCTAACGGGTCCATTTGGTTGCATTTGTACACTCTCAGAGTTAAATTAACCTCGATTTTACTATATAAATTGGGGTCCCATGATATAAATGCCATTAAATGGGGGTCCGTAGCCTCTAAATGCACGTCAAACTGAGGGTCCTTGAAATTAAAATGGTTGAGAATCACTGCTAGAGCCGTCAAAATCTTCTCTTATGGGGGGCCCCTGGCATATCTTTTCATGAAAAAGATTGAGAACCACTGCTTTACATGCAGTGAATGCTGCTAGCCCCATTACGAACCTCTCCCTCCATTATAAACCTCCGAGTTGAGGTCCCACTGGGCTGGCTGGCGGCAGCGGTAGAACACCGGCAAAGGGTCCATGGATTACCTTTTTCGCCACATCGTATCCAAAAACCAAAGGCAGTCCCCTAAGCCTACACATGTTTGAGGGTTTTGCGGAACCCTAACTTTTTAGAACGGGGTTGAAAAAAACGTTTAAATCGCTTATTCAGTCAGCCTGTGGCCATGTTTCCCGTTCAACCCAGAAGAAGCCCCCTACGTCAGGTGCCAGTACTGCACCTGGTTCGGCTACAATGGGAAAACATAACATGGCCACAGGCTGACTAAATAAGTGATTTAAGCGGTTGTTCAGCTCCGTTCTAAAAGGTTAGGGTTCCGCAAACTCCTCAAACATCTGTAGCTTTAGGGGACTGCCTTTAGTTTTCGGATACGATGTGGTGAACAGCCAGGGTAATCTACTTATCCACGGACCCGTTTTTGCCGGTGTCCTACCGCTGCCAGTCGCCAGTGGAACCGCGGAGCGAGAGGCTCGTAATGGGGCTAACATAGCTGTAGAATACAACTCTCCTAGACGTATTTATGATTCTGACGTTTTCAATCTACGAGAGTTGTAGGGTTCACCCCCCATGGACACAGGGACTTTCAGCGCTATACCCCGTAGACACTCCAAACATGTACAAATTGAAAATAAAGGTGCTTACCCCAAATCCCCAAATGTTAACTGTCGCTACGCGGTAGTAGTTTAATGTAATAATCCATATCTTTCAATAAAGAAGTGTTTTCATGCCGTCTGTGGCCGAACGCCATTTTTTCACCCTCGTTTAGTTCCTGTTTACATTGAGTGTAATTCCGGGTTTCACCAGATGGGCGCGTCACTACCGCCCATTGGGAACTTCCGACAGGATCGGCCACAGACAACATTAAAACACTTATTTATTGAAAGATATGGATTATTACATTAAACTACTACCCCGTAGCGAGAGCTAACATTTTGGGTGTGGGGGTAAGCAACCTTTATTTTCAATTTGTACATGTTTGGAGTGTCTACGGGGCATAGTGCAGAGAGTCCCTGTGTCCATGGGGGGGTGAACCCTACAACTCTCGTAGATTGAAAACGTCAGAATCATAAATACGTCTACGAGAGTTGTATTCTACAGCTAGGGCTAACGGCGAATGCGGTCAAATCTGGGAGTCGGTCGCCGCCTGGCGGCAAGTCTGCGTAGGCGCAACACAACCGAGCTGTATTCAAGATCATCTCCGGGTGAACAAAGGCCTTTCAGACAAACGGCGTTTCCCACTCCATTTCAATGAAAGAGTTAATATGACGCAGAGTGCAACGCTTACAACAAGTCAATGAAATCTGCCTTCTATAAACTGTAGACTCCCCTTGTCTGGGCTCTGGAAAAAGGCCTGCAAACCAACCGGGATCGCGTGGATTCAGGCCAGACTGAACACTTTTAGGTTCTTTTTGTTGGGGGGGGGGTATCATCGCTACAATGTAATGGAAGTGGAACACTAGGAGATAATCAGTGTTTTGTAACGGCGGAGGCAGAAACTACCAGCGATCACTTCCTGGATCCACACAACAACAACAGCTAAATGGAACGAGATCAGCTAATATCTTGAGGATCCCCCCCACCTCCCAACCAAGGAGATTCAGTTGATCGTGTTTGTTTATAAACACTTTAACTTGAAGGGAGTTTTGTTGTTCCACAGCCTCCACGGATCGCTTTGTTTTTTTTAGCTGCCGCGATGCTAGAGACCCCACCTGGCTGTGGATACCCCTTCGAGGACATCCAGTATGAGGACATCGAAGTTGAAGAGGTGACTCGATCGAGGCTTTTTTAAACACTTTGCAAAAAATAGAAGATCTACAGCCGCGCTATGATCTTGTAGATCTGCTATTTTTTTTAAATGGTAACACATACTATAGGTATTGAAGTTGAAGCGGTGACTGATCGAGGCTTTAAAAGTCAGGTATACTTGAGTAAAAGTACAACATTATGTGTATTAAAACATACTTAAGTGCTGAAAGTAAAATGACTCATCTTGCAGAATGTTCCATTTCTCCAAGTTTCCAAAATGTATAAAAATACTTTGAAAATAGCAGATCTACAAGCTCACAACACTATGAGCTTGTAGATCTGCTATTTTCAAGTAGCCCAAGTATACATAGGGCTCGAGTGGGTAAGGGTAATGCATGTTTTGTGATAATAATCAAAATCTACAAAGTAACTAAAGTTGTCAAATAATTGTAGTGGAGTAAAAGTATAACATTTGCCTCTGAGATGTAGTGGAGTAGAAGTAAAAGTATTGAAAATTGGAAACACTCCAGTAAAAAAGAAAATCCTCAAAAGTGTACAGTACTTGAGTAAATGTACTGTAGTTGCTTTACATCACTGGGTAAACGACACAGGCATGCATTAGCCTGCCTCCTCTCTGCAACTTTCCAGCTGCTGTCCCCCCCCCACCCCGACAAGATCTTACACTGAGTGGGGGTCTCTCCCAAGAGCAGGGTTTCCAGATTCTGTGAGAGAAACAAGCAACCAGGTCTACGAAAGAAAAACAAAAACAAAAGAAGCGACTAGGCCATATGAGCCCTTTAAACATATTGGCTATTTGAAGTTTAAATAACAGATCTACAAGCTGAAGGATTCAGAATCTTTTGCTAAAACATTTTAACAACACAAATCTTGTATGGGGGTCCCTGGCATAACATATTTTCAGATGGGGGTCTGCAGACACATAGGCTACATATTAATTTGGGGGTCCTTGACTGGTTTAAACAACATTAGGAAACAAGCCCAAATAAGCAACTACACTTAATTAACAAGCCCCAAATACCGCAACCCGGCCGCAACAGCACTATTTACAAGCAACTTTACAGAAAAACAAGCCCAAAGTCGCGTATTCTAAGCAGACATGGCAACCCTGCCCAAGAGTCCCAGACAAACATCATATTGTCCCTTCCTTCTCTCCCCAGGTGGTCGGCAGAGGGACGTTCGGAGTTGTCTTCAAGGCCAAGTGGAAAGGCAAAGATGTTGCCATCAAGACCATCGAGAGTGAGAACGAGAGGAAGGCTTTCCTTGTCGAGGTGAGATGTGTTTGTTGTGCCACAGGATACGCACTGTGCATGTTTAACTCTTGAGAGTGTACACATGGAACCAAGTTGACCCTTACAGGACAGGTCCAGAGTAAAACCGTAGAGGAAAATCATCCCTTACAGGTCCATTTAGATTTTGCTCATCGAATCCTGCAAGCTACAGGTACCCCTGTTGACTTGTGTGACCCCTTATCAGACAACGTCACACTGATAAGAACCAGTATGCGCGCGCAGGCCAGCACCAAATGAACCCCACCGCTCATAAGTTGCAATGTTAAAGTGGTCATTGCACTCACGTGTAAAAATGCATCCCATCAAACTTTCAGATGCTGTTTTTCTCCCAGTACGGAGGAAGAATGCTTAGGATTTGTACCGTGATCTCTCGCTCTTGAAAGATATTATCCTTGGTTTCTGTTGTGTGTAAACAATAATAGTGATTCAAAGCAGTTGTCCCCCAAACCACACCTCCAGTGGCTGTCATAAGAACGGAGGGAGCGCTCTGTGATCACGCCACCAGAGCCTGCTTGGCTCGCGCAGCTGCAGCCCGTCAAGCGTAATTTATGCTCCGCCCCGCAAAGGTGTCGCGTGCAGAGAACACGCCGAGAATAGCAGACCTCCAAGCTCACAACGGTCGCATCCGCGACGCGGTTGTAAGCTTGTATGCCAGCTATTCTCAGCACGCAATATTGTTGCACGATGAAGTATATATGTCTCGCTAGGGTGCGCCTCACTAGCCAACACACAAGAGGAGGTTGAATGAACTGAAACCAGCGCTCCCCAAAACAACAGGTTTGGGGATCTGTTGGGAATTGATTACATGAAACAGTCACCTGTGCGCCCAGTTTCCTTCCACGTGCTATGGGGGAAACTCCCCCCCCCCCCCTCCCCCCCCTCTGTCAGGTGATGAGAAGGCTTGTTAGCTCTCATGCATTGAAGGAGGCATGAGCTTAGTTCTGGGCTCTCCCTAGGCTGGCAGAGGGAGAGTAGCGCCCAGGATTACATAGGCACTTGGGATAAAAAATGTAAAAGACATAAATAAAAGCAATGTCCCTTTGTCTGTCTCCAAAAGTCTGACTCCCAATCTACACAGAGGGCTGCCAAAAGTTGACACGGTCTCTCAATCCCTGTCAGGATGCATCATTAGACCGCATCAACTGAAATTAAATGATGTTGACGGCTGCAACCGGAGAAGAGCTGTAACCTTACAGCTTGTTTAATGGTCTTTAATTTCCGCGGCGGTGTCGCTAACATCCTGGTTTGTGAAAGCTGCAACGGGGGTTGTGTTATTTGTGGTTCTGCAACAACAGCTTTCTGGGCTGCTGTGTGCAGACCTGTTGCGTAATGGTAGTACACTGAATTTCCCCGTTTTTAAAATGTATTTCTTTGTCTTTCTGCCTGTGGCGGAGTCCCACCCATGCCATTCTGCTGGGCCTTCCTGTTCACTGCCTCTCTTATTTCATCTGTAAACTTACTCTCTGACAAAATTAGAGTTTAGCTATACCTGTGTGTGTGTGTGTGTGTGTGTGTGTGTGTGTGTGTGTGTGTGTGTATATATATATATATATATATATATATATATACATGTAGGTTTTTCAGAAAACCCTTTAGAACAGCGGTTCTCAAAAATAGCAGACATACAAGCGACCTTGCACATCTGCTATTTTTGGCGCAAAACATTTTCAGATGGGGGTCCGCGGCCATATCAATTCGGGGGTCCTTGGCACGAAAACGTTTTAGAAGGCATTTGTAGAATCGGCCTTCGGGTCTTAAAGGGATAGTTCACCCAATTTTTTTTTCTTTTTTCTATCGATTAGTCACCCCATGGAGACTTGAATTAATGGATGTATTTTATGTTTTTGTCGCATTCCTAAGCTTAAGGTAGGCAGCGGCTCCGGAGACACAAAGGAGACTCTGTCTCCTACCGGAACTGCTGCCGGTCATCAAATTATTGGCTTAGGAATGCAACAAAAAAAATTATTCAAGTCTCCATGGGGTGACTAATCAATAGAAAAACGTCATTTTGGAGGTGAACTATCCCTTTTAATGGGTTAAAAGAGCCAAATCCTTCTGCTTTATCTGGTGTTTTATCTACAGCTCCGTCAGCTCTCGCGGGTAAATCACCCCAACATCGTGAAGCTCTACGGTTCCTGTGACAATCCGGTGAGAGGAGAACACCCGGGCACCTGTTGTAATACTAAACATATTTTCCACACACTGAGCTGGCAAGTGAAGACGGTCAACATACTTATTGTTCTGACATGCGTTCTTTCCCAGGTCTGTCTCGTCATGGAGTTTGCAGAAGGCGGCTCTCTCTACAATGGTAAGGCAGGACGCTGTAAGGCCGTAAACATCATTCTTAAAATGAAATCGTTTTTATTTGACACATTCTCCTGCGAAAAAAACAGAAGAGAATACGATTATCTAATGTCTCATGTCAACATACTGCAAGGGCTCCCAAACTTTTCAGAGCCACAACCCCCTCAAAATAATCATATTTGAACTGGGGACCCCCAAAAAGAATCATATTTGAGCTGGGGACCCCCCACCCTGACACGCACTTGGAATTGCAGGCATTACATTTAGTTTGACTCATTGTGAAAATAGCCAAACTACAAGCTCACAACGCCTCGCACTTGTACATCGGCTATTTTTTCACAATGTTGGCCTCTTTGTTGCGTAATATTTCACAATTTTGCCAAATGTGGTGTTAAAAAGGTCTTAAAAGTCCTTAAGTTGTAACTTTAGAAATGTGCAGATACCCTGTATACACTTATACTGTATGTTGGCTTGTTTACTGTTGAGTGAGAAAACAATGTTGCACATTAAGCTAATCATCTGGGGGGCCCCCAAAATAGTCTGGTATACAGTATAGACAAATCCACAGAGCGCTGCGGTGTGCATTCTGACACCGCGGTTACGACTGCGCCAGGGGAGCGCTCTAAGGGTTCGTCTCCATACATAAAGATAGTCAGTCAAATCACCAGCACGGTTTGGGTAGTTGTCAGTCAGTCAGTCAGTGAAGGTCTGTACCAGTTACTCTGATGGACGCTCATGTGTTCTTACAATGTTCTCTTTCTCTCACTGTATCTCTCTCTCTCTCTCACACACACACACACACACACACACACACACACACACACACACACACACACACACACACACACGTTTGTATTACTATACTTGTGAGGACATCAACATTTTAGGGAGCCGATTTTATGATTGATTTATGATTTCTTTGGGGCATTTTTAACCGCAAGTCTGAAGCCGAAAAATAGCAGATCTACCAGCTCACAACGTGTGAGCTTGTAGATCGGCTATTTTACGGCGTGCGCCATCGCCGCACGACTAAGTATAAAATGGGAAAAATCTACAACCCGAGCCCTAAACCTAACCTCTAAAGGTCTAATCCTAATCCTAACCCCAACCTGAATCTTTTTCTAATTGTAAACGTATCTCTAAAAAAAAGAATTCAACCATAAAACGACAATTTTTCTTGCGAGGACCAGGAAAATGGTCCTCGTCCTCGCACAACGTCTATTTCTCAAATTCTACTATACTTGTGAGAACGTTTGGTCCTCACAAGTATAGTAATACAAACACACACACACACACACACACACACACACACACACACACACACACACACACACACACACACACACACACTTACCCATACTGTCTGTTGCTCTCTGTCTTTCACTTGCACACTCACAAATTCTGCCATGCTTGTCTCTCCCGTCTGTAAACACCATGTGTGCGTAGTGTTGCATGGCGCGGAACCCCAGGCCCCGTACACGGCCTCGCACGCCATGAGCTGGTGTCTGCAGTGTGCGGAGGGCGTCGCCTATCTGCACGCCATGAAGCCCAAGGCCCTCATCCACCGCGACCTCAAACCGCCCAAGTAAGACCCCGCTCTGACAAAGCACAGTGGTGGGAAAAAGTGCTCAAAATGTTTTACTCAAGTAAGAGTAGCAATACTGCAATGTAGAAATACTCTGTTACAGGTAAAAGTCTGGAATTCAAAATTTACTCGAGTAAAAGTACAAAAGTATTGTTATCAAAATGTACTTAAAGTACCAAAAGTAAAAGTACTATAATGTTTGAAAATAGCAGATCTCAAGCTCACAACGCGTCGCGATGCGACGCGTTGTGAGCTTGTAGATCGGCTATTTTCAAATAGCCTAGGTATGAAATAGGTCTAAAGGTTGATGTATGTTTTATAATATAATCTATATTTTGCAAAGTAACTAGTAACTAAAGTTTTCAAATAATTGTAGTGGAGTAAAAGTACAATATGTATCTCTGAGATGTAGTGGAGTAGAAGTAATTTAAGTATAGACAATGGGAAATAGCCTACTCCAGTAAAGTAAAAGTTGTACTTAAGTACAGTACTTGAGTAAATGTACTTACTTACAATAAATGTACTTACTTTACACCACTGGACAAAGCTTCCGTTTACATGGGGGAAGTCCTTTGTATTTTACTTGGGGAGTATGCAAATTCTTGCCACTGATTTGATTTCCAGGTCGAAATCAGTGAAGTGAAAAGCAAAATCCAGATCTTTCTTTAATCACTTAAACCCTGTGGTGTATGCCTCTACACTAGGCTTTAGTGTTTCCCTCTACACCAAATCTCTTCGCCGAAAATAGCCGATCTACAAGGTCACAACGCGCCACGTTGCGGCACGTTGTGACCGTGTAGATGCAGCTATTTTTGATGAACATTTGCCTCCAGAATAGGGACGCAAGGATTCAAGTGTAAATCACATTCATTGTAACATCAATCAGTATTGTTGTATTATCTTTCTATTGTATCAATTTGTTTGTATTTCAGGGACCCCCCAGAAGCAAAGATTTGAGTTACAAATGTTCGCTTTAAAACAAAATATATATTCAAAGATTTGCACACATTTTCACGATCTTTCAAAAATAGCAGATCTATTAGTTTGTATATCTGCTATTTTTGAATAGCCAAAGTGTAAAATAATGTAGAAACCAAAAAATGACACAGATGCGTTCCAGGTCTTAATGGATAACACATTGAGTGCCAAAAACGGTCCGGACCGTTTTTCATAATCCAAACGAGGAGTGCCAAAAACGGTTATGACCGTTTTTGAAAAAAAAAAAAAAACTTTTTTTTTTCCTTCACAGCACCAGGAGATATCATTTTTCGAAGATTTAGACTCCAATCCACTTCCTGGTTAACTTATGACTTCAAAAGCCTGTATCTCGGCTCCCAAGTACTTTTTTTTTTTACTATGTATTTTTTTGGTAGACCCCCCCAAAAAAAACCTGGCACTCAATGTGTTAATAGTTCATCTTATGCCATTCCATACAACACAATGTATTCGGTTGTCCTGCCTTCATCGGAGCGTAAAGGCCGGACAGCCAAAAATGTTTCGTTTGTATAGAATGGCATAAGATGGAATATTGAATATTAAAACGGTGATCAGATCTTTCTCTCAGCGTTGACCTGCTCCTCTCACGAATCGTTGTGTCGTATGAAACGTACCTTTTTGTGCAGCTTGTTGCTAGTGGCGGGGGGCACCGTGCTGAAGATCTGTGACTTTGGGACGGCGTGTGACATCCAGACCCACATGACCAACAACAAAGGCAGCGCGGCCTGGATGGCTCCAGAGGTGTTTGAAGGTGAGAGAGGAACGCCTTGTGAGCCACTTCATTCCTCAGGCATTAACGTGGGTCTTACTGTGCAAATTTTGTCCAGATATTAGTTAAAGGAGAATTTTGGACTAAGGTTTTCTTACCTTTTCTATGACGTTATGATATCTTAGGATGAATGGTACAGTAGAAAAATGGCATAACTCCATCCCGGGTCCGCCACAGCTTAAAACGTGCGGCCAATAGGCCTTGCGCTAGATTGCGTATTTTAATAGCCTTTTTTTTTGTTTTTGTTTTTGTTTTGTGAGATCTGACGTTCATAGTGACAGAACACTATGCAACCCAAACAAAAAAAACTTCTCCCTATTCTGTGGCTAACATTTGGCGAAAGCAGCAGATCTATAAGCTCACCAAGATTCAAGGTTCAAGGTTGTACTTTATTGTTACATCTTGTGTACAGGTACAAAAGAGTCAAACTCATTTTGGTTTGGCTACCTTCAGATAATGCAGCAGCATAGGTAATAACAACAATAGAATTATGATAGAAAACGTAAAAAGATTTAAGGAAAGAGAGCAAAAAGAGAATAAAAAGAGCATCATCAAATCAAATGTGCATGTGCATTAAAATTAAGGAAAAAAAAACTTGGTATGTTGTATACGAGGCTGCT
The DNA here is from genome assembly GCF_963454915.1 of Gymnoscopelus microlampas. Taxonomy (NCBI): domain Eukaryota; kingdom Metazoa; phylum Chordata; class Actinopteri; order Myctophiformes; family Myctophidae; genus Gymnoscopelus; species Gymnoscopelus microlampas. Next base: position 2,857,360 of record NC_139957.1, read on the forward strand.
TAACTTGCTTCTCTCTTTTTCACTGTTTCATTTTTTCCTCAGTAGCTGCCACCTAACTTTGCGTAAACAACTTCACAGTATATTCTGTATACAGCAGATAAGGTACAGTTCAGGCATAGTAGTGAAAAGCATCTTAGCTTAGCATTTCCCTTTGCCCTGGTTCGTTCTGGTTCTTGTCAGATCGTTCATGTACCTGATTGTACGTGGAAAGAAGCTTTTTTGCAGTCTATCTATTGCTAGTAGCTTTGAGACTGCGTAGACGTTTTCCATGCGGCGACATCTCCATGCGTTGCATAGCAACGCGTTGTGAGCTTATAGATTGGCAATTTTCGGGTATGAGATTTTGTGGGGAGGGAGAAAAAGTACACACCCCTGGGGCGCTCCAGTCATTGAAATCAAACCACCCCGTATCTGCAAAATGCTGATGGCTGCATCTAGTATATGTTCCATACATGCTGTCATCGCACTCCTTTTGTATTGAGCTGAAAGTGTTCATCGCTAGTTTAAATTTCAATCTTTGTTGTGTGTCACCTTTACTTCTAGTTGCCTCCGCATGCATGTGTATTACCTTTCATGTAGTTGTATTTGGACTGGAGACTCTTTCCATTGTATTACTTGTCAAATGGGTCTCTTTCCACTTTCAGTGGTGGGTTGTGCAATTGGATATTTAATGCATTTAGAATTTAACACATTAAGACCTGAGGCCGATTCTACAAATGCCTTTGAAATCAGTAGTTCTCAAACCTTATTTGGCCGCGGACCAAAAAAAAAAGCACCACCAGAAAGCGATCACCCAGGAGGACGAATGATAAATACTGGATTTGTCATGGAACTGCGTGGGTGGTTGCATATTAATATACAACATGCAATAGATGTGTTGTTCTGCAACCGAAGGTCACGCTGTGGACGAGCAATGATTCAGTTGCATTATTTAAGATTGTTTTGGTGGAAAAACAACCAGTTTGTAACACTTAGGTGTGCTTGTCACTAACAATAAGGTGTTAGTGACAGGGACTGTGTGTGCTGGGACTGTGTGTGTGTGTGTGTGTGTGTGTGTGTGTGTGTGTGTGTGTGTGTGTGTGTGTGTGTGTGTGTGTGTGTGTGTGTGTGTGTGTGTGTGTGTGTGTGTGTGTGTGTGTGTGTGTGTGTGTGTGAAAATTCATGAGAACAGAAGCTACTCTTTTCCAGTGGTGGAAAAAGTACACAATGTTTTTACTTAAGTAAAAGTATCAATACTGCAATGTAGAAATACTCTGTTACAAGTAAAAAAAAAGTAAAATTACCAAGAGTAAAAGTACTCATCAGGCAGAATGTCCCATTTCAAGTTTTCAAATGTATAAAATATTTTGAAAATAGCAGATCTACAAGCTCACAATGCGTCGCATCGCGACTTATTGTGACCTTGTAGATTGGCTATTTTCAAATGGCTGAAATGCATATAGGGCTGAAGTGGTTAATGTGTATTTTGTAATAATAAACTAAATCTACAAAGTAACTAGTAACTAAAGTTTTGAAATAATTGTAGTGGAGTAAAAGTACAATATTTGCCTCTGAGATGTAGTGAAGTAAAAGTATTGGAAATTGGAAATACTCAAGTAAAGTACGAATACCTCAGAATTGTACTTGAGTACATGTACTTAGTTACACCACTGGTCTTTTCCTGCCAGTAACTACTGTGTCTGTGTGTCTGTGTGTCTGTCTGTCTGTGTGTCTGTCTGTCTGTCTGTCTGTCTGTCTGTCTGTCTGTCTGTCTGTCTGTCTGTGTGTCTGTCTGTCTGTCTGTCTGTCTCTTCCACAGGCAGTAACTACAGTGAGAAGTGTGACGTGTTCAGCTGGGGCATCATCTTGTGGGAGGTGATCACTCGAAGGAAGCCCTTCGATGAGATCGGTGGCTCTGCGTTCTGCATCATGTGGGCCGTGCACAGAGGTCAGCGACGCCTTCCTTCAAACATGCCCTTTTACCACCAAGTAGTGCTATGCTGCTTTCGTTGTGTTTATTTACCCCAGATTTGATTTGTACAGGGGACAGTGCACATCAATCAACATGACTGTAAATGAGACAGTTTTCAGCCATATTCCCTGGGCCAGATGTTAACCCATTGAGACCCGGGAACGCATCTGTGTAACCACTTTAACCATTATCTTCTATGTTCTATAATCTATCTGGCTATTCAAAAATAGCAGATATACGCGCGGCACCGAGTGCAGCGCTATGAGCTTGTAGATCTGCTATTTTTGGAAAATTGTGTGAATTTGTGCAAATCTTTGAATATATATATATATTTTTTTTTTCCCCCGATGCTTTTAACTCAAATCTTTGCTTCTGGGGGTCCCTGGAACAATATATTTTGAGATGGGGGTCCGTGGCCAAATACATATCATTTTGGGGGTCCTTGACATGAAAAAGTTTGGGAACCACTATAGCAACATATGTTTAAAAAAAAAAACTGTTTGGATTTAGAAGAACCCAGAAGCAAAGATTTGAGTTAAAAATGTTATTTCATGATTTTTCAAAAATAGCAGATCTACAAGCTCATAGCGCGGCACTCGGTGCAGATATACTTGGAGCTTGTATATCTGCTATTTTTCTGCTATTTTTGAATACCGAAAGAAATCAAAAAATGACACACAGATGCGTCAAAAACATAAAACATGAAAGCTGGCAAAAGAGTGGAGAGTAAGCCAAGTGCCAAGCACAGTAAGGCACACACATAAAGCAGGCAAGAACAAGAGGAACATTTTGAATTATTATTATAACTGCATGATAGTTTTATCATGCAGAATAGTAGACGGGGACAAAAAACATGGCAGAGAGGAAGACTGACAGAAAACATTGACCACCAGTTCACCCTGAACTCCTTGGAAATGCTTGTTATTTTCAAAGGTATTTCATTTTAAAGGGCAACTTTTTAACTGAATCCTATTGTTCTATTGTGCGGAGGAAACGTGGAAGTCTGACATAACACCTCCTGATGCGTTATGCGTGTTGAGAGCTCACTCTCTTGGCACTGGAAGAATTCCCCTAGCCGGCATTAAAACGGCACGGGGTGACGCGAGCTCTCGGACCCTTCGGGAGGTGTTTTGTCACGGCCCGGACCGCTGGACTAGTGGGCCGGGCACTTAGGCTCTATGTAGACAGCGCATCTTGGGTTCGAGTCTTCCGGTTACCTTATGGACTACTGTCATTTGTTTTCCGAGGCGAATTTCTCCGCCCAGCCCAATACTTGTGATATACTTTCATTGCCGTAAGCAAGGAAATACTTTGTTTTGTTGTTACTTTTGGGTCAATTTATTTATTAAGTAGCCGTGTAATAAGCGGGATAATGTAAGGTGGTCATTAGTGAAAATTAAAGCCCTTCAGGGTGATAATGTACAATGTACATTATCCCTTGCATAGCGGTCGGACTGGACACACTGACATTGGCTGCTGTGGTATTATTATTATTGCAGGCACTCGCCCCCCGCTGATCAAAGACCTGCCGGAGCCCATCGAGGACCTGATGTGCCGCTGCTGGGACAAGGACCCCGCCCAGAGGCCTGCCATGGAGGAGGTGAAGAGCACCATGAGCCACCTCATGAAGGTACGCCCAATCCAATCCAATCCACTTTATTTATATAGCACATTTTACAACTCAAAGTTTCCAAAATGCTGTACAGAAATCAAAAACCAAATACACTGGGTAAGCTAAAACACAGAAAAACAACAGCAAAACTAGAAAAAGTGCTCCTCGGAGCACAAGTTTCCGCCAGGTGAGGTAGGTTATTATGGCCTCCCGGTGGCGCTATAACAGGCCAATGTGAAAAGGGTGGCATTTCTTCCTCGGCCGAGTGGGAATGTGCGTGAAAAAATTCACGGAAATCGCAAGCTGCGTTCATGATTTGAGGCATTTTGTTCGAAACGGACCAAACCAACTTTGGAAGCCAATGTTAGCCAATCAGGATGGAATATGGAAAATCGGACGGTCCGTGTTGATCACATGGCTATAGAGATACTGTTTACCGATTTGCGTGTTTTTTGGACAAAATCTGTAGGAGTAATATCAAAAAATGTGTTTTGCAAAAGTCGGCCTCATGGTGGTGCTATGACAGGCTGATCTGGAAAATGTGGGGCAGAGGTTCTGCTGTGGCATCCAGGGAGTGTGTGCGCGCAGTTTCACTGTGACCAGGCCAACGGTGGCGGAGATTAGCTGGTCACGGACGGACGGACGGACGGACGGACGGACAGGAGGCAAAACATACTCTCTCCGCCAAGCATTTCGGCCTGGCGGAGACAATAAGAAACAAAATAAACAAAAGGAGATGCATTACTGAAAATACAAGACGCAGCCGCGTCAGCAGACAGTGAAACAAAAAAACAGACCATAGCAACTCTCTCAAACGTTGTGGGTTCCGGTTAGGAGACGTGCCGCAGCATTTTGGACTAGCAGTAAACGTAAACTTAAGTGCAATTGGAGTATTTCCAATGGTCTACATCTCAGAGGCAAATATTGTACTTTTACTCCACTACAATTATTTGAAAACTTTAGTTGCTGGTTACTTTGCAGATATAAATATATTACATTATAAAACATACGTTAACCACTTTAGTCCTATTTTATACCAAGGCTATTTGAAAATATCAGATCTACAAGCTCACAACGTCTCGCGATGTGACGCGTGTAGATATGCTATTTTCAAACATTTTTGTACTTTTACTTTTCGTACTTTAATTACCAACACTTTGATACCAATACTTTTGTACTTTCACTCAAGTCAATTTTGAATTCCGGACTTTTTCTTGTAACAGACTTTTACTTAAGGGTAAAACCTTTTGAGTACATTGTCCACCACTGCAGCGGTGACATCGGTTTCTTTGTTCTCCCACAGTACTTCCCGGGATCCGACGAGCCCCTGCAGATCCCCCACCACCACGGCTCGGGCAACAGAAGTGGCTCCTCGTCCGCCACCAGCACAGGTAAGAAGACATCGCAGGGAAAACAATTAGTGCACATAAACATGTGTACTAACATGATCGTGAGGCGAATACAGTAGAAGCAGATGTAAAAGGTGAGCCGATAGGACCTGGAGGTTATTCGGCGGCGTTGGGACGCGACCTAAAAATTCTGCCACAAGTATAAGTGTCATTTTAGATTTTAACCACTATAACCATTATCTTATACTTTGGGCTATTCAAAAATAGCAGATCTACAAGCTCGTAGTGCGGCACCGAGTGCCGCGCTATGAGCTTGTAGATCTGATTTTTTTTTTTTAAATCATTACACATTTTGCAAATCTTTGAATGCATATTTTTTGCTCTTTTTTTGCTCTGGGGATTCTACAAATGTACACACATTTTTTACAAAATGATATGTATTTGGCCACGGACCCCCATCCAAAAAAATTGTTCCAGGGACGCCCCAGAACCAAAGATTTGAGTTAGAATGTTCGCTTCAAAAATATATATATATTCAAAGATTTGCCCAAATGTTCACTCAGTGCCGCGCTTTGCGCTTGTATATCTGCTATTTTTGAATAGCCAAAGTATAAAACAATGGTTAACATGGCTACACAGATGCGTTCCCGGTTTTGATGGGTTAAGCCCAGGGAGATACTGTATTAGCTCAGTAGAGAGAAATACAGTCTAATCCCTTGACCACCCCTACGGGGTGGTCAAGGGCGCCTGCCAGCAGGTGTGTTGTACTGTGAGGAATGTGGTGTTCCTCCACCTGCATTACAGCTTCCTGGTAAAGCTCCTCACTGTCAGTTGAAAAGAAGCGGTAAGGGGATTCCATGTGTGTGTCGAGAGAGAGAGACGTGGTTTCAATACCATCCCTCGGACCAGCGAGGGATGGTCCGAGGGATCCCTACCGGTTCCGGTAGGAGATCCAAAGGAGACTCTTTGTGTCTCCTACCGGAACCTCTGCCGGTCATCAAATTATTGGCTTAGGAATGCGACAAAAACAAAACAATATCCATGAATTCAAGTCTCCATGGGGTGACTAATCGATAGAAAAAAAGTCATTTTGTGGGAGTGAACTATCTCTTTAATATTTTACCTTCTGAGTATCTCAGTGTTGATTTCGTCAACTAAAACTATAACGAAAAATATTCGTCTACTACCTTTTTTTCACGGACGAAAACTAAATAAAAACTGATTAAAAACTAAGCCATGATGACTAAAACCAAGACTAAATATATTGTCAATTTCGTCAACAAATAAAAACTAGTCTAAAATGTTAGTGAGGGACTAGTGGAGAAGAGATCCAGTAGAACTAAAAGACACGTCGTTTTATGTTTGGTTGCGCTCTGTGTTGCGCTCGGAAAATAGCCGATCTACAAGCTCACAACGCGTTGCGCTGCGACACATCAGCCATTACGACGCCATCAAGGCACCGCCAAAATACATTTTAGTCGACTAAATCAACTGTAGATTTAGTCGACTAAAATCTTATGATATTTAGTCGACTAAAACTAGACAACAACTAAAACATTTCAGATGACTAAAATATGACTAAAACTTAATGGAATTTGATTCAAAAGACTATGACTAAGACTAAATCAAAATGCGCTGTCAAAAATCAACACTGGTGTATCTGAATAGGCAACCGTATCACGTCGTAACCTGTGCATTGTTACAGCAGCACGCTGTAAGACCACTGACATTGTTCTTGACATTATTTATTGTGACATATAACGCTGTCGTCACTCACAGGGTCCTATGCTGAATGCACCATCAACAGTAACAGAAGTGAGAGCAACATGGAGCTTGGAAATACAGGCCGAGAGGAGACCCTCAAAAGCATCGAGGCCAAATTCCCTCTGCAGTTCAAACCATCAAAGGTAGTGTTATTTGCCAAAACGGAATCCTAAAGGGCTTTCTTTACAAAGGATAAGCAACTATGGCCTGTCGCAGAAAAAATATCTTTTTCAAAATTTCAGTTTTTCTTGCTAGCTTCTAACAAGGCATACCATGCAGTATTAACCCATTAAGACCGGGAAAGAATCTGTGTCATTTTTTGATTTCTTTGGCTACTCACAAATAGCAGATATACAAGCTCGAGCTTGTAGATCTGCTATTTTTGAAAAATCTTGAACATTTGTGAAAATCTTTGAATATATATCTAACTATATAAATGGCGACCGACTTCCGCACCCTCGGTGGGGACACCCCACAGCTCTGTTATCGAATAAACAACGCACCGCCAGACCACATGTCGCCAACTGACTCGCCACGGCGGCCGCGCTGAATTTACGCCTCGCGTAGGGGACATCTCATTGCTCACTACACCTTTTCCACCGCGCAACATAATTAATTCTACTCACCAAATGTCGGACAAAACGGAAGGTGAAACAGTTTTGTACCGTTTACCGTGCACACCACCGTCACCGAACGGCGACGGATTTCGCCGAAACAACACCAGCGGCCGCCATTGCACTCTGCCCATCTCCTCCACAACAGCACACACGCAGCTCCTTTGCTTCAACCCCCCCCCTTCTTACGTACGTCCTTTGTTCCACCCAGGCCGTTACTTTCACTTCACTCATGTGTCGATCACAATATGTCCGTCCTTCACGTGCCATGTTCATCCCAAACACAAAAACAAACGCCGACGGCCACAGCACTGCACGTTGCCCTGGTAAATGTGGTAAACAAACCAGCTTTTAGCTTCATGACACCAAAGGACTCGACAGTGATGTCATCATTATGCAACCCGGAAGTACAAATACCAAGGATACGTCAGTGATGTCAGTCGGGTTGCCAAGTCCTGCCAGGTTTTCAAAAACAAGCGACAGAAACAAGCAAACCGTGCATGAAAAAAAAAAAAAACAGCCGAAGGGGTCCGCGATGTTCCAGGGGGGTCCCCGGGGGTCCCAAAACTCACAGGTGGTCGGCGGACCACCAGGGGGTCCGCGGACCACCAAGGTAACAATCAATATTAACATTTTTTCCAAATTTAAAAAAATTTTTTTTTTTCTTTTGGACAGTTTTACTCCGGCGACTTGGGTACCACAATATACACACGCACACGCTGGGCCCCGTGCGCGGCTGGGGTTGAGGGGGGCGTAGCCCCCCGAAACTCTAGTATATATATATATCTTTTTTTTAAGCGAACATTTGTAACTCAAATCTTTGCTTCTGAGGATTCTACAAATGTCTTCTAAATCCTAACATTTTGTAAGGATAGCGACGTATGTTGCTGTATATATATCAGTGGTTCTCAAACATTTTCATGTCAATGACCACCCAAAATGTATGTATTTGGCCGTGGACCCCCCCATCTCAAAATATTTTGTTCCAGGGACCCCCCAGAAGCAAAGATTTGAGTAAAAAAAAACGTTGCTTTGAAAAATATATATATTCTAAGATTTGCACAAATTTGCAAAATTTTTCAAAACAAATAGCAGATCTACAAGCTCGTAGCCGCACTATGAGCTTGTATATCTGCTAATTTTGAATAACCCAAAGAAATCAAAGAAATGACACCGATACGTTCCCGGTCTTAATGGGTTAACAGATGTCAGGCTAATATCTAAGAAACTATTACCTAATGTAAATGATGAACGGCAAATGGCATTCTTTTCTTTGTCCGCAAGCCAAAATATGACATGGTTCCTGGCCTAGGCCATGGATCGAAAATAATGTGCAAAGCACATGGTGATAGAATGATTCAGGCATTTGTTCGTTAAAACCCATTAAAACCGGGAACGCATCTGTGTAACCACTTAAACTATTATTTTATACTTGTAGATCTGCTATTCTTGAAAAATTGTGAGAATTTGTGCAAATCTTTGAACATATATGTTTTTTACAGCGAACGTTTTAACTCAAATTCTGGGGATTCTGCAAATGTCTTCTAAATCCTTTTTTTTTAACTTATGTTATATCAGTGGTTCTCAAACCTTTTCATGTCAAGCACCACCCAAAATTATGTATTTGTCCACGGACCCCTCCATCTCAAAATAGTTTGTTCCAGGGACCCCCAGAAGCAAGATTTGAGTTAAAAATGTATATATATATGCATCTATATTCAAAGATTTGCACACATTTTCACGATTTCTTGTCTCCAAAAATAGCCCAAAAAAATCTTAAAATGACACAGATGCGTTCCCGGTCTTAAAGGGTTAATCTATGGACAAGAGAAGCCTGTGAATGCCTCTGTATCAGCCAGGGTTTTTTGGTTGTTGGAATTCCTAAAACAACACCACAGACATTGGCACTGCACATTTATCATGAATCACGTGACCAAACATTTAAAATGGCAAACGGAACAATAGAAAGATGTTAACATGAATTGATACATTCATACTGTACATACCACTGTAGATACAGTATAATACACTCATTTTAATCAGTCTCCAATCAAGCATTTACGTGCTCATTTTACAAAGTGAGTATTGCCAGTAGAGCTGGGCTGAACGAATCTCACATTTACTGGTCCTTTTCCAGATTTGTTTATCTCATCTTTTAGTCCTCGGGGAGGTCATATGTTGGATATGTAGCCTTGTACGTTGTCTACTATGTTTAGACCAGGGGTCTTCAACGTTTTCAGGCCAAGTACCCCCTAGCTGAGAGAGATGAAGCAGGGACCCCCTACTCTATATTGTATAAAATTGTGTTTCAGATTAAAGTTTTTTTTTACTTAGTCCGCTATTTTTTCCCTCTACACTTATAGCCTCTTTGCCAAAAATAGCCGATCTACAAGCTCTCAACGCCTCGGCGTTGAGAGCTTGTAGATCTGCTGTTTTCGGCTAATGTTCCCCTCAGAAAAGGAATTCTAGGGTTCAAGTGGTTAATGTAAAAAAACGCAAAGATTTGGCGGACCCCCTATAGTAGCTCTGAGGACCCCCTAGGGGTCCCGAACCCCCTGTTGAAGACCCCTGGTTTAGACCACTGTCTTTGAGCCATGCTTTTTTCTCATTTCTTTGCACAATAAATAAATATGGTCGACAATAATTGATCTAAAAACATTGGCGGTTGCCGGACGCTGTGATCAAAACCCCTGTGAAAACTGATCTCTTCTGACATCATTGCAGTGTCCCGGACGGCTCAAAGACTGGATCGGTGTCAGACTCACTCTTTTGACTCCCCACCCACGCTACAAGAGCCACAGCGCTTGACCAAATGCCCCATCGTTATCTCCAAATTTGGGGCTTTCCCTCCCAATCTTGAAAAATGTGTCTGGGACAAAGAATAACACAATCTGAACACAGCTGTAGCCAGTCTACGTTTGCACACCGAGTAAGATATCGTTGCTGTCGGGCAGAAACCAGCTAACTCCATTTTGACGCTTTTGCATTTTCTTCCCCATAAATCAGTGCTATTGAACACCCTTTACGTCTGTGTGCTGGTAAAAAAAATATTGAAGCAATGAAAAGTAATCAAAAGCGATTCTGATGACAAAACCAGCTAACTCCATTGAATCCTCAAACTTTCTGCTAAATCAGCTAACTCCAGCAAAGGGGGGGTGGAGTTAGCTGGTTTTGCTGACTCCAGGCTCCACCCCCTTTTGACCTCCAACCTCATTGTGAGCATGGAGGTCCATTCAGCTGTTCTTATCAATGATGAACAAAACCTCCTAACTCAGCTTTTTGTTTTGTTTTTGTCATTTGCCTGAAAAATTTACATTTTGGAGTTAGCTGGTTTCTGCCCGACAGCAGAGATGTACTTTTTTTTATTGGTCAATTCGTTTTTCCCACATCCGAAAAAAAAATAACCATCGCAGCCACTCAGCAATAGGCTCTATTCACAGCAGCCATAGTATGAAGACATTCACAGGTGTTACCAATGATACTAATGAAGGCTCTGTTCCATTCTGGTCAAACAGAGTCAGGGTGCTGATATTGTGCATGTTGGCCCACTGGCAACACTCTGTTACACCAGTGGGTCTACAGTTGGGGTCCAGGGACCCTCATGGGCTTCCAAATGGCCCCTTACAGGTGTGTAACTCTGGTTCCATTTGTACACTCTCAGAGTTATGGGGGTCGTGGAAACCACTGTGAAACCACTGTGCTGTGACTAAATGGAACAGAGCTTCATTAGTATCATTGGTAACAATGTGCAAAGCCTCATAGAGACCTCATGCAAATGAAACGGTTTCTGTTTGCAAGGGGCTTTTAGTGTGGGTGAAAATACTTCACCTGACTGCAGTAAAGCACTCTTGCTGGATATGTTGGCAAAGGTTGCATTTATTATTATTTTTTTATATTTCAGCCATTGTTTTGTGTTTTTTTTTAGACGGGCACGCTGCGGGCCAACGTGTCCAGAGTACCCAGTGTAGAGGGTACTCAGCCAGGACGCTCCCACAGCCCTGCTCAGCAGCCCGCGGTGCCTGCCCCCAGCGTGGGCCAATCAGAGCACAGGATGCCAGTCAGTCCCACAGGTATGACGCCATTCCGGAATGGCCCTACGCCAGACTTTGGGGCTTCGGGTGCATTGTTAACCCTTTAAGACCGGGAAAGCATCCAGTCATTTTAGACCACTTTAACCATTGTCTTATACTGTACTTTGGCTATTCAAAAATAGCGGATCTACAAGCTCATAGCGCGGCACCGAGTGCCGCGCTACGAGCTTGTAGATCTGCTATTTTTGAAAAATCTTGAACATTTTTTATAAATATTTTTTAAAGCAAAGATTTTTAACTTCAATATTTGCTTCTGGGGGGTCCCTGGAACTAAATATTTTGGCGGTCAAATACATATGATGTTGGGGTCCTTGACATGAAAAGGTTTTGAGAACCACTGATATTATAGCAACATAATTTTAGGATTTAGAAGATCATTTGTAGAATCCCCAGGAGCAAAGATTTGAGTAAAAAACAACAACATATATATTCAAAGATTTGCACACATTTTCACGATACAAAAATAAAAAATAGCAGATCTACAAGCTCATAGCGCGGCACTCTCGAGCTTGTAGATCTGCTATTTTTGAATGGCCAAAGAAATCTTAAAATGACACAAATGATGCTTTACCGGTCTGAATGGGTGAATTCACATGCTGCTGTTTTGACCACATGGAACGCACTGCCTTTATTGGAGTACTCAGTAAAATCCTCAGTGTTCATTTAACTCGGAGACGGGACAAATATCACATTTGATTCCAGTGAGTGAAGGAATCTATCATTGTCAAAATTCTGCAAAAAAAATCACACTGTATCAAATAGGCTCTATGCACAGCAGCCATATTATCACTTCCTTCACAGGTGTTACCAATGATACTAATGAAGGCTCTGTTCCATTTAGTCTAGCACAGTGATTCTCAGATTTTTCAATTTCCACAACCCCCATAACTCTCAGAGTTACACGGCCGTAAGGGGCGTTTTGGAAACCCCTTAATGAATCATGAGGGTCCCTGGACCCCAACTGTAGACCCACTGGTGTAACAGTGTTTCCAGTGAGCCAACATGCACAATATCAGCACCCTGACTGTTTGACCAGAATGGTACAGAGCCTTCATTAGTATCATTGGTAACACCTGTGAATGTCTTCATAATATGGCTGCTGTGAATAGAGCCTATTAGACACACGTCCATGTTGTTTGCTTTTGCACCCTTGTTATAACCTCGTGTTTTGGTAAGTTTCACGCCCATGTTTTGTCAATGAAAAATGATGAAGTCCATGGAACCAAGGTGAAAAAGAAACAGTGCACAGAGCAGGCCACTAAGCGGTGCTAGAGGACAATCTTCCAGTCTTTTACACTAGGGCGGCAGTGCACTGATTTTGTACAGCCTTGTCACTACTAGTTTGTGCTTAAAAAAACCCCCACAATAATATGTAAATATACTATCTGTATATATCCACTTGTTCTTATTATTAATCATTAGTAGAAAGATGTATTTATTATCACAGTCATCAGAACCTGTTTAATGCTTGAATTTGAGCATGTGTCTTTGTGTGTGTGTGCAGTGGCTGTCAATGGCTTGGACAGCTCCATCCCCATGGCCTACTTAACACTGGATCATCAACTACAGGTACATTCAATATAAAGTCTTAATTACTTATTTTTCAAGATATTTGGCATTTTCTGCCTTTTTTATTTTGATAGAACAGTGTAGATTGAGAGGAAACGGGGAAGAGAGTTGGGGGGTGACGCTCCCCGACTCGGGATGTGCCTTAACCACTCGGCCTTCAGCGCCCGACTTCTTAACCCAGTAAGACCTGAGAGGATTCTTAGAAAAAATCTAAATCCTTACAGTTTTTGAAAAAAAAAAAAAAAAATTCAAGACTTTTCAAAAATAGCAGATCTACAAGCTCATAGTGCGGCACTCGGCGCTATGAGCTTGTATATCTGCTATTTTTGAATAGCCAAAGAAATCTAAAGTGACACAGATGCGTTCAACCTGCGGTCCCTATTTTGGACATAGGCAAATATTTTGGAAATATTCAGAAATGGCAGATCTACAAGCTCACAACGTGTCGCATTTCATGCAGTTCATGTTGGTGAGCTCGTAGATTGTTTAATTTGTTTAGCTTTTCGTCGATTGATGAAGTATATAGGGCTTGTGTTTGACCTGCACGTGGTCCTGGTTGGATCTCTGTTCTTTGTCTATGTTGGTATAACTTGAGTGGAGTAGAAACTTTATTGGAATTGGATTTTACGGAAATATTTCTAAAATACATATATTGAGGGCACGGTGGCGCAGTCGGTAGCGCTGTCGCCTCACAGCTAGAAGGTCCTGGGTTCAATTCCCGCCGGGGACGCTGTGGGCGCTGGGGGCGTGTCTCCTCCTCCGCGTCATCAGCGCCCAATCCTGGTCACTAAACTCCTCCCCCATGACAGCCGGGGCGCCTGATGGAGGGGAAAGGAACTGGTTGGAATAACGTGTTCCTTCCACACGCTACGTCCAACCAGGGAAACTCCCCCCTGTCAGGTGACAAGAAGGTCAGTTGGCTCTCATACATTGAAGGAGGCATGAGCTCGGCCCTGGCTTCCCTAGGCTGGTGAGGGGAGTGTAGTGCCCAGGATCACTTAGAAAATTGGCACCGGGTGAAAAATAAGGGTTACAAAATCGTGGGATAAAAATTATAAGAAAAAAAAAATACATATATTGACAGGCAGCTAAACCCCATAAATCACACAAACAGGACATATGCAAGCGTATACATTATTTACAATTGGAAGTGCACTATGTGCGATTTCTGGAGGACACTTGGTACAGAATCAGGTTAATAATTCAATCAAGTCATGATTTATGAGAATTAAAGACGGACACATTGAACACACATTCTCTACCGTCACCTTTTTAAGCACTCAGACCCATGTCATAATTACCGTATAACCGAATAATCATAATCATAACTAATAATTCATCACAAATGAGACTGGATCCACACATGGATAATTGTGATAATTAGAACTTGCATTTAGAATGCTTCATGGTCGTTTGAGAGTACCGAAGATTCGGACCACATCTGTTGTAATACTGTATATCATGATGTCTTTACAAATGCCTATGAAGAAATGAGCTGATATTTATTACAGAATATTTCAAATGTATACGTCGTCCTCTAAAATACTGTTTTGTAGGTTTACGGTCCTGAGGCGGCTAATATAGCTTGGAATCTACGCTATATTAGCCGCCTCAGGACTCACTATAGACGTTGATCTAAGCCTTAGATTAACTTCTGTAGTGAGTTCTGTGTTCATAAAAACTATCACATGCAAATGTCAAGTGTGACATTTTAAACTATCTAGAAAATATCTTATTTTAAAGGGATAGTTCACCCAAAAAAAAATGTATTTTCTATCAATTACACACTCCATGAAGCCTTGAATTAATAGTTTTTTTTGTTTTTGTCGCATTCCTGAGCCAATCATTTTATGACCGGAGACTCCGCCGGTCATCAAATCAATGGCTTAGGAATGCGCCAAAAACAAAGAAATCTCCATGAATTCATGGGGTAAGTAATCGATAGAAAAAAAGTTATTTTGGGGGGTGAACTATCCCTTTAAGAACTTGCACAGTACAATCCTCAGAGTACAAATATAATGAAATGGACCTATAAGGGTCCATTTGATTACTTGCTCTCACAGTTAAATAACACTTTGAGTGTTCTTTTCATCTACCTATGATCATAGCTAGATGAAAAGAACACTATGCTGGTCCTGTTAGTACTGCTCACTGAACTGTTTGGTCTCTCTTTCAAGCCACTGGCCCCTTGTCCAAACTCCAAAGAGTCCATGGCCGTGTTCGAGCAGCACTGCCGGATGGCCCAGGAATACCTGAAAGTCCAGACTGAGATCGCCCTTCTCGTTCAGAGGAAGTAAGTCGATTCCTGTTGCGTCGTTGTTGTGCTCGACGCAAATTTAATCTAGACACAGCGTGTACGAACGCTGTGTCTAAGGGCTGTCCACACCTATCACTATATCTCTTTAAGCTATTAAGAATGGGAACGCATTCGTGTCATTTTCAGATTTCTTAAATAAATATAGCAAAAAATAGCAGATATACAAGCACTGAGTGCAGTGCTATGAACTGGTAGATCTGCTTTTTTTTTTTTTTTTTATCATGGAAAATTTGTTCAAATTTTTGAATATATATATTTTTAAGCAAACGTTTGTAACATTTTGAGATGGGGAGTCCGCGGCCAAACGCATATCATTTTGGGGGACCTTGACATGACAAAGTTTGAGAACCACATATATATATATATATATATATATATATATATATATATATATATATATATATATATATATATATATAGCAACATACGTTTTAAAAAAACTGTTAGTTTTTAGAAGACATTTTTTAGAATTCCCAGAAGCATAGATTTGAGTTAAAAACCTTCGCTTTAAAAAAAAAAATTTATGTATATATTCAAAGATTTGCACAAATCTTCACGATTTTTCCAAAATAGCCAAAGAAATCTAAAATGACAGAGCTGCGTTCCCGGATTGAATGGTATTAAAGATATTGTTTAAAAATGTTTTTGTGGTGAACGAGTTATAGACATAATTATACTGTAGCGATCGTTATTGTGTGGACGGCCCTTTAGTTGTATTTCACCCTCATTTGTTGCTTCAAAATATGTTTTTTCTGTTGTAGGAAAAGTTAATATTCTAAAATGTTATTTATTTATTCCAAAAAATAGTCACACCATATCTAATGAACCTATTACATAAAAAATAAAAACACATCCCCCCCCCCGTCAAGACAGGAGCTGAACTCCGAGCTGGAGCAGGACAACAGGGAGCAACAGAGCACCTCCCGTCTGGTCCAGGAGCACAGCAAGCTGCTGGAGGAGAACCGCAGCCTCTCGGGCTACTGCCAGAGCCTCCGGACCAAACTGGGCCTCATCCAGCAGCAGCACCAGAGTTAGGACAAGCACACCCAACCCCGCGCGCTGCTGGAGTCTTCTTCACCATCACTGGACCGACCGACCCACCGACCGACCCCCCCCTCCCCCCCTTGCCAGACCGGGGGGGAGCCGTTTGAGCTCGTTCGACCTCGGAAGCAGCAGCCCCGAACAGTCCCCCCCCGTTTTTCCCCCCTCGGCGGTTGCATGTTGAACCCGATAGCCAAAGAGAGTGTCTTGTGTCCATGTCGTGTGGTTTATTGCAACTAAAAGCCGCCTCGGCTGCGGCAGTGTCCGGGGTTGAAAAAAAAGCGGACGTGACATTCACACTTCCCCAGAACCTTTTTGTTGTAAAGCTAAGGACGGTGAAGTGTCTTACTGTGGACTTCTACTATGCAAACGGAGCGGCGTTCAGTGCTTTTAAAAGTCATAATGCATCGTTTTTCCAGACGCAGCGCCCAGGAGACGCATTCGGGCAGGGCTTTGGCGTTCTCGGTGACGACGCGCGGGGCCGCCTCAGGGGGCCGTTGTCTTGTGTTGCGGATGTCGTCACCCCCAGCATCTGAAAGTGTTCTAAGAAACGAGAAAGTCGCCAAGCCTGTTGTCTTCCTCGCTGACTATGTCTGCCTTTTTATTTTTTTTAGCCACTTTGGGTGGTGTGACTGCAACTGTATTTCTCTTTATTTTTGTATTCTTCCGATTTTAATTGTGCGAAAAAGGCATGTATAGAAATGACAATACGAGTGTAATTCCTCAATCTTGTACTGTGATTTCAAATTGTGATAAGGGATTGTCCCTTTGGGTACGTGTTGCCTTTTGTACAACAAAGACATTTTTAAGAAAAGGTTTGTTGGAAATGGTAAATAGCCTTTAATAGCCTATAATGAAATGATGGCCTTGAGGGAATTTTTTATCTATTTAACTATTTCATTAACTAACTTCTATTTAGAAGTATTTTATTTGATTCTTTCCAGGTGTGAGGAGGACACAATTAAGCCACAATATCACCAAGCCATCGTATGTATTATCACCATTCACTGCACTTTTTTTTTTCTTTCTGTTTTTGTTGATGTACTGGTTTGTTGTTCATAGTGTATTTTTTCTTGTTTGGCAATGAAATTCATTGTTTACACCTGACAGATTTAGGGGGGGGGGGGGGGGGGTAAATATATTGTGCTCCACTTTTACAATTGGGTTAGCTTGGATTGGCACTGTTGTGTATGCGTTTGTTCACAAGTTGCCTTAGTATTGCTCATGTAATGTGCATTTTAAATTATATGCTGTAGATATTTTTGTCTCAGTTCTCAGTTTGCTTTTCTAAATCTTGACACATGCGTATGCCGTACTGTAGGCAGAGGCAGTTGTGAAATGCCCTCCGCTGTGTAGCCAGTAGCTCTTATGGTATTCAGCTGCACTTTCTTGGTAAGTTAGGCTTTACACTTTCATCAAACGCGACGCTATATCAGGGGTTCAAACATTTTCATCTTGAGACCCGTCACATTTGGTGTCTCCCCGGGACCCAAACACACAAAAAAGTATGAAAAAAACTAATTTAAAAATATTGAAAATAGCCGAGTTCACAAGGCGTCGCATCGTGACACGTGAGCTCGTAGAGCTGCTATTTTCAATATATCAAAAGTTTTTTTTGGGGTGGGGGGAATTTCTGCTTTTTTTTTTGTTTTGTTTTTGATAATCTTTTGAAATTATTTAAATGTTATAGAGCATATTTACTATAACAAATATTGCATGACCCCAAAGTGGGTCTCAAGCAAACCCATTGTTTGGAACCACACTGCTAGACGTGTCCACTGCTAGACGTGTATGTCATGGTTCTCAAACTTTCTCATGTCAAGGACCCCCAAAAAATTGTTTTATTGGCTCCGGACCCCTTGTCTCAAAAAATATTTTTGTGGCAGGATTTTTCAAAAATAGCAGATTTACAAGCTCATGGCGCGGCACTCGGTGCCGCGCCATGAGCTTGTATATCTGCTATCTTTGAAAAATGAAATTTTTGAAAAATGAAATTATTGTGACGCCATATTAACTAGTTTTGCTGCCCCCGCAAGGACCCCTGGGTCAAAGACCCCACTTTGAGAACCAATGGTGTATGCCACGGTGGGTCTTCAGCACCTCAGAATCTGTTTAAAGCCAATCCCATTGGCTGCTGTGGTCTTCCAGTCATGACAAATGAAGCTCGTCGTACTCATTGAGTACATTTTTGGAACTCTTTGGGAATTGCTAAACCAAAAGAAACGTGGTTGTGTTCACAGCACGTTCAAAGAAGGATTTGTTATATCGATACATGTAGCTAAACAATCTAAAACGAATTCATTAGAAACGGGTAATGGTCTGACTATAAGTGAAATTGTAAGTTCCTACTCCACGTCAACTATGTCTGCCCCAGATAGCAGGGCTTTGGTGTATTCCACGCAGTAAAATCCTCTGCACGTGGACCCTAATATTCCATTTATATTCACATATTGACAGCTCAATTAGAACACAAAAGCCTCATGTAAAAATGTCAATTGGAAGAGCGTATTCAGATCCGTTTAGGTCAGAACAGCTTTTAAGTCTAAACCTCTTGATATTCAGATCAACAGGAATATATCAGCATGTTAAGCATTCTGATCGTTTCTCTCTGGTTGGTTGGTCTCTGGTTTGTATCTTATACTTGGGCTATTGAAAAATAGCAGATCTACAAGCCGCGCTATGAGCTTGTAGATCTGCTCTTTTTTTATCGTGACAATGTGTGCAAATCATCTTCTAAATCATTACAGTTTTTTTGAGAAAAGAAAACTTATGTTGCTATAATATCAGTGGTTCTCAAACTTTTTTTAATGTCAAGGACCACCCAAAATTATAAGTATTTGTCCGGACCCCAATCTCAAAACATTTTGTTCCAGGGACCCCCAGAAGCAAAGATCTGAGTACAAGATGTATATATATTTGCACACATTTACACGTTTTTTTTAAAACATTTTTTTATAATAGATAAGCTATGAACTGCTATTTTTGAATAGCCAAAGAAATCTAAAGTGACAGAGATGCGTTCCCAGTCTTAATGGGTTAACACAGTCTGTGTTCATTTAACGAAGAAGAGTTTGTTTGTGGCCGTAAGGTTCCCGGTTCGATCCCCCTGATCGCCAGGAAAAATGGGTGGGTAAGTGAATGACCACACCACTAACCCCTCTCTCCACTGCTTCAGTGCCTTTTGGCGTTGAGCAAGGCACTGAGCCCAAACTGCTCCAGTGGAGTTGCTCAGAGGCCCAACAGTATAAGAACTGACGTGTGTGTGTGTGTGTAGGGCATTGCTGAAATGTGCTGAGCATGTGTGCACAGTATACTGTACATACCCTGGATAAATAAAGGAAAATATATATATTTTTTTAAGTGTAGTACTATGGTATGAACCACATCCAGTGGTGGAAGAAATCATTTTTGTACTTAAGTAAAAGTATCAATACTACACTGTAGATATACTGTTACAAGTAAAAGTCCTGTATTCAAGGTTCAAAAATATTGGCATCAAAATATACTTAGAAGTACCAAAAGTAAAACTTCATTGTGCAGAATGTCTCATTTCCTAAGTTTTCAAATTATTATTATTCCCAACATTTATTAAAATCTTTAGAAAATGGCCAAAGTATATATATAGGTCTGAAGTGGTTTCGTAATAATCAAAATCTACAAAGTAACTAGTAACTGAAGTTTTCAAATAATTGTAGTGGAGTAAAAAGTACAACATTTGCCTTTTGAGTAGAAGTATTGAAGAACTATTGAAAATTGGATACACTCCAGTAAAGTCAAAGAAACCTCACAGTTTTACTGAAGTAACAGTACTCTGACCTCTTGTTTTTTTTTTGTCTGACAATCACAGGTTTGGCCTGTTGGACACAACCTTCCCCGTCAAGTGATGACAGGGTTGTAAAACGCCTTCCCTCGACCTGTGGCACACAGACCCAGAGAGGGAGAGAGAGAGAATGCTTGGTCTGCACGGCTCCAGCATGACAGCAACAAAAAAAATCACTGACTCGTATGACCAGCTTGTACAGGCCGGGCCCGGTGAGCTCACTCTCATTCCTGGCATTCCACGGACGGGGTATATACAGGAGCTCCTGTCTGTGTTAACAGGCAGTTTAACCCACTAAGACCGGGGGAAAGGGTCTTGGTGTCATTTTTTGGGTCATTTTTTTTTATTTCTTTGAGCTATTAAAAAATAGCAGCTCTACAAGCTCATAGGGCCGCACCGAGTGCCGCCCTATGAGCTTGTAGATCTGCTATTTAATTTTTTTAATCGTGAAGATTTGTGCAAATCTTTGAATATACGTGTTGTTTTAAAGCGAACATTTGTAACTCAAATCTCTGCTTCTGGGGATTCTACAAATGTCTTCAAAATCCTAGCATTTTTTTTTTTTTTTTTTTTACATATGTTGCTATAATCAGTGGTGCTCAAACTTTTTCATGTCAAGGACTCCCCATAATGATATGTATTTGCCCCCCGCCCCCCGGGGGGCAAATACGTGACGTCGGCGACGTCAGTGGCACTGAATGAGTTAAGTTACAAATGTTCGGTTAAAAAAAAGAAAGAAAATAGGCTATTCGCATAATTGCACAGATTTTCACGGTTTTTCAAAAAAAATAGCAGATCTACAAGCTCATAGCGCGGCACTCGGTGCCGCGCTATGAGCTTGTAGATCTGCTATTTTTTTAAATAGCCAAAGAAATCTTGAAATGACACAGACGCTTCCGCGGTCCTAATGGGTTAAAGGGGTCTTTCAAGTCGGGAATCTAGTCCAGTTGTGTTCATTTAAAAAAAGAAAAACATGCAATTGCGAGCATGGGTGGGTTTATATTGGTCATTCTGAGGATAATTGGCATTATTTTTCTTCAAACAATAGTGCTCTTACTATTTTCTAATTTCACGCCCGGCTTGTCTTACATCTTAAAACAAGTCGTTTAGCAAAGCCAAATCAGTTTAAGGATAATTTCGGCATCAGACTATTAGCCTATACTTGGTTTGTGGGCACATTTGAGAAACAAAGGAACAGTTCCCAAATTAACTCCATAATAATGAAACACTCTGTTGAATATAGTGTTACAAGCAGTGGTGGAAAGTAACTAAGTACATTTACTTAAGTACTGTACTTCAGTATTTCCAATATCCAATACTTTTACTTCTACTCCACTACATCTCAGAGGCAAATATTGTACTTTTACTCCAATACAATTATTTGAAAACTTTAGTTACTTTGCAGATCTAAATGATTACATTATAAAACATACATTAACCACTTTAACTCTATTTTAGGCTATTTGTAAATAGCCGATCTACAAGCTCACAACACGTCGCGTTGTTAGCTTGTAGATCTGCTATTCTCAAACCTTTTAGTACTTCTACTTTTGGTACTTTTAAGTACATTTTGATACCAATACTTTGGTACGTTTGCTCAAGTACATTTTGAATTCCATACTTTTACTTTAAACAGAGTACTTCTACATTGCAGTATTGATACTTTTACTTAAGTAAAACACTCGAGTACTTTTTTCCACCACTGGTTACAAGTGAGAGGCTATGACATTTACTAGATTTTAGCCTTGCCGCTTCCCACGTAGGAATGTGTGAACGCCGTCTTCAAGCAGTCTGAGAATCTGCGGTAATTCAATTTTAACGCGCGCATACACGGCTCTGAAATTATAGATTTGGACTGAATTTGAACTCGGTTCCCCTCCCACCATGCACACTGTAACATCCCCCCCCCCGCTCAGGAATTTGCACAGCACAAACATCAGCACACGCCTGTCACCCAGCACCGTATCCCCCCCTTTAATCTCCCCCTTTTAACCCTTTCAGACCGGGCGAGCATCTGCGTCATTTTTGAGTGGTGCCAGCCACTCCTACACTTGACCGTGTGTGTGGGTCCGTCCGTCCGTCCGTCCGTTTGAGCACGGCCTCAACAGCTGCAGCTGATTGCAACACAAGGCTGCAACCCGTTACACTAATTCAAAGGCACCACTCACTTCACACTGGGTGTGATTTCTAGATTTCTTTGGGCTATTCGAAAATAGCAGATCTACAAGCTCATAGCGCGGCACCGAGTGCCGCGCTATGAGCTTGTAGATCTTGCTATTTTCGAAAAATCTTGGAAATATGTGCAAATCTTTTTTTTATTTGTAACTCAAATCTTTGCTTCTGGGGGATTCTACAATGTCTTCTAAAATCCTGACAGTTTTCTGAAACACTTTAAATGTTGCTATATGATATTGGTGGTTCTCAAACTTCTTTTCACGTCAAGGATATATATATATATATATATATATATTAAGTATAAAATAATGGTTAAGGTGGTTCAAATCTAAAATGACACAGAGATGCGTTCCCCGGTCTTAAGGGGTTAACAGAAGGAGGGGGGGGCACACACGGGAGGAGAGGATATTAGATCGCTTGACAGCAGGGTTTCTCCGTGTGCATGACAGGCTCCACTCACACACGCCGATCCCCTCGTGCCTCAGCGTGGCGCCGCTTAATCACGTATTCCTCTTTTGTCACCGTGTTGGTTTCATCATTGTTTCCAGTGCAGCTTTCAAGTACACACACACACACACACACACACACACACACACACACACACACACACACACAGATTTTCATTCAGGTGTTTTTGCCAGCCATGGTTTACTCTAAGGGCGGTGAAACCCAAGGCAGATTTGATTTGTAGTTTTGTTGTTGTTGTTGTTGCAGGGGTAAAAACACACGAAAAGGCTGCACAATGCCGACCTTAAAGTACATGGTGATGTATACGCCATTTGTTCTCAAAGTGGGGTCCCCCAGGGGTCCTTGGGGGGGGGGGTCCAGCGGGTCCCGGCAAAATGTGTTAATATAGCATCACAATAATTTTAACCATTTTATCCACTTTTGCGTATTCAAAAATAGCAGATATACAAGCTCATTGCCGCGCTATGAGCTTGTATATCTGCTATTTTTGAAAAGCTGTGAACATTTTTGCAAACCTTTTGAATGTAGATATTTTTCAAAGTGAGCATTTGTAACTCAAAATCTTTGCTTCTGGGGGGTCCCTGGAACAACATATTTTGAGATGGGGGTCCGCGGCCAAATACATATCATTTTGGGGGGTCCCTTGACATGAGAAAGTTTGAGATACAATAATGTAAGCAACAGCGCTGTAGCTAATGACATAAATAATGGGCGTGTTAGATTCAGGTTCACTGTGCTGTCTATGCTGGCATGTTGGTACACTCATGGCTGTGTGGGCATACCGGGAAAAAAAAAAGAATTAAGCTCTTTGAAGACCTTGAAATTTAAATGAATGAATCACTCCTTCTTTGTACAGTCTTTATTGAGTTTTTATCTGTGCTATGAGTTTAGCATGTTGTGTGTGTATAGTCATGGTTACTTTATTTGTTCCTATAGCTAAATTTGTCTTGTACTTACCGAGTGCCACAGAAAAACATACAATTACAGTAATGGACAAAGACAAACACAAAAAGGTGCTGCTGACATAAGTGCATACAAGTACATACTATTCACAGTGTTGAATAAGTGTTAACATAATTACTCATTTTGAAAAAAACATTTTCCACAATGAAAATATCTACAAGCTCACAACGCAACGAGCATGTACTGTAGATCAGCTATTTTCTAAAAACATTTGTATGTTTTTTACTTTTGTTTTTTAAATTCTCAACTATAATGTCACGCCCAAAGTAGGGACGCCAGGGTTGACTACTGTCATTCTTCACATTTTTTCCAAGAAAGTTACCAAAAAGGTGCCGTGCTCACTCACTCTTCATGAAGCCTACTTTGACAAGAATGATAATACAAATGTATCACTATACATCCTGTTTGCTAAGGAGCACAACTGTAACATAATACTTATGAGCAAATATGTTACACATACTGTACTGCAGGCTCAGAACCATACAGGGAACAACACAGGTACCATTGCTGCTTTCTGATTAAAATGAGAAACACACTGGTTTGACAAAAGTGAGCCCTGTCGATACAGATATTCAAGGTTTTGTCAAAGTATGTATCATTAACGAGCTGTGATTTCATGCCTAACCTATCATGTCTTAGAATAATTCATTCAGTCGAGGGATTTGGGTAATTTGGGGATACAGCTGAACAATTAAGACAGAGAAATAGATTAGTTTAAGTTCCTTTTGTAGAAAAACAAATGCAGACTTTGCACACTAGTACTTCAGAAGAACTTAATCAAAGATCCAAGTCACACCGTTCACGCATCATGGGTGGAGGATAGGCTACACCTTTTAAAGAACTATTATGTTTTACGTTTGATTAGTTTCATTCTTAAAGGTCTATCTGATTTGAGTTAAGGACTGACTTAGCGCAAATGTGAACTTGTCAACAAGATCCATAACTTCCTTTTCAAACTCGCCTATGCTGAACATAAACGTTACATCGAGTAAAAACGCATTTCACGTCACAGTTTGTGTGCACGTTCTTAAATGTATAGTACGAGATTCGCGCCAAACATCCCTCCTTTTCTTTTTTCTTTTTGCTTTTGTCGAGGTACACATGCACAGAAAGATTGTATTCGGCTTTCCTTTTATTTCTCATTTTGGATAACCCATCAGTCAGCTCAGCTCACACATTCTTACATTCCCTGAGAACACGGCGTGCCCCCCAACCGAGCCATTCTGGACTGCCAGCGGAGCTGTGGAAATCAGTTACGGCTATTTATAACGTCTTGACATTGAGAATGTGGGCTGATCTGAATTCAGCGGCTCAAAAAATGAGCTTCAAGATGTGCCTGTGTCTGTGGCAGCCTGATAAAGTATAATAGGGTTTGGCCGCTCCGCTCCCCCAGGACTGCACTCCACACCTATTAGCCCGTTAAGGCCGGGGACGCGTCTGTGTGTCATTTTTAGATTCCTTTGGGCTATTCAAAAATGGGTGGAATTTTTGGGTTGAAATTTATTTTTTGGGTTGAAATTTATTTTTCAAATTGTGAAAATGTGTTCAAATCTTTGAATATATATCCATACATACATTTTTAACTCAAATCTTTGCTACTGGGGGTCCCTGGAACAAAATACTCTCAGATGGGGGTCCGCAGACAAATACATATCATTTTGGGGGTCCTTGTCATGAAAAAGGTTTAAGAACCACTGATAAATAGCAACTTTTTCCCACAACTTTTAGGATTTAGAAGACATTTGTAGAATCCCCCCAGAAGCAATAAGATTTGAGTTACAAATGTTCGCTTTAAAATATATATATATATATATATATTCAAAGATTTGCACAAATCTTCACGATTTTTCAAAAGTAGCAGATCTGCAAGCTATAGCGCGGCACTCGGTACCACGCTATGAGCTTGTAGATCTGCTACTTTTGAATAGCCAAAGGAATCTGAAAATGACACAGATGCGTTCCCGGTCTTAATGGGTTAGAAGACACACTATACCTAAATGATACTGTCCTCTTCAGCCAGTGGTAAAAGGAGTATTTTCAGCACAGAATAAACACATTTTTGAAAACGGTATATATATAGCGATTATGAATGGAGGCCCTGTGGTCTGTTGCCATTTTCCCTGTTCAGTCACGCTCATAATTAATCTCTTTTCATTTTAACACATTCTTTTGCATATGGGACACCTTTCTATTCCTTTGTTTTTACTGTTTGGCATGACATGACCATTGTGCGTGTGTGTGTGCGTGCGTGTGTGTGTGTGTGTGTGTGTGTGTGTGTGCGTGTGTGTGTGCGTGTGCGTGTGTGTGTGTGTGTGTGTGTGTGCGTGTGTGTGTGTGTACAGTAGCCAACAACCTGATCTTTTCTTCTATTTAAAGGTGCTGTAAATTATATTTCTTGGTTAAAACAAAATGTTTCCTGTTTAAAAAAATAAGTTAAAGCTCCATATTCTGTTTGTAATCATTGCTATGGAGTGTTTGCTTGGTAACGGGGGTCTTCCCCCGTCTCCATCTCTTTAGTCAACATAAAATACATTTTCAGGTGGGACACCAATTTCCTCCAACCAGGAGAGAGAGAGCCCATTTTTCATCTTCAATTTTATAGTCTTCCAATTCCTCTCTCTCTCTCCCGATTGGGTGACATTTGTATCCTTACCGAAAAAAATATTTTCTGTTCATAGAGAGCAAGAGAGATGGGGGAGACCTCTGTTTCTGAACTTTATGGCAATGATTAAGCAAATATAGAGCTATTTAACAGCCTAATTGTTTACAACCTTCCCTATTGTATATCAGACATTCACAAAATTGTGCCATGAAATTGGTGGAATGATTCTATTAATAGAAGTATTTTAATTAAAGGTATGGTAAGTGATATTTTTTGGTTAAAACAAAATGTTTTTTTTTGTTAAAAGGTTAAAGCACTATATTGTGATAGTAATCATCGCTATAGAGTGTTTGTTCAGTAACAGGAGTCTCCATGTCTCTCCAGCTCTTTATTAAACAGAAAATACATTTTCAGGTGGGTGACAAAATTTCAGCCAATCAGGAGAGAGTATCCATTTATCAGCTTAATTTTTGTCTCCGCCAGAGGTGGAGAGTATGTTTTCGTTCCCGTCACGCTGTGTGTCCCCCCCCCCCCCCCCTAGCCAAGCTAACATAGGTCAAGCTCCACGTGACACGTGACAATATGTTGTCACCAATGCTTTTGATTGGCTATAGCGAGACGTATGACGAAATAAAATCCTATAAATAGGTGTGTCACTTCCAAAAAACATTTATGTTTTTGGAAGTGAGGTAACATTGGTCAAGCTAACGGGATCAAGCTAACATTGGTCAAGTGACACGTGACACTATGTAATATAAATAGGTAAGACAGGATTAATCAGGACCAGTACTGGCGGAGACCTGTGCTCCGAGGAGCACATTTTCTATTTTATAGTGTTCCAGTTCCAATTGTGTCAGCTCATTTCTTAGTGTCATCACTTCCAATTTCACATGTTTAATCTGTATACTGACTGAGTTCTCTATCCTGATTGGATAAAATTGGTATCCCGACCTGAAAATGCATTTTATGTTTAATAATAAAGAGCTGGAGAGACATGGAGACTCCTGTTACTGAACAAACACTCTATAGCAATGAGTACTATCACAATATAGAGCTATTTAACACTTATTTTAACCAAAGAAAATCACTTACCCTACATTTAATACTACACTACTAATGCAATATTTGCTGTATGGGTGAGTCTGATAGAATACATTTGGGCTACTTATGCTATTCTGTGGTGAATTTGCCTGAACATATAATGATGACTAAAAGGATTTCATAATGAAATGTGTAATAACATCCTTGACCATAGTTCATTAATGTATATTAGCTGCTGTAGTAGCCTACATAATCCCAGACTATAATTTCCGTGTAGCCTCTCTTGGTGCCTTTGATCTCTCTAAACCAGGGGTCTTCAACAGGGGGTCCGGGACCCCTAGGGGGTCCTCAGAGTTACTACAGGGGGTCCGCCAAATCTTTGTGATTTTTACACTAACCACTTCAACCAAGCATCCCTATTCTGAGGAGAACTTTAGCCAAAAATAGCAGATCTACAAGCGCACAACGCCTCGCGCTGCGAGGCGTTGTGCGCTTCTAGATCTGCTATTTTCGGCAAAGTGGTTCGGTATAGGGGGAAAATAGTGTGAAAGTACAGAGTTAAAGGTCAGGTTTACTAGGTATTGTTTAGAGCATGGTAAAATGTCTGGAAATACACATTAACATGAATCCAACATGATAGCGTTGTGAAACAAGTCTATGAAGCTGCCTATGAAATCTGTCAAAAAAGGAAAATGTATACAATATATAATGGGGGTCCCTGCTTTCTCTCGCTTTCAGCCAAGGGGTCCTTGGCTTGAGAACGTTGAAGACCCCTGCATTCATGTATAGCTGTAGTAGCCTACTACATAATCCCAGACTATAATTTCCGTGTAGCCTCTCTTGGTGCCTTTGATCTCTCTAAAACCATTATCATCTTAGATTCCCCTTGATCATCACCATAGCTGCTATGCTATCATCAGCACCCCTGCATGGTGTGTGAGAGTGTCATTCACCAAGTCCAGGTGCACCCCGTTTTTTGAGTAAGAAGAACGTCAAAGTAACTATAGAGCGTTTACTCAAGTACTGTACTTAAGTACAATTTTGAGGTGTTTTTACTTTACTGGAGTATATCCAACTTTCTATACTTTTACTTCTACTTCACTACTAGCTACAATCTCAAAGGCAAATATTGTACTTTTACTCCACTATAATTATTCGAAGACTTTAGTTACTAGTTACTTTGTAGATTTGGATTATTATTACAAAACATACATTAACCACTCCAGCCCTATATACATTTTGGCCATTTCAAAATAGCCGATCTACAAGCTCACGATGCGTTGCATCGTGAGCTTGTAGATCTGCAATTTTCAAAAGATTTTTTATACATTCTGCATAATGAACCCTTTTACTTCTGGCACTTTAAGTACATGCCAATATACTTATGTACTTTCTTTCACTCAAGTACATTTTGAATTCCAGACTTTTACTTGTAAAACAGAGTATTTCTGCAGTATTGATACTTTTACATACAGTAAAAAATGTGAGTACTTTTTTCCACCACTACCCTTGATCATCATCAGAGCTGCCATGCACATCGTCATCAGCATCCCTGCATGGTGTGTGTGTGTGTGTGTGTGTGTGTGTGTGTGTGTGTGTGTGTGTGTGTGTGTGTGTGTGTGTGTGTGTGTGTGTGTGTGTGTGTGTGTGTGTGTGTGTGTGTGTGTGTGTGTGTGTGTGTGTGTGTGTGTGTGTGTGTGTGTGTGTGTGTGTGTGTGAGTGTGAGAGAGTATAATTCACCAAAAGTCCACAGATCATGCACGCCCCTGCTTTTGGAGTAAAAAGAAAAACATGTCAAAAAAGGACCAGTAGTGTGCAGCCAGGAGGAGAAGGGAGGAGGGGGGGGGGGGGTCGGGGAGGAGGAGGGGTCGTGTGGGGGGGACTGTCGTCATTGTTGTGAATGAGGGACATGGACGGTGACGTCAGGGGCCCCAATGTCAACAATGTAGCAGCTCAGGAGGGAGAGAGAGAGAGAGAGAGAGAAGGCGTTGCAAAAGAGAGAGAGAGAGAGAGAGAGAGAGAGAGAGAGAGAGAGAGAGAGAGAGAGAGAGAGAGAGAGAGAGAGAGAGAGAGGATCCTTACAAACACACAGCAAGCAGCGTAGAGCCGAGCCAGCAGCGTGCGATCGGCTTTAATTGGATAAAGCGCCGTTTACCCCAACAGATCGGCTCTGCTTTTTTTTTTTTTTACTACTACTACTACTACTACTACTATCTGATCTTACTACTCTAACAACACAACTCGTGTTGATGACTGCTGCACACAACAACAGAGAGAAGCTTTTCCACACATCAGATCGGATCAGATCAGGAGGGGCTGTGCTGTGTGGCTGCTGAAGTCACCATGTGGAATCATTCTTGATTTGTAGAACCAGGAGGGGGGGAAACAACACAACGCTGTGCCGTGAGAGAAACAACGGGTAAGGGGGTCTTCTGATCTGCGATCACACATATTTCCATAATATATATAAGCTTTTGCGTTATTGTTGCATTTTTTGTTGGGAGATCTGATTTTTTTTGTTGCCTTTTTTCCAAAACGTGTCTTTCTCCGAAAGACACGTTTTGGAAAAAAGGCAACAACAAAAAACCCTTGTCCTCGTTTTATGTGCATTTATTTTTCATAATTAGCCCTGATGTGTTTGCTGATGATGTGATCTGCATGCTTTCATGGTTTTATCCCTGAGCGATCGTGTTTTTTTTATTCTCCCCCCTTGTCTTGGTCGTTGTGATCGGGGGTTGGTTGTGTTTTAGCCAGTGTGCGCCTGTGATAGAGAGTGATATAATAATAATAATAACAACAGTGATCCAGTGACAAAAAGACAATGCATTTTGTCACTGGATCACACCGGGGATCACTCATATAATATCACACAGCGTCTGTGGTATATATGGATGATTCGGGTTGCCCGTGGATCGACGATGATGATGATCGGTGGGTGTCATTGTAGAGAGAGAGCGCTGACAGCGCGCTTTGTTGTTGGAGAGAGGGTCTTGTTTTGCAGCAGCAAAGCAAGCGGGGCTGCAGGGTGGTCGCTGCTGCTTGCTGCTGGTCAGCATGACTCTCCTGCTTTCATAACGACCGGGGGGGCGGGGGACGGGGGGGGGCTCTCTATAGTCTATAGTCTCTGTCATCTTGCGGAAGGAAGGAAGGTGGGGGTGGATGGAGGGGAGGGGAGGGGGGATCAGGAGGGGGGGGGATGCACACACACAGGGACAAAGGATCCGAGAGCTCTCTCTCTCTCTCTCTCTCAAGCCCCCCCTTATTCCCGCCCTCATGCGATCGCCGAGGGAATGATAACCAAAAAAAAAAAATGTAAAAAAAACTAAATATCACGGTTGTTTTTACATTATTTTTTTGTTTTTTGAATTTTATTTTGATTTTTTTTTTTAAACAAAAATAAATAAAATGATTTTTTTTTGGTGCCCGAGGTTGTAAAATGCGTTTCTTTTTTTTACATCGCGTCACGCATGTTGATTTGATGCGATCGCATGCATTTTGTCCCCCTGATGATGTGAAAGCTGTGACTATGATGAGAATTTGCATCAGTCACTCGCTGTCAGCAATACCGCTGCCTCTCTCTCTCCACGTGAGTCACTATATTTGCAAGCATAGCCTACATGTCTGGAATATTAAACAATTGCCGGCCATATAGAAACCCCCCAGAAGCAAAGATTTTTTTCGCTTTAAAACAATATATATATTCAAAGATTTGCACACATTTTCACGATTTTTCAAAAATAGCAGATCTACAAGCTCATAGCTCGGCACTCGGTGGCGAGCTTGTAGATCTGCTATTTTTGAATAGCCAAAGTGTAAAATAATGCTTTTTTTCCCTCTTTATTTGCAAGCACACATGGCTGGAATATTAAACAATCGCCGGCCATATAGAAACCAGGGGCTATTATATTTAGGATGAATTACCTCTGTCAAGCCATATGCATGTGTGAAATATTAATTCATAATTATTGTAATAATTGTAATAATTCACGTGGATATAATAGCATAATGGGCTGGGCTATGGACAAAATGAAGTGTCACAATATATATTTTTGACCAATTGCATCAATATTATATTTGAACAGTAATCAGTAATGCCTGTATAATAACAATGGGTAAAGGAATATCATAGAACATATCAAATATGTATTATAGGCCTATGTCTAGTCAGTTCATTTCAGAGATGGCCATCACTTTAGTTTAATGAACCCCTAATAGCAGAAAAGATAACACTTACGCCATATAACGATATTACAATGTCCAATGACACTATCTAGTCTGCTATCATGATATGGATGGCTTATAATATGAGTATATGTCCAAGCCCTAGCCTTAATTGATCGTCCAATTAATTAGTCACAGGTGCGTTAGTCAACGTAATAGATGCATGTAACCAGAGAGTCACCTAGAGAGTCACCTACATGTTTAAGATCTCAGAACAATAGCTTAGCTCTTTGTTACACTAAAAAAAACATCATGCAAGGCAGTGAGTGGGTCTCAACCTGCGGGTCGGGACCCCCATGAGGGGTCCCCACATGATTTTTTTTTGGGGGGGGGCGTCCCCAAGATGACAGTGAAGTGACAATTTAAGGACTTTTAAGACCTTTTTTAAAACCCCAAAAAAAGAATAAAAAATTAAATGAAAAAATATCATTACTGCATCAAAAGTAATCAACAAACTCAAATAAATAATATAAGAAAGAGGCAAAATCTGTCAAAATAGCTGAACTACAAGCTCACAACGTCTCGCGTCGCGAGGCGTTGTGAGCTTGTAGTTCAGCTATTTTCACAACCGAGTCAAACTGAATTCCATGCCTCAACTCCTACAATTCCAAGTACTTGGGTGGAGGGGGTCCTCATGTTTTTTTGGGGGGGCTCGCGGCCTGAAAAGGTTGAAAACCACTGGCACATTCTCTCTGTTCGTCTCCTCTTTCCGAGACGTGAAAGTGGCTAGTATGATGAGCCCGGTGGTGAGGGGCAAGCGGGGCCAAACGTTTTGGCCCCGCATCGGCTTGTGGAAGTCAACAACTGAATACGGAGGCGACTTACATCATTGTTTTGAAATGTAAGGAGGAGAGTGCGAGAGACATAGAGAGACAGAGAGAGAGAGAGAGAGAGAGAGAGAGGCGGGGGTGGAACTTGTGCGACCCGGGTAGTGTAGTTGTTGCTGTCGCTCTCTGCCTTGAACATGGAGAGCCCTGCTCTCTCCTTCTCTCACCCCGTCTCTTTCTTAAATCTCTCATTCCTTCTCTCGCACCTATCTGTGTAGCCGCCCCCTAACTGTTCTCTTCTCCTGCCTTTCATTCTCCATTCCCCCTCTCCCTTTCCCTCGCTGTCTCTCTCTCTCTCTCTGTCTCTCATAAACGCAGACTGAAGTTGTGAGGTTAAATACCGGTTGAGTGGAATGTAGCAAATGAGAGGTGACTGAGGCCAATGAAATATTTACCATATGGCTTCTAGTGCAGCAGACGTACTATCTTGGGCAGAGGTGGAGTGTGGAAATATTCCACTCACCGTACCGCTACTTAAGTTCAAATGTCTTCAGTGTGGGAGAGTGGCAGTGGTGGAAAAAAAGTACTCTGATTTCACTCAAGTAGAAGTAGCGATACCACAATGTAGAAATACTTTTTTTTACTAAAGTCCTGCATAATTCTTTTTTTAGTAAATGTACAAAAGTGCTACATCCAAATATACTTTGACTACCGAAGGTAAAAGTACTCCTTATGCACAATGGTCCTTTTCGTAATCATATTATTGAGCTTTATTGTAATTTAGTAATGCATTGATGTTCTCGTCGCTTTAATGTTGCAGCTGTAAAGGTCTAGTTTTAATGTGTGACGTTACGTGCTCTTGGGTTGCTTATCCTGTAATAACACGCCATCATTTGTCAGTTATCATATTGTGGAGTAAAAAGTACAATATGCCTCTGAAATGTAGTGGAGTATCAAAGTATCAAATAAATAGAAATACTCAGGTACCACTTACTGTAAGTACCGTATGTGAGTAGATGTACTTAGTTAAAAGTGTTGCTTAAATGAAATTAACTAAAAGCTATATTACAAAAGAATATCTAGTCCCCCCCACCCCAACACAAAGAATGAAAGAAAGGTTCAATAAATGAAACGGATATGGAATTGTCTGGTTATTGTCAACCTTTCAGTTTGAATGGTATGAGAGGTTAATGACTGCTGAGGTATAAATAGAACTCACGTTCACAGCTGCTTTGGTTACAAGATGAGCTTAGTCAAGCAATAGTAGGAAGAAATGCCTTACTGTATGAATGTACTCAAGTATAGAAGTAAAAGTAAGTAGCACCCATTAAAGTACTCTAGCTGGAATCGGCTTACAGTATATTGTCAGTATATCGCCAAAGGATTCAGGATTCAAATTCCAAAATGGCAAAAGTAGCAGATCGACAAGCTCAAGCTCGAGCTTATCTGCTACTTTTGCTACTTTTGTGTGACGCTGTAGTATGAGCAAGTAGGGTGTTAATTTACCAAAAAAATATCAAGTTCAAATATGGAGATACCGTAAGAGGTTTCTGCCCAAAAGCAACAATATCTTGATTTCACATGAGCTTGTTATGTTTGTCGCAAGACAAGCACAATGTCTGCTCGGTCATCACCATTCATGATGGCATTTGAATATTTGATTCATTGAGTTACGTATGGTATGTGGTGTGCTGCAGGTCAGAAACGGTGAAGTAGAGTGCATGTGCACATGCATGTAGGTAGGTCTGGTTTACCCCAACTTTTTCAGCTCGAAAAACCCACATTCGAAATGTGGTGTCTTCCCGCGACCCCGCGAAAGAATACATTATGATGTAATTAATTAAAAAGTTTAGAAAATGCCAGAAAGCTATTTAGGAAAAAAATACAAATAGAATTTAGAAAAAAGTGGAAATGTTTTGAAAATACTTCAGAAAAATCGTTTTCTTTTATGTACGAAAGGTTGGGGGTGGGGGGGGGTAGATATTTACCCCCAACCCATAAAAACGGGTCCCTATGTTTAGGGAAACTCATACTGTAGGCTATTACACGTATTACAGCGTGCGTTATTATTATATTTATACGTACGTGTGAGTTTCATGTGGGAGCATTTACGTGCGGCTGGAGCGTGTGGGCGAATTTCTGTGTGGGAGCCATTTATAATGCTACTGCGTGCGTATGCTGGTGTGTGTGTGTGTGTGTGTGTGGTGAACGACGGTAGAGCTGAATGGAAGGAAGGTTGGCGGTTTGCATCATGTGTAAAAGCCTACAGGTGGCTGGCTGGCTGGCTGGCTGACTGGGAGGAGTGTGAAATGCGTTTCCTGTGGTCCTGACGGAGGCGTTTAGCTGCCTGAAATAGCAGGTTTTCACTCCGTGCTGCTCAGCCTCTCTCACATCGCTCCCACAGTGAAATAAGTCGGCTCAGTTTTTCTTTTCTTGAAATTCAGCCGGTGTTTAATCACCACTTAACCCGTTGAGACCGGGAACGCATGCTGTGTCATTCTAGATTTGAGCTACTGTATAACCATTATTTTATAATTTGGCTAGTCAAAAATAGCAGATATACAAGCTTGTAGATCTGCTATTTTTGAAAAATCTGGATTTTTTTTTGCAAATCTCTATTTTTTATAAAGCAAACATTTGACAAATGTCTCAACAAATGTCTTAATTTTTCTGAAAAACTGTTGTTGCTATATCAGTGGTCCTCAAACTTTTTCCATGTCAAGGACTCCCAAAATGACTGTATGTATTTGGCCGCGGACCCCCATCTCAAAATATGTTGTTCCAGGGACCCCCCAGAAGCAAAGATTTGAGTAAAAAATGTTCGCTTTAAAAAAATATATATATTCAGAGATTAGCTCATAGCGTGGCACTCTATTTTTGAATAGCCAAAGTATAAAATAATGGTTAAAGTGTTTACACAGATGTGTTCTGTTTTAATGGGTTAAACCTTATACAATATACTTTGTTGACCGGGCTCCCCCAGGGGTCTCTCCTTGGCCCCTCATTTTCTCCCTCTACGCTGACTCTCTTCGCTGAAAATAGCCAATCTGTAAGCTCACAAGCTGGGGGTCTGTGCTAGCCCCTATCCCACCCCCCCCCCCCCCCCCCCCACACTAAATATCTTTGCCGAAAACAGCAGATCCCAAATCACGTGAGCTTGTAGATCGGCTATTTTGTACGAATGTTCGCCCACAGAATAGAGGCGGTTTCAAGTGGTTAACTCGGGGAACTCAAATACTTGGGAGGCAAAACGCAGCGTAACCACAGGTGTTGTGCTGCTGGCCACTAACTACCTCAACTGGAGCCACTGATTGACTGCCTCTCGCCCCAAGGGCATCTCCGTGGCGGGAGGGCCAGAGCGTTTATCCTCGACTTTCCTTTCCAAGTTTTTGTTTCAGATATAGTCGAAAGCTTTTAGCGTGTCGAATCTGCCGCGGCCGCGGCTGAACGTGAAACACTCTCAGATGGAGCCTTTCTTCGAGGCTGTCGTTTACACGGTTTCTTTGTGTCACAATAGACCGCTTTTATCAGACCGTTTTGACAGGTGAACACAGCTGAAGGTAACATTAATTATGGCTGTGTTTCATCTAGTTGTTACCGTGTGTCAGCATGGAGAGACTGAAGTGAAAGGGGATGTAAGTGACAGTTGTGTTAAAATAATGCTCCAAATAGTTCACTCTCTATTAGTTGGTATAGAGCATTGGTTCTCAAAGTGGGGTCCGGGGACCCCCAGGGGTACTTGAGGGGGTTCCCAGCTAAATGATGGATAGAAACCAAATGGACCCTTATGGGTCTGTAACTCTGAAATTGTACAAATGGAACCAAATGGACCCTAACGGGTCGATTTGGTTCCATTTGTACACTCTCAGAGTTAAATTAACATTGATTTTACAATATAAATTGGGGTCCCAGAGATAGAAATGCCATTAAATGGGGGGTCCTTGAAAGTAAAATGGTTGAGAATCACTGCTAGGGCCGTAAAATCTTCTCTTATGGGGGTCCCTGGCTTATCTTTTCAAAAGGGGGTCCGCGGGCCAATAAGTGTCAATTTGAGGGTCCTTGACATGAAAAAGTTTGAGAACCACTGGTATAGAGTGTTTGTTCAGTTACAGGGGTCTCCCCAGCTCTTTAGTTAATGCATTTTTTTCAGTTTGGGATCTGCACATGAGAGAGAACTCATACAGGATAAAATTGAAATTGTACAGTAAGTGATGTGACAGTGATGAGCTCTCTCTCCTTAACTGGATACAACGTGTATCCTGTCCTGAAATATTTGTTTATGTTTACCCAAGAGCTTGTCAGATGGGGAGGCTCCCTGTTACTGAACTCTATAGCAATGATGCTATCGGAAATAAAGCTTTAACCTTTTAACAACAACACCCCCCCCCCCCCCTTTAACTTCATGCTGAACCCCTGAATGAAACACGCCCACACTTAACGTTTATTACTTTCAGCTGCGTTTACCCATCAAATTTCTGCTGTGAAAAGGGTCGATATTGTCTCTTTTTTTCTCTTTTTCCTTTTTAACCACTTAAAGCCCTTATATATGTCATTAACCAGGGCTCCCCAGGGGATCGACGCTCCTTTTTTGGTCTACCCCAAATCTCTCAGGCGGAAATAGCCGATCTAGAAGGTCACAGCGTGACGCATTCTTGTGAGCTTGTAGATCGGCTATTTTTGCCGAATGTTCGCGGACAAAGTACTCAAATGTTTTTCTTATGTAAAAGTATCAATACCACAATGTAGGAATACTCTGTTACAAGTAAAGGTCCGGTATTCAAAATGTACTCGAGTAAAAGTACAAAAGTAGAAGTACTCATTATGCTGAATGTCCCATTTCACAAAGAGTTAAAAATGTGTAAAAATCTTTTGAAAATAACCGAAGCATATATAGAGCTGAAGTGGTTAATGTGTGTTTTGTAATAACAATCCAAATCTACAAAGTAACTAGTAACTACACTTTAATTGTAGTGGAGTAAAAAGGGCAATATCGAAATACTCCAGTAAAGTAAAAAAAAATCCTCAGATTTGTAATAAAGTACAATAGTTGAGTAAATGTACTAAGTTACTTTCCACCGCTGAGCTGCGGTGTCACTGTTTTGCGAGGGTAAACAAACAGCGGGGACTGTTTGTACCCCTCGTGTCTATTTCCATTTCTACCCTGTCATGTGAGGTCACAGCCCCCCCTGGGGGTGGGGGGGGGGGGGGGGGCATGGTGGGAGTTTATGGGGGCATGTTGAATGGCTGTGTGTGTGTGTGTGTGTGTGTGTGTGTGTGTGTGTGTGGGAGAGTGCATGGCATGCACATGTTGTTGTTCAAGTCTTTCCACTGAGACACACACACACACGCGCGCGCACACGCGCACACACGCGCACACAGCCAGACAGTGGTGTAAAGTAACTAAGTACATGTACTCAAGTACTGTACTTAAGTACAATTTGTAGGTATTTTTTACTTTATTGCAGTATTTCCATTTTTCAGTACTTTTACTTTTACTCCACTACATCTCAGAGGCAAACATTGTACTTTTACTCCATTACAATTATTTGAAAACTTATAAAATTAACATTAACCACTTTGGACCTAGAGCTTGTAGATCTGCTATTTTCAAACATTTTAGTACTTTTACTTTTGGTACTTTAAGTACATGTTTATACCAATACTTTTTTACTTTTACTCAAGTAAATTTAGAATTACAGACTTTTACTTACGTAACAGAGTACTTCTACATTGCAGTATCGATACTTTGTATTGAAACATTTGAAACATTGAAACGAGTACTTTTTCCACCACTGACACACACACACACACACACACACACACACACACACACACACACACACACACACACACACACACACACACACACAGTAAACAGATATGCGTCATGTTCACATGACTTTTTCAGAGTCACACATTTGTATATGTTTGTGTGCACTGTGCGCGTGGGCGTATGTGCGCGCGTGCGCGCGTGTGCGCGCGCGTGTTGTAAGAGTAAGTGAATCATGTTGCATTCGTAGAGGCAGGTCGGATATTCATCGCCTTGTCAGTGGGACCTGCCACCCCTGCTTACCAGTTACCACAGATGGTAGACACACACGCACGCACGCACACACACACACACACACACACACACACACACACACACACACACACACACACACACACACACACGAGAAGCAGACATGAGAACATAAGGAAGGCATGTCAAGTGAAAGTGGAGGGTTGAGTTCATAATTTATGAAAGGCCTACTGTACGCCAACAGGCCATAACTGTCACACAACTTTTTGCTGCAGAAAGTAAACTTCGAAACCACATGATTGGAGCGTGTGGATTTAACCATGACTTCAAAACTGTTTTAGTTCTTTTAACCACTTACTCTCTGGCATCCCTATATTCTGGGGGCAGAGAATAGCGGATCTTCAAGCTCACAGTTGTGGATTTTGAGGGGGGCAATGGTGGGAAAAGTACTTACTCAAGTAAAAGTAACAATACCACCATACATAAACACGTTGTTACAAGCAAATGTCCTGTATTCAAAAAGGTTACTTGACTAAAAGTACAAAAGTAGTATTAAGTAGTTAAAATCTACTTTAAAGTACCAAAAGTAAAAGTACTCATTATTACAAATAAATGTATAATTTTTGTCTTTAATGACATGCCCAAAATATGGACACAAGCTTGAAAGTTGTTCTTCAGATATATATGTTTATAGGTATATCCCTTCCTCGTTCTCCTCTCCATGTACAGTACATGACATTACAACTACAAGTTGCCACTTATTTTATTGGTTCATTAAAGAATGTAAGTACATGTTTGAGTAGTTATGAGGCAAGAAAGTGAAATACTCTATTATAATTATGTCCTTCCCATTGATATAGCAGTGTAGCTGTCGGAACGTTAACATTGCTGGAAAAATGTCAATGTCTGGAGAAATGAACCTATAGTCCCAACAAAAGAAGGTGAGAGTAATTATTCTTCACCATACATGTACCAAACATATCGACAATTCTTTATGCCAGTGCTCGTATGAAACCGATACTGTCTGGGAACGAGGCTATGAGGAGGAGCGGTGATGTAAAGTAACTAAGTACATTTACTCAAGTACTGTACTTTACTAGTACAATTTTGAGGGACTTTTACTTTACTGGAGTATTTCCAATTATCAGTTCTTCTACTTCTACTCCACTACATCTCAGAGGCAAATATTGTACTTTTACTCCACTACAATTATTTGATACCTTTAGTTACTAGTTACTATGCAGATATAAATTATCATATTATAAAACATACATTAACCACTTTAGCCCTATTTTATACCCAGGCTATTTGAAAATAGCCGATCTACAAGCTCTCACAATGTGTCGCGATGCGACGCGTTGTGAGCTTGTAGATCTGCTATTTTTAAACATTTTAGTACTTTAACTTTTGGTGCTTTAAGTATATTTTGATACCAATACTTTTGCACTTTTACTCAACTACATTTTGAATGCTGGACTTTTACTTTTAATGGAGTATTTCTACTTTGCAGTATTGATACTTTTACTTAAGTAAATCATTTGAGTACTTCTTCCACCACTGGTTATGAGTGACAGAACGTTCCTTCGAGGTTATGGACTCTAAGGACGACTTAAATAGGGGAACATTGTGTTATCTACGGCTCATCAATCCACGGAGATGGTGTCATTTGGGTCCAGATTGAAACCAATTGATGACGACTGGTCTAGAGTGAGCGCTGGCATGCTCACTCACTCAAGACCAGTCTCCCCCATGGGAAACACATGATCAGTGGTGGAAAAAGTACTCATTTCTTTACTTAACCCATTGAGACCTGAATCCGATTCTACATGTCTCCTAAATCTCAACAGTATTCTGAAAAACGTATGTTTCTATATCAGTGGTGCTCAATCTTTTTCATGTCAAGGACCCCCAAAATTATATGTATTTAGCCGCGGACCCCCATCAAAATATTTTGTTCCAGGGACCCCCAGAAGCAAAGATTTGAGTTACAAATGTTCGCTTTAAAAATATATATATTCAAAGATTTGCACACATTTTCACGATTTTTCAAAAATAGCAGATCTACAAGCTCGTAGCGCGGCACTCGGTGCCGCGCTATGAGCTTGTATATCTGCTATTTTTGAATAGCCCAAAGTGTAAAATAATGCTTTTTAGCTCAAATCTAAAAATGACACAGTTCCAGGTCTTAATGGGTTAACCCATTGAGACATGAGGCAAAATATTTTATAAATCCTAACAGTTTTTTGAAAAAATAAATAAATAAATGTTTTCAAGATTTTTCAGAAATAGCAGATCTACAAGCGCACGCCGCGCTACGAGCTTGTATATCTGCTATTTTTGAATAGCCTAAAGAAATCTAAAGTGACACAGATGCGTTCCAGGTCTTAATGGGGTAAAAGTATCAACGCTGCAATGTAGAAAACACCCTGTTACAAGTAAAAATCCCGTAATTCAAAATGTACCTTTCAACTGGGTAAAATGTATAAATATCTTTTGAAAATAGACAAAGTATACTGCATATAGCAAAAGTATAGTTGCAGAAGCAAAGATTTGAGTTACAAATGCATATGTGTGTAGTACCTTTACTCAAGTGACATTTTGAAAACCTTTTATTTGTAGGGAGTGGACGGACTCTCTTAGTATTCACTTGGTTTAGTTTTTTTTTTCTTTTCTCTTTTATTCTGACTCCTGGGTGTCCAGGCTTTTCCTCCTCCTGGGTGTTTCTCCTCCACATGTCTGGGAGCGAGGCTGTTTCACACACACATCCCTTTCAAGTATGTAAAGGCCATATATAATTCACACTGTGCAGGAGAGAGCGTGTGGAGCGTGCGCACACACACACACACACACACACGCGTGTGACCGTGCGTGCGCGCGCGCGCATATTAAATACTACGTGCAGATATGTGCAATCGGATAGAGAGCCATCTATATGCGTGTGTGAAGCCATACGCGTGAATTGGAGTAGTTATGCTGAGCTGCAGGAAAAGCAGTGGCGTAAAGTAACTATGTAGTCAAGTACTGTACTTAAGTATAATTATGAGGTATTTGTACTTTACTTGAGTATTTCCAATTCCCAATACTTTTACTTCTACTCCACTACATCTCGGAAGCAAATGTTGTACTTTTACGCCACCACAATTATTTGAACACTTTCGTTACTAGTTACTTTGCGATTATCAATTATTATATTATAAAACACACATTAACCACTTTAGCCCTATTTTATACCTCTATCTAGAAGCTATCTATCTACAAGCTCACAGAGTTGCGAGCTTGTAGATCTGCTATTTTAGTACTTTCACTTTTGGTACTTTTAAGTACATTTTGATACCAATACTTTTGTGCTTTTACTGAGGCAAATTTTTAAATCCGGACTTTTACTTGTAATGGAGTATTTCTATATTGCAGTATTGATACTTAAGTAAAATATCGGAGTACTTTTCCCACCACTGAGGAAGAAAAAAAAGAAAAGAACCGTAGCGGGGATGGACGGCGGCTCCGTGTACACGCCTGTACGTGTGCACGGCCCATTATCACTTCCCATCATCCCCTTCAAGGTGATGAGGACAGACTGTCCCGAGAGACACAGGAGTGCTCCGGGGTAGACACAGCGAGGCGGCCCCGACATAAAACGGCTGATGGAGCTCTCTCTCGCTCTCTCTCTCTCAAACAGGGTTGCCAGATCTGCTTATTATAATTTCCCCGCAAGATTTTATTTGAAAATAGCCGATCTACAAGCTCACAACGCGTCGCATCGCGACGCGTTGTGAGCTTGTAGATCTGCTATTTTCAAATAGCTGATGTACATGTTAAAGTGCTCGTGTGGCCCATATAGTCGCTTCTTTTGGGCTGTTTTTTTCGTAGACCTGGTTGCTTGTTGCTCTCACAGAATCTGGCAACACTACTCTCAACCCCCCCCCCCTCTCTCTCTCTCTCTGTCTATTCTCTCTCCCGCTTTCTCACTACATCTCAGTGGTGGAAAAAAAAGTACTCCGATATTTGACTTAAGTAAAAGTAGCGATGCCGCAATACAAAACTACTCTGTTGCAAGTGAAAGGCCTGCGTTTCGAAATGTCGCTTGAGTAAAAGTACAAAAGTATTGGCATCGTTACGTACTTAAAGTACCAAAAGTAAAAGTACCAACATGTTTGAAAATAATGTTTGAAAAATCTACAAGCTCACAACGCAGCGCGATGCGACGCGTTGTGAGCTTGTAGATCGGCTGTTTTCAAATGGCTTAGGTATAAAATAGGGCTGAAGTGGTTAATGTGCGTTTTATAATAATATATACCTGCAAAGCAACGAGTAACTAAAGTTTTCAAATAATTGTAGTGGAGTAAAAGTACAATATTTGCCTCTGAGATGTAGTGGAGTAGAAGTAAAAGTGCTGAAAAATTGAAATACTCCAGTAAAGTTAAACAATACCTACAAATTGTACTTAAGTACATTACTTGAGTACATGTACTTAGTTACTTTACACCACTGCTCTTTTTTTTTTTCATATTCACTTTCCCTCTTGCTGTCTGGTTTTCCCTCCCGTCTCCATCACGTCTCTGTTTGTCTCGGCCTTTCTAGATATATCTCTTTTTCATGTCTGCGTTTCTTCTCCGTGCTCTTCACCCGTCCTCCCCCCCCCCCCCCGCCGGTCTCTCTTTTATTTATTGCCTCCTCTCTGCTTCATGCATGCTATACTCTACCTCTCTCTAT
Organism: Gymnoscopelus microlampas; assembly: GCF_963454915.1. Lineage (NCBI taxonomy): Eukaryota > Metazoa > Chordata > Actinopteri > Myctophiformes > Myctophidae > Gymnoscopelus > Gymnoscopelus microlampas. Next base: position 2,900,457 of record NC_139957.1, read on the forward strand.
TTCCCTGTCACCTTTTTTTTGCATCATCCCTCTCTTCCCCCTCTCTCTCTCTCTCTCTCTACCTACCTACCAATCATTCCCTCGTCTGCGGTCTCTCATGTCGGCGTGGAGAGCGACGGCTAATGTATATGGTGTCGTGTCGGCGACGAAAATCGTAAATTTTCATCGAGCGACGTCGCTCGCATGCGACGTGGTATAAATGAGTCTTCACACGTTCCCTGCCAATCACGTAGATCTACGTTAACCCACTAAGACCTGAGGCCATTCTTAAAAATGGTTTAAAAACAGTTTTAAAAAATAAAATAAAAAATATTTCAAGATTTTTCAAAAATAGCAGATCTACAAGCTCATAGCGCGGCACTCGGTGCCGCGCTATGAGCTTGTACATCTGCTATTTTTCAATAGCCAAATAAATCTTAAAGTGACACAGATGCGTTCCAGGTCTTAATGGGTTAATGCAAATACAACCGTTCACCGCCAATCACGTAAATCTAAGTTAAAAAAAAATGTATATGTATTATTATTATTATTATTATTTTGTTTGAATTATTATCTCACAGAACCAGGAGATAACGCGATCCGAAGATTCACTGCTCCATTCACTTCCTGGTTAATTTATTTGGGAAATAACCTGTATCTCGGCGCATGTTTTACTGTGTATTTTTGGCGAAACATGCAATTTTTAACAGCGGATAACAAGCGAACAGGAGGTCGCTATGACATTTTTTTTTCTTTTTCGTGGAAGCACAGTGAAACCCTCTGTGATTAGCAACCATCAGGGAATCGATCATACTGGAGCTAAATATTCTGTGACTACTTAAAAAGGTTAGAAAAATCGGGAAAAAAACTGGCAGAAGCTACAAAAAGACGTACCTGGCAGTGTGTTAATGTGTTTATTTCTTGTTTGCCATAATTTGTGCGGAAACCGCCGATTTCAAACCTGAATCCGCAATGTTCTGTTAAAGGCGTCGGCTTGCGTCATCACACGTACACCACTCCGTGCGCTCCCAATGGCGCGAAACAGTGCGTTTGACATCGGCGTTTTAGAACGTTAACATTTCGTGGAGAAATACACAGAAGATGTAGGGTTTGTTTTTTCCTGCACTCTGTCAATGATCTCAGCACACCAGAACAATGGTATGTGTAGGTTAAAAATTGGCAACGTTTTCCTTTATTCATTTCATTAGCCAGACTGACCCCACTTCTCCTAATAGTTAGGGTGGGTTTAAATCAGGGGTCTTCAACAGGGAGTCCGGGACCCCTAGGGGGTCCTCAGAGTTACTACCCAGGGGCAGCCAAATCTTTGTGTGGTATACTTCTTTTTTACATTAACCACTTGAACCCTAGCATCCCTTTTCTGAGGGTAACTTTAGCCAAAAATAGAAGATCTACAAGCTCACAACGCCTCGCAGTAGATCTGCTATTTTTGGCAAAAAGGTTTGGTGCAGAGGGGGAAAAAAGAGCAGACCAAGTTAAAAAAAAAAGTTTAATCTGAAACACAATTTTATACATATATAGAGGGGGTCCCTGCTTCATCTCTCTCTCGGCGAGGGGGTCCTTGGCCTGAAAACGTTGAAGACCTCTGCTTTAAATGCAGAGGACAAATTTCAAGTACGCGCAACCTCTTCAAGCGGTGTCGTTCCGATTAGGGTTTGAATAATCTCTCAAGACAAAGAATTAGTTTAAATTCTTTTTTTGCCGATGGTTTCCCAGATTGGTGTTCGACTAACGGATACGGACGTCTTCCTCAAACTCCCTGAGTGTCTGAAATGGACTTTCAGCAAAGAAAGCGGAGAGGGCCGTGTTGTTGTTGCATTACTGCTCGCTCATAGATCCATCTGTTCGCACCTTGCAACAATGGAATGTGTCACCAGCAGCAAATGCGCCGTGATGGCGCAGAAGTGTCTGTCTAATCCCGGTGCGAGAGAGATAGTGCTTCCCGACATGAAAGCACTTCGCCGAGCGCCAAAGCTGCCACCGCTTATTTGTGGCTTAGAGCAGATTTTTTTAACGAGCATTGTTTGTACTCGACTCGAGAGATGGATGAGCGATTCACGCTCGAGGCGAGGGTGACACGCTGGCAATAAGGGTGCCTTGCTTGCTCCTGTGTGGCAGTGGATTCCCTTTTCTTTTGATCGTGTCAAGAAGTGGTAGTCGTTTCCCAGAAATTTGAGATGGGACAACTGATATGGTAGTGGGTAGTGGGGGGGGGGGGGGGGGGGGGGGTAAACAGATATACTGTATGGTTATTCACCACTCCGATATTAAACCACCCGATCCAAACCAGAAACATCTTTGCCTGGGGGGCAAAACTCTGTTGGCACGCGTGGCGGGGTTTGTGTGGTGGATAACCTTGCCACAGATCTGGCAACCCATCTGGCATGGCTGGCGGTGATTAGTGCAGACAGGGGGGCAGATGGTGCGACGGTGCAAGGCTAGGGTCTTTGTTGTTTTGGGGGGTGGGGGTATAATCCACACATTCCATGGGAGGGCTGGCTAAGCTAAGGCTAAAGCTGTTGTTTATTAACCCGCTTGTGTCACTCCTGCCTACCTATGCACAGTGGCTCGCACAAATCATTTATTTAACCACTTTTAACCCCGGTGTCCCTATTTCGGGAATGATATCACTGTAGGCAGATATTATCCCCAAAAAAATCTCAAAATTCTTCTTTGTATTTATTTATTTTACAATATCTTTCAAAGATTTTCCACACTTTTCAAAAACAGATCTACAAGCTCACACCACATTGCGTGGCTGTAGATCTGCTGTTTTAGGGTAGCCAAAGTAAACAATGGGGTTAAAGCACTTGAACCTTATAGCGTCTCTATTCTGGGCATTTCATGATACGGTAGGCGAATATTCCGGGGAAAATAGTGGGCTTACAAGCTCACTTGAGCTTGTAAATTCTGCTATTCTTGGCAAAGAGAATTGGTGTAGAGGGAAAGACATTTCAACCAAGTGTGTAGGGTTTAAGTGGTTCAATAAATGAAGCATTTATCACCAAAACCCTACTGTACAGTGCGCTGTTGGAGTGTGTGTGGGAATTACATGTACGGTGAAGCTGAATGGGATATAGTGAACAGCCCCCACTCGGCAAGGCTGATCCCTGAAGCTTTGTGAAGCTTGACAACTAATGATTCATGATGGGGCTTGCTTTCGCCCGGCCTATCAGACTGTGATGACAAAGATTGCACGGCGTTGTGACACATTCGGTAGCGGGACCGGCCTGCGAAGGTCAAGGAGCTACTGTACGGATTCAGAGCGGGCGCGATTTCCTTTTGAGGTGCAATCGTTGTTGCATGATGAAGGCAAACTTGACATTAGACCATAGCAGTGGTTCTCCGAGTGGCGTCTTAGAGGTCCTTCTTTAAGCCATTAAGACTAGGAAACGCATCCGTGTCATTTTAAGATTTCTTTGGCTACTCAAAAAACTGCAGATCTACAAGCTCATAGCGCATAGCGATCTGCTATTTTTGAAAAATTGTGAAACTTTGTGCAAATCTTTGAATATATATATATATATTTTTTTTAAGCAAACATTTGTTACTCAAATCTTTGCTTCTGGGGGGTCCCTGGAACAAAATATTTTGAGACATTTTTTTTTCCCCCCAATTTATATTTATATTTATATTTTCAAAAAACTGTTAGGATTTAGAAAGCATTTTTAGAATCGGCCTCAGGTCTTAATGGGTCAACACAATATACGTTGGCTATTTTTCCCCA